>NC_060144.1:500518040-500826886 GCF_021461385.2 Schistocerca piceifrons
TAAAACAAACAAGCTTGAATTTTACTACGAGTTATCAGTACACAGTGTTTAATAATGTCCCAACTCTACCGCTGGGTTGGTGTATAAGTTCTAAGCTTTTTTTCAATAAGTTCATTCAGACAGATTTAACAGAGAATTTAGTCATCAATAATATATTCTGATTCACTACGTAAAACAGTCTGCCAACACTGGGGCAACTTTTAGATTCCGCGACTGTAGAAATCACGTCGTTTTGAAGCGAAGAATTCGTCGAGCCATTTTGAAGCTCATTTTCATCTGGAGAGGAAGTTCTATGAAACTCGTTCCAGAGAGAGAAGAAAAGGAGAAAATCTGTGGGCGCAAGATCAGTTGAAGAAGGTGAGTATGGCCGGCTACGGCGGCCGAGCAGTTCTAGGCGATTCAGTCCTGAACCGCGCTACTGCTACGATCGCAGGTTCGAGTCCTGCCTCGGGTATGGATGTTTGTGGTGGCCTTAGGTTAGCTAGGTTTAAGTAGTTCTAAGTTCTAGGGGACTGATGACCTCCGATGTTAAGTCCCACGGTGCTCACAGCCATTTGCACCAAGGTGAGTGCAGAACGGCTTCCCAAACCAAGTATAGTGTTTTTCTTCAATCTAGCAGAATACGGGCGGGCGTTATTGTGGAGTAGCATCACTTCACACAGTCTTCCTAGTCGTTTTCTTGGACTACGTCTGAAAGACATCTCAGTCGTTGATAAAATTTTTTTAGCAATGACGTATACACCTCGGGGAAGCAATTCGTAGTACGTTGTTCCACTAGATGCATAACACTATCTTTTGTGGATGCTTCCAGGTCTTTGTACGAGCAGTTGCTGCTTTGTTTGGGCTCAACCATTCCCGTCTTTTCCGCAAGTTAGCATAAAGACACAATTTCTCGTCACTAGTAACGATATAGGATAGGAATGTTTGGTATCGTTCACGAGTCAGTTGATGCCTAGCAATCAGAGATGCGCATGTGGCCAGCCGATGATTTTTTTGATTTGGGCTTAGGTCATGCAGTAACCACACACCAGATTTTTGAATCTTCCAAGTTGCATGCAAACGTCGCACGGTGGTGCAATGATGACAGTTCATCACAGTTGACAGTTCTCGAGTACACTGACGTGGATCATTGTGGATTAATGAATTTTAACGGCCTTCATAAAAAAGAAATGTGTGTGAAATCTTATGGGACTTAACTGCTAAGGTCATCAGTCCCTAACCTTACACACTACTTAACCTAAATTATCCTAAGGACAACACACACACACACACACACACACACACACACACACACACACACACACACACACACACACACACACCAATGCCCGAGGGAGGACTCGAACCTCCGCCGAGACCAGCCGCACAGTCCATGACTGCAGCGCCCCAGACCGCTCGGCTAATCCCGCGCGGCCGGCCTTTATCAAACGCCGAAGATATGCCTGACCGCGGAGAGTCATTAATGTCAAAACGATCCTCCTTAAAACGTGAAAACCATTTTCTTGCCGTAATCTGTCCAGTGGCATTGTCTACATACAAGGCGCAAATGTTTCAGGCTGCCTCCGCTATTGTCACTCCTCTCTAAACCCAAAGAGAAGAGTACGCCGGAAATGTTCTGATTTCTCCACTCAGCAATTCATTTTCTATCGTCCACAGCTCCATTCACTATCTCCAGATGACAAAATGACAAGATGTAAAGTCAAATAGCAACAGTTAACTACAAATAAAGACTTACAATCGATAAATAAACCCATGGGAATCAAAATACCAACACGCAAAACGAAGCCTTTACGAAGTTATGCACCAACCTAATATAGTTCAGAACAGAGTACTAACTTTTAATCTACTGCACGAAGGATTGAAACGAAAATATTCGTTACTATGATTAACTTCCATTTAATCAAACCCGAGCAACCTACGTGTTTCCACTTCGCCATGCGGCAAGCCTGAAAGCGATGTAATCGCGGGTAAACTGTGCAGAAATTTAGCAAGAAGTTCCGAAATAACTTAACCAAATTGTCTAAGATCAATCACAGCAGGTAACTGAAGAGGCAATCTCACCCAGTTTTCTCATCAGCTCAGATCGACACCAGACAAAGTCAATGTTCCTCCCAGTGCAGAACTCTCATCAGTATAAGAACAGAACACGGAAATTCGCTCAGTCGAATCTGAGTGTAGTAGAGATAGGCAAAGTATTGCAAAGGCCATCTACGAAAGCAAAATTACTGGATAAAAATGTAACTGCCGAATGAGCAGTCAACTTTTTAGGTTATCCCCCATGTTATTCAAAATCTACAGGGATCAAACAATTAAGTAAGTCTAAATGACAAATTAGGAAGAGCAGTTAATGTTCATGAAGAAGAAATAAAAACTCTGAGGCTTGCAGATTTATTTAGCAAATAGCAGAACACATAGTATTATTATAAAAAAAAGCACTCCGTCTTCAGGCCACGAGTGGCCTACCGGGTCCATCCGATCGCCGTGTCATCCTCCGAGGAGGATGCGGATAGGAGGGGCGTGGGGTCAGCACACCACTCTCCCGTTCGTTATGATGGTATTCTTGACGGAAACCGCAACTATTCGGTCGAGTAGCTCCTCAATTTGCATCAAAAGGCTGAGTGCACCCAAAAAAATGGCAACAGCGCATGGCGGTTGGATGGTCACCCATCCAAGTGCCAGCCAGTCCCAACAGCGCTTAACGTCGGTGATCTCACGGGAACCGGTGTATCCACTGCGGCAACGCCGTTGCCCCTAGTATTATTATACAGATATAAAACGATAGTACTACTAAAAGTAGATAAAATTCTTACATACGTGGTACAATACTTCACAACATTAAATTTAATTTTCCAGTCCAGTCAACAACATCCGGAGTCAGTGTCAGATGTCAGTTGGATTGGCTGCATACGACGTTAAAGTACAGCATCGCACGTTGTCTTGGATGGTCTGGGTCTGAGGTGTTTCACGGGATGGGTCCGACATCTTTTGCTACCTGAAAAGAAAGTCCTTGTACACGTCTTGGTTTCTGCACCTGCTGCCTTGCAAGTTCCTTGGGGACAAATCGAAAATGGTAGTTTTAGCGCCATTGTTTAGGTCTGTTTGTGCTTCCTGGATCCACATTTGCTCCTATTTATGTCATACATCGAATACTTCATTAAAACGTTCTGCAGCAATTTTTACTGATGGTTGCTTGAATCTTAGACTGTCAGATGTAGCACTTAGGTTTTGCAGCTTACATATGAGATGAAGTGGTTATTTGCATCTAGTACTACGTTTCCGATTTCAGACTGCAATACACATGCGTTATTCCACGTACGGATGAACATATGGAAAGGCTTCTCCGATTGTATGCAACATGTAGAGCTTATAGAGCAGTGCTTAAGAATAAGTGCTACAAAACGACTTGGAGTCTAAATTAGGGCAACAGGAAAAGGATAATTAGACAGCCTACTACGAACAATTGTTTCGGGAGTTAAAAGGGTATTAACCATAGACGGGCGCCAAGATGGTGTTAAGAATTACAGAAGAGTCCATTTCTCCACTTCACGGGAGGAAACCATCTCGTGTCTTCCGTCCAGAATGTTTTCCTGCCAGCGAGTGGACTCGCGAACTATGAAGCGTCACGCCTGCTGTCTGGGTGTCCGTCGCCGACTGTATTGAGGCCAGAGCTGACCAGGCGGAATGCCGGACTCGGAGGAATGCGAGCTATGTGGGGCACTTCTGGGCGCCGGCAGCTCCTCTCGGCCGTGGTTTATGAGCAACTGTGTGCGAAACTGGAATGTCGGCCGCTTGGACCGGCGGCAGCTTTCAGACACACGTGCAGCCGCCCTGGTGCTAAATGTGGCCGACTACGATGTGGGACAATTGGGTGGGGGGAGGGAGGGTCGGCCACTTGTGATGTTTCTGCTATTGCTCCTTACAATACTTGTTATTATTACCGTTCTCTTGGTGTTGTGGTCTTCAGTGGGAAGACTGGTTCTACGCAGCGAGAGCTGGTCTATTCTATTAATACCTACTTGAACTAACTTACTATAGTGAACAGTTACTCTCGATATGCAGTTTTTAACCCCTTTTCTTACCTCCATTACAGAAGTAACTACGCATGCAAGAGTGTTAAATAAGTAACGCAACACACACACTATTGGCCATTAAAATTGCTACACCAAGAAGAAATGCAGATGATAAACGGGTATTCGTTGGACAGATATATTATACTAGAACTGACATGTGATTTACATTTTCACGCAATTTGGGTGGATAGATCCTGAGAAATCAGTACAGAGAATAACCACCACTGGCCGTAATAACGGTCTTGATATGCCTGGGAATTGAGTCAAACAGAGCTTGGGTGGCGTGTGCAGGTACAGGTGCCCACGCAGCTTCAACACGATACCACAGTTCATCAAGAGTAGTGACTGGCGTTTTGTGACGAGCCAGTTGCTCGGCCTGCCACTGACCAGACGTTTTCAGTTGGTGAGAGATCTGGAGATGTGCTGGTCAGGGCAGCAGTCGAACATTTTCTGTACCCAGAAAGGCCCGTACAGGACCTGCAACATGCGGTCCTGCATTATCCTGCTGAAAGGCAGGGTTTCGCAGGGATCGAATGAAGGGTAGAGCCACGGGTCGTAACACATCTGAAATGTAACGTCCACTGTTCAAAGTGCCGCCAGTACGAACAAGAGGTGACCGAGACGTGTAACCAATGGCACCCCATACAATCACGCCGGGTGATACGCCAGTATGGCGATGACGAATACACGCTTCCAATGTGCGTTCACCGCGATGTCGCCAAACACGGATGCGACCATCATGATGCTGTAAACAGAACCTGGATTCATCCGAAAAAATGACGTTTTGCCCATCGTGCACCCAGGTTCGTCGTTGAGTACCCCATCGCAGGCACTGCTGTCTGTGATGCAGCATCAAGGGTAACCGCAGCCATGGTATCCTAGCTGATAGTCCATGCTGCTGCAAACGTCGTCGAACTGTTCGTGTAGATGGTTGTTGTCTTGTAAACGTCCCCATCTGTAGACTCAGGGATCGAGACGTGGCTGCACGATCCGTTACACCCATGCGCATAAGTTGCCTGTCATCTCGACTGCTAGTGATACGAAGCCGTTGGCATCCTGCACGGCGTTCCGTATTACCCTCCTGAACCCAGCGATTCCATATTCTGCTAACAGTCATTGGATCTCGACCAACGAGAGCAACAATGTCACGATACGATAAACCGCAATCGCGATAGGCTACAATGCGATCTTTATCAAAGTTGGAAACGTGATGGTACGCATTTTTCCACCTTACACGAGGCATCACAACAACGTTTCAGCGGGCAACGCCGGTCAACTGCTGTTTGTGTGTGAGAAGTCGGTTGGAAGCTTTCCTCATGTCAGCACGTTGTAGTTGTCACCATCGGCGCCAACCTTGTGTGAATGCTCTGAAAAGCTAATCATTTGCATATCACAGCATCTTCTTCCTGTCGGTTAAATTTCGCGTCTGTAGCACGTCATCTTCGTGGTGTGGCACTTTTAATGGCCAGTAGTGTATATTTATTTTTCATAAGGAGGCTGGTTTTATTTTGCAGTACACCACTCTATTGGCTGCAAAACCATATTTTTCCACGTAATCTCCTTTCAATGTGACGGCCTTGCATAACCTTACTGAGAGGGCCTGTATGGCCTGATGATAACACACTACCGGTCGTCGTCGGAGCTAACGTCTTGCTGCATCATCCGAGTACTGCTTCTCGCGGAATGCATTGTTCATTAGGAGAAACAGATGGACATCGGAAGGTGCAAGATCCGGGCAGTAGGGTGGATGAGGGAGAACAGTCCAATGAAATTTTGTGAGGTCCTCTGAAGTGCGCAGACTTGAGTGACGCATTCTGTTGTCATGGAGAAGGAGAAGTTGAGTAGCGAGTTGTTTGATGGTGTCCACAAGTTACAACATTGCAGAATCACAGCTGTGAGCGGCCGCCCGATACGCAGGAGATGCGACAAATTTGCGCGAACTTGTTACGATGACGTCAGACGCTTCACTCGACGACTCGCCATGCTTTTGTTCACTGCCAGGTTTCCGTAGACATTCTGCGAAAAGAAACTCATTGACAGTTCTATGCTTGGAACGCACCTCCATTACAGACACCATTTTGAAGGCTACGTATTGAGCCGTCGGCAAACGGAACTTCATGAATATGTAGGGTCTAAAGTGGGAATATTCCACAACAAATTCTGCATTTTTTCTTGCTAAATTAATGATAAAAATGTGCTGCAATACTTACTGAACGGCCCTCTTGTGGCCTCACGCTGTATCCTACCCACTGATCTCTTCTTCCAATGAAGTTGGGTCATAAAACTCTTTGCTCCCCTATTCGATTCTTAATCTTTTCATAATTTACTCGACCTATGCATCTAGTTTTCTGCAGTCTTCTGGTGTACTATATTCCAATAGCTTGTGTTCTCCTCTTGCCTGTATTGTTTATTGCACACGATTCAAATAACGCTACATGGCAGTTATTTACGGTAACAAAACTCTTCCCAACATTTACATGCGTATTCGAGGTTACCATGTTCCTCTTTTTCAGGAAAGCTAACACTTTACATCTAAAATTTGTGTGGAGTAAGCCTTAAAAGGTGTGAAGAAGTGAATATAGTCGGTGCGGCAGGTGTTAAAAGTAATTCTTTCCTCTTTTTCTATTTGCTGATGACCAAGTGACAATTATCGATAGTAGTGACAACTTTAGCTATATATTGTGGTTGTAGTTTGAAAAACATGGCAAGTGTGGTTTAAAAATAAAAACAAAGAAAACTGACTATACTTGTAATGTTGGGTGCTGACGGAAAGCATGACTTAGATGCTGCGACTTTCAGTATCAAACATTCCTTTTTTAAAAACACTTCCAGTCTGTTTTCGTTATAAGTATTACAAAACCTTTAGCTTCCTGTACTTTATCTCTCATCTTGTTATATTAGACAGTAAACATTCTTTCTATTGTGGTTTCCTGTACCTTCATAATATTTTGCCTTTTTTGCCCCATGGGCTATAAGACATATAACCATATCTTAGTGTTGAAGAGATTTATCAGGACTTTAGGCGGTAAGATTTCATTTACTCGTGGTCTTTATTGTTGTCCTTAAAAGTAATGTTCCTTCTGATCAAGGAGGCTTGCTAATTCAGTGATTAATTGTTGATAAAACTGAAATGGTGTTGGCCGGCCGAGGTGGCCGAGCGGTTCTAGGCGCTACAGTCTGGAACCGCGCGACCACCACCGTCGCAGGTTCGAATCCTGCCTCGGGCATGGATGTGTGTGATGTCTTTAGGTTAGTTAGGTTTAAGTAGTTCTAAGTTCTAGGGGACTGATGCCTCAGAAGTTAAGTCCCATAGTGCTCAGAGCCATTTGAACCATTTTTTGTAATGTAGTTAAATTTTGCGCCAGGATACTCGCTCGCTGGAGGCCATGTTCAAAACTGCCCTTCAAAGAACCTCCAAAGCACACCCATTCCTCAACAGTCAGGATTTCTCGTACGTTGTTCACGACACTCCCTCCTACCATTGTACAAAAATTTATGACTACACGAACTGTTCCCGATTGACTGAGCTATTATGCCACGAGCGTTGTCGGCTTCTTCTTAATCATTATTATTTTAAATGTTCTTGTAAGGGTAATGAACGAAAAACAACTTTTGCAAAAGTTACGCTAAAACTAATTACATTGACAATTTGATCCAGGCTTAACCCTGGTGTGGGCGCTGTCACCCAGCGGTTTTACATTGTGATTATTTCCGTTATGTTTAAAGTTGCAGCGTTCCCACGCTCAGTAACTTTCAAAGGTGTGCATTGTTGAAGAACCGTTTACAAGTAACGTCAGCTGGACAGCTGAACAGAGAGCAGCAGGACGTTGAAGTGAGTTGGGGTACAACTGTCCACCACACGCCTCTCTGTGTAACAATTTCTTAAGGTAGGTGTTTTCTATTTTTTTAATTTTTCATATTAATTTCGTTGTAAGTACAAAATTTAAAATTTTTATTAATCTGAATAAAATAACTATGTTAACTAAACTGATTACTTATGCAGTCTTCAACGTTTACTATAATTTATAGAAACTGATACTCATAAACATGTTTTTATTTTAGTGATGTCAGATCCGAAGAAAAGAAGAGTGGTTGTGTCTTCGGACCCTGAAGCGTGGATGAGATGGCTGGAAGAAGATGCAGAGGGTGATGAAAATGACGTATTTCATTATGAAGATTCTGATTCAAATGACGATGATCAACTAATGGATAGCGATCATGATACTGAAACTGAACAACCTGCAGATGAATACGATAATAGTAACGGTGAGTCTAGTCTTTCCTGTTATCTTGGGAAGGACAGTAAAACAAAATGGTCTTCGTCTTTTCCTAAAAGAAACTTGAGAACAAGGTCAGAGAATATAATAACTCATCTACTTGGCCACCAGATGCACCAGCAATACTTTCTGAAGATAAGTTATTAGATCTTTTCTTAGACAGCAGTGTTTACAAAACTATAGTTAACTGCACAAATATTTATGTAAGAAATTTGAAAAGCGAATTTCAGAGACATAGAGATGGTAGACTCACTGACGAGACTGAAATAAGAGCACTTTTTTGGCATACTCTACCTAATAGGAACCCTAAGAGATTCTAGAAAAAACACTAGCGTGCTCTGGGATAACTCTAGATGAAACGGCTTAGTATCCCGTTACCTAACTATAAATGATAACAGATTTAAATCTCTTCTGAGACGTTTGCGTTTTGATGACCTAAGGGACAGAAGCCTTCGAAAAGAAATTGATAAATTAGCCCCAATTAGAGATTTTTTTTAAGACTGTTGTTCATATTTTTTCAAAACACTTTGTTCCAAGTGAATATTTGACTATCGACGAACAGTTACCTTCTTTTCGAGGAAAATGCCAATCCAGACAGTATTCTCCTACAAAGCCCGCCAAATACGGCATTAAGATATTTGCTTTGGTAGATATTAAAACTGCCTATACTTTCAGCTTAGAAATTTATCTGGCACTCAGCAAGAGGGTCCTTTCAAACATAGTAATTCTCCTACAGATGTAGTAATAAGATTAGTGGAACCTGTCAGCGGGACTTACCGTAACGTTACTTCTGACAACTACTTCAGCAGTATACCACTGGCTAAGAAGCTGCTAGAAGACAAAGGACTGAGATACTTCGGAACACTCCGGAAAAACAAGAAGGAAATTCCCAAGCTGGCCGCGGTAGTCTAGCGGTTCTAGGCGCGCAGTCCGGAACCGCGCGACTGCTACGGTCGCAGGTTCGAATCCTGCCTCGGGCATGGATGTGTGTGATGTCCTTAGGTTAGTTAGGTTTAAGTAGTTCTAAGTTCTAGGGGACTGATGACCACAGATGTTAAGTCCCATAGTGCTCAGAGCCATTTCATTTCAAATCCCCAAGGAGTTTTTATCTAGGCAGCAAAGACCTTAATATTCTTCGTTTGACTTCCAAGAGAATTGTACGCTAGTCTCATACTGCCCTAAAGTTAATCAAGCTGTTCTCTTGATATCTACATTACATCACGTTGATACCATTAAAGAAGATACAAGAGCTTCACTGAAACCAGACTTTTTACAATATGACAAAGCTTGTAGTTGATTGACTTGATCGACTAATTAAAAAAATGATGTGTCGTGAAACACTCGTAGGTTGCCTATGGTTGTTTTCTATAATTTACTTAATGTTTCTGCCATGAACGCACTGTGCATATACCCAGCAAATTCTAAAACACATAAATCATTGAAAAGAACGGAGTTTCTGTAGAAGTTGGCCTGGGAAATGATGAAACCTCAAATTCAGTACAGATCTGCTGTCCCTCACATTCCCATTGAATTACGGTGACGATACGTGTTCTATTGGGCATAAATTCAACAGTTACACCACAAAACAATCCCAGAGAAGATTACAAAGGACGTTGTTAGGAGTGTGGAAGGCAGAAAGACAAGTCAACAAGAAAATGGTGTCATAAATATAAAAGGCAGATTTGTTCCCTAATTTGCATACCGTATGTTATAACTGTCCATAAAATAAATTACTGAAATATTTCTTTTTGAGATTTGTGTTTTATTTCCATCCCTATACATATAAAAATATAGAAAAAGCAACTAAAGAACATTTGATAATCACTTCAATGAGTAATTAAGAAACACAATGGGGGACAGGAGTCCACCACGGGGCTAGCCCCGTAACGATACAGTACGCACCTACTGCTGGGTTAATTGTTACTAGCCAAGCAGTTCCGTGGTTAGAAGCCCTGAAGAATACAACGATGTAATTGCTAATTTTACGCTGTTAAAATTCACAGCACTGTTAGGTAAAATTTACACAAACGCCAGTTTTTGAGTTTGTAATTATTTTTAATTTTGTCAGTTTGTAACGGCTCGACAAAGCCAGTGACATAGTAAGGCCAATCAATGAAGACCAAAAAAGTTCGAATTTGGGAAATAATTTGTTCAGTTGCAAATATTTGCTCAGTGGCAGGAGGGAGTGCCATTAACAACACACTGGAAATCCTGACCGGTGGGGCTGACTGTGGGATTGCGGGGGCCTCTGAAGATCACTTTCGTTCATTTTTCTTGAATAATTCGTAAATCTAACTAAAACTAACTAAATTAAATTTCCTACAGAAATGTCAGTTCATTTCCTATGTAGGAATAATGGATTGCGAGCGAGAGCATATGAAAATCTCGCCGATGATTTATGAAGGCCAGCTGTAACACTGCAGGTTGCATAAAAGTATAGCAGTATGAGGAGCTGAATCACCATTTATTTGTTCAAGTTCTGGTACTTTTCGATGACACATTTAAAAGTAGTTATAGGTGAAGTCGCAAAAATTTTTTTTAATGTCGACTAATGCTTTAATAGCCCACCTCCATAGCTGAATGGTCCACTTGTCTGACTGCCATGTGAAACGTCTGGGTTCAGTTCTCGATACGGCCAGAACTTTTCCTTGGTGAAAGAACCAGAACAGATTGCACTGAACCTTGTTAGGTTAGCTGAGGAAATACCGGCGTGAGAAGTAGTGGGCCCAGGGTCTGAGGAGTTAACAATGGCCGAGAGAGTGGTGTACTGATCCTATGTCCCTCCACAGCTCATCCAACGAAGCCACTTGGCAAAGGATGACACCGCGGCCTGCCCACACTGGACGCCCCTTCAGGGTCGTAACGCAGAGCTGGTACTTTAATGATGGACATATAACAGTGGAATTAGTACAGATAATAGCCATCGTTGAACTGAGGTATCAAAATCAAATTTGGAAAAATTCAAGGTTTTGCTTCTTTACCTAGTTCTTCAGAATTATTTTAAAGCTTTGATCTGTGTCTTCAAATCATTTTATCAGCACGTCCTCGATTGGCTTCTGAGACAGATTTCTTCAGCCGTTTCTCCGTTACCAAACTTCTTCACCCAACACCGTGTATTGCTGGTATACATTACGGCGTCCCCGCACTCTTTCTTCGTATATCAGGTTAAAACAGTTTTAAAATAATTGGTCAAGAAGCAAAAACCTGACTTTGATGCCCAGGTTAAACGATGGAGCAAATGTGTAAAAATGTGAGATGACTGCGTTGGACGATAGTCTTGTGCAGGGGCAGTTCACACTGTGATCTGTCTTAATTCCAGCGTTATACGGTCATTATTAATTTTTTTACGACACAGGAGGCATTAGTTTTACCCTCGTAGTTCCCACATTTCTTATTTAAGTAACGAAAGTGTTATGGTCTGTGAGTGGGGGCACAAGTAAATTTTCAAGGACAGAATGCAGTTAACTGAGTTAACTGATAGTGTTTGGACATTTAGACCTTTAATTTAATTTTCAGTACATCTATCATTTGAGAACAGAAGCTAGAACATCACAGTTATAGTACTATTTAGTCTCTCCTTACACACATGACACAATTATTCGCTGACTGTCATCTGTTACACGATATTGGAGACTTTTGTTTCGCTATCTAAAATCGTAGTCTTACACTTGGAACGAATCGAGTTATTTCCTAAATAATAAGACGTGTTTCCGACTGTTCAATCGCATAGAAAATGCCTTTCGTTCTAAGAAGTATTATTGGCAATGAGTATATTTGAGTAATGGAATGGTAAACATAATGAACAGGAACGGGAGGATCAAAGTATACAAAGGTTGAGTTCCGACACTCAATATAATAAGAATTCCCAACCATCTCATCTGTTAAAGTCGATAAGGTAGAGAGGATGCCCGTTTCACGGAACGTCGGAATATCAACATACATCAAATACGTGCCAGGTGGCAGGTGGCAGGCTTTTCGTGATGTTTCTTCCTTACTTTGAAGAAGGAAGACAGACATTTAACACCATTTCTAAGCTACCATCAGTCAAGGGGGTAACATTTATTATTTTTATTTGTATTACGGTTCCAGTTCAACTTTCTGCTACAGTGACACTATGTCACTAACATTTATATACCTTCATATACATTGCATACTGCAAGTTGTGACTTCCGAATTTGGCGATTTCTAGCAGTTCTATTACTTAATACTTGAGATCCTTTAGTCTAATATACACAAACTAACTGAATTTCACAGTTTTTCTGCCATGCAACATAGCTTACTTACATCACTTTTAAAATGAACGTACATCAACGGACGTGCCAGATGGGAGGATTTTTATTATATTCCTTTCTCTGTTCTGAAGCAGGAGGGCAGACTTTAGAGGCCATCTCTCACTTCCTATCAGTTAGTTGGGTGATCTTTACCATTTTTAATTTTATTACAGTTCTGACTCAATTCTTCTGCAGCATTCGCATTATATCACTAACATTTATATACCTTCATATACATATTACACTATAATACAAGTTGTGGCTGTTGAACTTGATGATATCTTACAACTTTCTTACTTAATGTTGAAAATCCTGTAACCTAATGTATACAAACTAACTGCATTTCACAGTTTTTCTCTGGTACATCATAGCTTACTTACATGTTTTTTTAAATAGGAGGTGAGGGTGAACTGTGCTTTCTACCTGTGGTCATTGTTACAAATGCTTTCACTGTTCTTATCTATTGTTATCATTGCTTAATATCTCACATTCTTAAATGTAATATAATGGCTATGATTCTGCGTCGATAAACTATACGGCCATTCTTGAAGCTGATTTGCAGTAGTCTGTTCGATATATTCTTCTCCCTACGGTACATTTGAAATTAATTATATATTTCGTAACGGCTAGTGCTTTAATCATGTAGTAGCAGTAAAAGCAGAAATTTCTGCAAGCATGAATATTGAGTTTAGTCCTGTATAAAGTAACTGTCTTTCACGCTAGATACAATATAGTGGATTAAAACGTGATGGGAACATGACATCCGTAATTACAATTCTAGGCGTTACTAGCATAGAAAGTTGAGCTAGGTACAGTTTGGGCTTTCCATGTAATTTCGATACAAGCGCATCGCCTTGATTATTTCATTAAATTATCCTTAAAGTTGTGGAGAAGTTAATGTGCCAGATAATATCGTTGTAGTCTGTACGATTGTTAGCCTCTATCTGATGTAGAACGTCGTAGTGGATACAGTTTGTGTTTACACGTATGAATAAAATAGTTTAATTCTAAAAGACGTCAATTATTCATCATTACATATTAAAATATCGCAAACAAGATCCACCGTCAGACACTCTCCATAACAAATTTTTTTCACTGTGCTTGCAAAGGTTCTAAATTGCGTAACTTACTTAAGTATTTCTTCTTACTGTGACGGGGGACAGAGCGATACTTATCACAGGTGCAACGTGTAGCGTGGGGCGATTGATAACAGCATATACACTATCTGATCAATGCATTCGGACGCGCCTATGTAATGTGGAATTGACCAATAGATGTCAGGAGAAAGGAGAAGCGGGCCCGCCTATATAAAAGATGACGAGGAGTATCACGCTGTCGGTAGGCAAGCAGTAACACAAGAATTCGTTGGTCAAGAGAGCTTAGTAACTTTGAACGTGGATCAGTCACTGGGTGTCACCTGAGTAATATACACACGAGGGTCATT
Organism: Schistocerca piceifrons; assembly: GCF_021461385.2. Classification (NCBI taxonomy): domain Eukaryota; kingdom Metazoa; phylum Arthropoda; class Insecta; order Orthoptera; family Acrididae; genus Schistocerca; species Schistocerca piceifrons. The sequence goes on from NC_060144.1 coordinate 500,532,103, forward strand.
TCAACCCTTCTAATTGGCGCAAGTCGACTGTTAGTGACGTGATTGTCAAGTGGAAACGCGAAGGAGCAGCCACAGCTAAACCAAGACGAAATGAACCTCATTTTCTGACGGACAAGAACCTTCGATCATTGCGGAGAGTGGTTGTAAAAAGTCGCATGAAATCAGCGAACTGTATTGTCTAGATTTCCAGAGTGATACCAGAAATCCATCTAGCACAGTGACTATGCGTAAGGTGTTAAAAAGAGTGGGGTACAAATATTAAAACAGTTTTATTTACTTACAACAATGACGAAAGCTAAGGAATATTAAGTAGATTTCAGCCGAGTTATCTTAACAGTACTGAATCAAGGCCAAACTCAGTCCTTCATTGTAAAGGTGACTGGCACCTCACAACAGTTTTTGAGTGTCTGGGACGATAGAGGACAATGCACGAAGTGGTCGGCCCCGAAAACCACCCAAAAAGCAGATAGGATCATCTGACGTAAGTCGACGGCTGATCCCAAAAAAATCAGGCCGGACAATACATTATGATCTACAGGTAAAACAAGAGGCAAAGGTCCCTGTATAGACAATTAAACGTCGCTTAACAGCTACAGATATGAATGACAGCCAACTTTCTCGAAAATTTATAAAAAATAGTGGTAAAAATTTCATGGGTTGGTGAAAGAAAGTTTGATTTCCTATCCTCTGATATGATACACTACGTTCGGCGGCTGAAAAACTAGAGAAATAACAAATGGCACCAAGTATTCACCATGATGCACGAGAAGGAAGTAGGGTGGTGTTAGGCTGTTCCTCACGAAATGGTGTGGGTCCTCTCGTCAGAATTCATGGGGTTATGGATAGTCTGAAGTACGGTGAAGTATTAACAGACCATATGACGCCTCACGGACGATGAAATATGCCTCGAAACTGGCAATTTCACCATGACAACGACCCGAAGCGCACTTCTGGCCGTGTGAAGACAGTTCAGAAACAGCACAAAGTAATGGTATTCGAACGGCCAAGCTAAAGTCCATACTAAAATCCCATAGAACTCTTTGGGGCGAGCTGTGTAGGCCTGTTCGCCAACAAAACTGCACCAATAAGGAGGCTTTCTGCATAAGATTGTGTGAGCTATGGAAAACGATTCCTCAACCGCGAATGGCAAAACTCGTGGATTCTATGCCATCCAAGTGTGCTGCTGTAACACACACAAAGGGCTGTGCAATCAAGTATTAACCCAGGAATATCTTGGGTCAAGACTACATTGTCCTTTTTCTTTCCTTTAATTTTAACAAAATGCTTTTGAGTCTATGTAATTTGTTCATTTGTGTTTTATTACTGATGCAGAGATTAGAATTACATAATATGTGTAAGAAAATGACATACGCATTATATTTTGTAAATGAGTTATTTCTTTTAAATTACTCCTAAAGAACTTGTTTTCTGAATTTATTACCTTTTGAGTGATACTGTAACAGCTCACCGAAAGTCTCTCCAGTAGAGTTCCAGCTGTCATAACGGCGAAGGGTTAACACACCCCATATTAATGCCCAGTAATAGTTGCCCCGTTATTGGAGGTAAGTCGAGTTTGAACACTTCCGAAACGTGTTCCACTGGGTTCAAGTCTGGACTCTGTGCCGTCCTGTCAGTTTCAGGAAACACTATATCGCGGATGATGCTTTAAGACAGGTTGCATTGTCAAGCCAACTGAACCATCTTCAAATCAAATGGCTGTGAGTACTATGGGACTTAACATCTGAGGTCATCAGTCCCCTAGAACGTAGAACTACCTAAACCTAACTAACCTAAGAACAGCACACACATTCATGCCCGAGGCAGGATTGGAACCTGCGACCGTAGCGGTCGCGCGGTTCCAGACTGAAGCGCCTAGAACCGCTCGGCCACACCGGCCGGTGAGCCATCTTCTCCAAACTTTTCCTCTACTGTACGCAGTACGCAGCGCTGTAAGAGCTGTACATGTGTTGTCGTATTCAGTCCCGAGACTGGTTTGATGCAGCTCTCCATGCTACTCTATCCTGTGCATGCTTCTTCATCTCCAAGTAACTATTACAACCTACATCCTTCTGAATCTGCTTAGTGTATTCATCTCTTGGTCTCCCTCTGTGATTTTTACTCTCTACGCTGTCCTCCAATACTAAATTGGTTACCCTTGATGCCTCAGAATATGTCCTATCAACCGATCTCTTTTTCTAGTCAAGTTGTGCCACAAATTCCTCTTCTCTCCAATTCTATTCAGTACCTCCTCATTAGTTACGTGATCTACCCATCTAATCTTCAGCATTCTTCCGTAGCACCACATTTCGAAGGCTTCTATTCTCTTCTTCTCTAAACTGGTTATCGTCCATGTTTCACTTTCATACATGGCTACACACCATACAAATACTTTCAGAAAACACTTCCTGACACTTAAGTCTATACTCGATGTTAACAAATTTCTCTTCTTCAGAAACGCTTTCCTTGCCATTGCCAGTCTACAGTTTATAACCTCTCTACTTCGACCATCATCAGTTATTTTGCTCCCAAAACAGCAAAACTCATCTACTACTTTAAGTGTCTCATTTCCTAATCTAATTCCCTCAGCATCACCTGATTTAATTAGCCTACATTCCACTATCCTCGTTTTGCTTTTGTTGATGTTCATCTTATATCCTCCTTTCAAGACACTGTCCATTCCGTTCAACTGCTCTTCCAGATTCTTTGCTATCTCTGACAGAATAATAACGTCATCGGCAAACCTCAAAGTTTTTATTTCTTCTCCCTGGACTTTAATTCGTACTCCAAATTTTTCTTTTGTTTCCTTCAGTAATCTGCGTATTCTTAAGCGCCATAGGGAAGGCACACAGTAACCACGAAAACCACCCCAGTACTGTAACACCTCGTCCTCCATACTTCACTCCTATCAACATCCATGATGGAAAGTTAAGTTCTCAAGGAATGCGCCAAACCCAAACGCTTCCACCGGATTACCCCAGGTTACAGGGTGATTCATGACAGTAAATCTCTCGTTTCTAGTCATCCACTGCCCAGAGGCGTCGCTTTTTACATATCCTGATGCGTATCATAGTGCTGACTACCAAAATGGGTGGCTTATTAGGAGCTATTCGACAATTATACTCAAATTGTTTCAGCTCAGCACTTTGGAGCTCTTTAGTGATTCCTTCCGTTGATTTCATGCAAATTTTTCCCAGCAGTGCTCGACGGTCCGTGTCCATCAGTGCATTAGCTGTGCCTGGCCTGGGTTTAGCTTCTTGTTTCCACTTCACCATCAAAATTGGTTCAAATGGCTCTGAACACTATGGGACTTAACATCTGAGGTCATCAGTTCTCTAGAAGTTAGAACTACCTAAATCTAACTAATCTAAGGACATCATACACATCGATGCCCGAGGCAGGATTCGAACCTGCGACCGTAGCGGTCGCGCGGTTCCGGACTGAAGCACCTAGAACCGCTCTGCCACAACGGCTGGCCACTTCACTATCAATCAATCTAGAGTCGAATTTGGCAGCATGGGACGGGTTGAAATGTTTCTGGTGCAATGGATATTCAGATGATATCCAAAGACTAGTCCACATTCGAAGTCGCTGATCTCCAATTTTCCTTCATTATTGCCAACGCAATACTCCCCGCCTCCTTTTAAACTGGCGAATACGTCACTCATGACATGCAGGGTGTTGAGAAATTTCCGTTGCCAATTTCTAGAACTTGTAGAGGGGAGTGAGTACATGATATTTTGAATAGGAACCCATGTCCAGAAACGTACTGTGTCCATTCTACGACGCTTTCAATTCAGATGTTTAACTCATCCACTAGTGCTTGAGGAAATGATGTAGGCGTGGTGCATTGGAGTTATTAAGTAATAGTTCGAAACGAAACACACCGAAACATCCATTTATCAGTTTAGCGCGTTTGTATGTATTAACAACTAAAAAATTCGTTCTGTACTGACAGTCTGTTCGATTGTTTTTATTTTTGAATAATGTAATCACGTAATATTTAAGTGTTAACACAAACAAATCTGCTTCAGTAATAAATGCATGCTCCGTTATGTTTCCTTTCGAACTGTTATCTAATAACTGTCCTGCGTCACGCATTCAATTCTTCAAGCAGAAGTGGAACCGTCGTAGAACGAAAACGTTTAGTTTCTGGAAGTGGTTCCTACTCAGAATATCATGTAGTCACTCCCCTCTACAAATTCTAGGAATTTGTAATGGGAATTTTCGAACCCTGTATAATTTCCTATTCCGAATTACACAGAAGAGTCCCTATGTTTTGATCGGATAGTGTACGTTTACTTTTTTTCGGGCCGGTGCCAAGGTCGTAGAGACTGTCTAAAATGACAATATTTACCGCCTTCATATGAAAGTATTCATTGTTTTCCGGTAATATGCTATTAGGGTCCATTCTAAACCTAATAACACGTAATACGGAGAAGAAAATGACAATATTGCAGTTGTGACGCTTGTACTACTACGCTGAATCGATAAAAAAACTTACTTAACACAAATGACCACTACACACCAAGTTACCCTGCTACCAATATTTTGCGCGAAAACAAGAAACTTACGATAAGTAGCCATGTGTACAATTGGTAAAAATAGTTTGGTGGCTTGCCGTCATACACGACAAGTAAGTTTTATTGGATGAGTCTACTGGTGAAATCATCACAGTTTGTAATTTGTCACTTTCATGTCAAAATGCATGTGACTAGAGTCCGTTTTTTGCAGCTACCGTCTGAAAACTGCATAATAGCCGAAATTGGGAGATAGTAGAAAATGTAGTGCCTGACATAAAAAGTGAGGCACCCGGAAGGAGAGGATGAGACGAAACGTCACGCGCTGAGAAGGTATGTGATGTTATTCCAGTGATTACAAAGTCGAATCAGATTTGCAAAGAACTTGGCAATAAGAGCCCACTTACCAGCATAGCGCTCGCCCGCTTCTTCCCTAGATTTACTACTGAAATTTCGGGACAGCAAATTTCAGGAGAAGTCAGACAACATATTACTTCCCCCCACATACATCTCCCGTATTGACCACGAGAAGAAAATTCGACAAATTTGAGCTAATACAGAAGCTTACCGACAATCATCCTTCCCACGCACTATTCGCGAGTGGAACAGGGTTGGAGGGATAAGATAGTAGTACCGAAAGTACGCTCCACCACACACCATTAGGTGGCTTGTGGAGTATGATGTAGTTAAGTCCCATAGTGCTCAGAGCCATTTGGAGTATGATGTAGATGTAGATTCACGTACTGATTTGATTAGGAAGGATCGTTGCTGACATGCGACCCCACTGGTAGGGTTACCTCGATGGACACTGGACTATCTCAACGTCACGCAGACGGTTTACAGAGACACATGCCAAGTGTAGAAAAGCATTGCCCTGTTGAAAAATGGTACCAGAAAGCTGTTACATGAGAGGTAACACATGAGATCGCTGGATGAACGTCACGTACAGCTGTGCTGTCGGAAGTCCTTCTATTACTACCAGCCGGGGCCAGAAGTAGCTCGCTATGTCTCTCCATATCATTAGGCCACGAGGTAGCACTACGGTGACTCTTCAAGACATTGGAAGAATGGGACCCCTTGCCAGGTCGCCGCTATGCTTGCCGACGATCATCACACGGGGTAGTGCAAAACCGCGACTCGTCGCTGAGAAAAGTGCGGCGTTGGTAGTCGACAGTCCATGCTCCCCGATCACAGCGCCATTACAAACGCAGCCATTTCTGTTGTGGTGATAACTGTCGTGTCACATGAGCCGTCTAGCGCTGACGCCACACGGCAACACACCGGCGTCACGTTGGTTGCCAACTCAGCCCCTGCGAGTTCGCAACGTGCCGACTCCGTCATTTGCGACCTGCAGTGGGCTGTGGCGCACACCGGACCACATTACAGAGGGCAACAGAGGTCGATCATACCACTAAACTTTCGCTGCATCCGCCGATGTCACGGACAGTCAGTCTGGGAGAAGTGCACCTCCGCCGTGTGGGCATTTAGGACCGCATCCACGACGATTTACGACGCAGCCAGCCAAGAGAGGAAGTCTGCTCCTGAACCAGCATCGCCGTCCGCACGCCACTGTCGCCGGCAAGGGACGTCTGAACCGCCTCGCGGGCCTTTTGGTATTTTGTCAGACTCGCTTGGCAAGACTGTAGAAACTATGAACTTGTACAGACCGTAACTTAAGTGTTAATCTGTCCCGATATACTCGCTCAAGGAGAGCGAGGTTGCAACATCACTCGGGCTTGTACACAACCTTTAATCATGACTCCTCTGCAAAAGGGGTTCGGTTGTGCACAGTTGCATTCGCGCCCTATACTGAGTAAATAGCCAGCCTAAGTACACCAGTGAATGAATTCAAGTATTTGTCTAAATCACGATCGTTCACAAAGATTTACACCGACAACAGTTTAGAATGAAAACGTTTTTTATTTTACTAAATCACATCCACAAAACAAAGTGATGGCCGCGTGATACTATGTCGGAGGCTCTTAGCTGCACCGACCTTATTGCACCGACCGACCACGACAAAAGACCTCTACCTTTGTCCCCTATCCTCTGTCCTGTGTCCGGTCACGTGACACCACATTTTTCAAATATATTATTTTTAAACATGGCCATCATGCATTTACAATGTTACAATATTAAAATACGTAAAACTAAATACCTTATATTATTTTGTAGACAATTATCATATTATTTACATATTTAAGGGCACTCCAGTTTTTGGCAGTTTCACCCCTCTTCTTTTGTTTAATCACATCTTTGCCTAAAAGGTGTGGCATACGAAATACTCATTTTGCTCTACATAGATCGAAAACTGAACAGTACCTTCACAATAAAAGACAATAACTTATTATGCAGAGGTTCTCAAACATCCTCACAACTTAATTTTTATATAAAACATGTTCTTTAATGTCCGAAATATTATCCCTGTTACTATGCTTTCAATTTGCGTTTTGAACTATTTCGAAGAGCTCTTATGTTTATGGAGTACTCCTATTTCAGTGATCAGATACCCGGCAAATCCAATGATTAGCAAGACAAGCACACCTTACATTATTAACATATGTACCAAGTTATGCACTGAGACATATGCAATTATGTAACTAAGTAATTCAATGTGAAACTGTTATATGCTGCCTCCTCTCTTTATCAAGAAGGTGACTCCATAAATATATTGACTTGTGCTTGCTATACCCCAACTGTTCTTCCACAGTAAACATTACCACATCCAGCAAAATTACTTATACTATTACAGTATCCCTTGTAACCTCACACTTGTATTTTGTCAGACTCGCTTGGCAAGACTGTTGAAACTATTAACTCGTACAGACCGTAGCTTAAGCGTTAATCTGTCCCAATGTGCTCCACTCAAGGAGAGCTAGATCTTAACAGTTGATCGTCTACTAGCAGAGAACGATCTCTGACTGCGAAAGCCTTCCCTTTGTTGTTCCAAATACCTGCGTTTAGTTGTGAACATATTTCCCTGTTAGGAAAGGGTTACAGGGTTGGCTACTTGTTTCATTTGACTGTCAACGAAGACCATTTATGTTGAATTCATCGTGTTCTTAAACGCAGAGGATGAACTACATGTTCGTGTGTTTCTTGTAGAAGTGACTACTTCGATTCCGAGATACAAGTAGCGGCAGCGCGCCTCATATTTTTTTAGTTGTCATAAAGTGCCTTCCGTATCCCACTTCTTTACGTATTGATTCTTCCTGACTGTTCTCTTATATTTCAGCCTACTCTTCATCACTACTATATTGTGATCTGAGTCTATATCTGCTCCTGGGTACGCCTTACAATCCAATATCTTATTTAGGAATCTTTGTTTGACCATGAAGTAATCTAACTGAAATCTTCCCGTATCACCCGGCGTTTTCCAAGTATACCTCCTCCTTTTGTGATTCTTGAACATGGTATTCGTTATTACTAGCTGAAATTAGTTACAGAATTCAATTACTCTTTCTCCTCTCTCACTCCTTTCCCAAACCCATATTCTCATGTAACCTTTTCTTCTACACCTTCCCCTACAACTGCATTCGCCGTGCTCGTGGGACGGCAATTCACAAATTAAGCAGGTACTAGTGTTCGACTAACGGTGCAATTTCTCACATTTATATAATGTAAATTTATAAAAAACATTTTCATTATATTAATATCTTTTGTCTTATTACAGTCACGTCCGTATTAAATTAGGTGGATGGTAGAGCTATCTGGCAGACAGTTTTCATATAGCCATGACGCGACACTTCAGCCAATTGGCTGACATCTGTCACAGACACGCTTACTTATTCCTGATATGAGTATTAGAAATGATATCTTGCTTTCATCCATTCACGGGCGATGCAACTATCGTTGCTGACGATTGTTTGTACATGTGTGTGGCAAAATGGGCACTGTAACATTTGATTAGTGAGTAACGTTGTCAATTAAGATAACCAAATACGATTTTCACATAAGATGAGGTACTTCATATTACTCACCATATATTTCTGCATATTTTTAGTGTGTCATGTTTTAATATTTTCCTGTTGTAGGGTTTCTCATTCGCCAAGGACGACTTAGCTCTCAACAATACCACGATGCGTTATGGATGTCATATACTGAACAACATTTTAGACTGATATGCACTGCGTAATGGAAATTCAAGTACTGAATGCATTACGTATTGTTGACTTTTTATACGCAATTTTCTGTATTCTGGGTCTGAAGATGATTCAGTAATGAGCTGAAATAGGTAATCAGTAAAGAAAATTTGTGATATTCAAGTAGAATTTTTATCCACACATGTATTTACGTACATGGTGCACATTTGCACGAAGTTAGGATGACTTCGAACCACGTTTTCTGGGTGTTTTGCTTTTCATGTCAGGCGGTGCAAATAACAATTATAGCCGAAAACAGGAAAAATCGTTTTAACTGGATACGTGCATCGAGAGGAATGTTGCTCACATATCTGGATAATGTATACTCCTTGTTTCTAGCGAAGTTTTACAGTTTCCATTTATACAGATGAAGAGAAAATTTTTATTACTGTAGAAGTGAATCGACGTATACGAATAAGAGATGATGTCATTTAACAGTTTAGAACATGTATTAGTGCATTTGATGCCGAAACATGAATTAGTTACTTTTTAAAATAATTTGTGTCGAATAAATTTTTGGAATAGCATGTATTCTTAAAATAAAACTGCTTTCTATCAAATTTTATATTGTCATAGTTATCACATCAGTGATAGAAACACCTCTAAATCAGGCTTTTGACAGAAATAAACCCAGTATTAGTGTAAAAGTAGCACGCTGTCGTTTCTGGAATCCTGTAGGACGGTGCTTCAAGTAAAAAGACAACAGTGGAATAGTCTTGCGGTTAGAATTTTCTTTTTCAAGCATACATTGTCACAGGTGTTGCACTGGTATATCGAAACAAATTTTTGTCAATCTTCCATATCATACAGTTTGTTCGCACCAGTCTAGTCGCTGCTCTCATAGCTACATTTTTTATCTACAGAGAAAAGAATTGGGCGCCATAATTAGTCAGACCTGAAAACGAAAATCGCTGACAACAACAGTAAAAGTTAACTATGACATAAACGCTACTTACCGTCATCGAGCACGTAACTTCTGTACGGGAGCAAATGAATGAAGTTCTGTGTACTCACCTGAAACAGGAAAAAACTTGATTTTAGTTACGGAAGTATATTTGCATACGTAAATAGTGTTTTCGTTGCAAAATTAATTAACGTTTTGTTACTCGCTCGTTTTTCTGTGAGTATGGTAAAGGATAATCATCATAATGTCACTGTATCAGATACCACAAAAAGGGCGGCCTTTGGTGGACGACACAGGTTCGAGATAAAGATCTTTATGCTACAGCCGTCTCTTCCTTTGCAAAGTAAATATGGTGAAGAAAGTTTCTTTCACTATCAAGATTCGAACCGATGACTTCAAGGACAGGTACGACAGCAGCATGCATTAGTGACTTCTAATCCGGCGACAGGTATGAATGCACATCAATATTTAAAAACTGAAAAAGTAGCTTGTACTATTCTAGAAATTCTTAGATGAACACAACTGGAAAAATAGAAAAAGTGTCTGCAGCATAATGCTACACAGATTGGTAAAATCGTATCTTTACACTCCCATTTCTTAATACACTGAACTCTAAATTATCCGGCTTAATTCGGACCTAAGAAACATATTTCTTCATTCTACACTAGTTCTGTGTCGCTAAACTGTTGCAAAAACATTCTGTACCCAGGTTATCGTTTGCTAAGCCCGCCATGGCCTTTGCCAAGTAAAGTGAAGATATATCTCTAGAGGATACTCTGGAGCTATAGTATGTTGGCCAATAGGAGGTCTGCAAAGGCAGAAACGCGTGTTATCATTCCCCGTTCAATGGGAGACAAAGCTTTATTCATTCGGTTTTTGTTTTTCCTTTTTTCCGACCTTGCTACGGACGACTGGTGTTTCTTGCCTCTAGGCACTTGTGGGAGCTGGCTTATGGACGATGTGCATTTGACATGAGGTTACGATCCAATGGCCAGTATCATGCTACTGTCTACGAGGATTACAGTCACACCCTGACATGCTCTAGTTGCTCGGTATAACATTTTGTTCGGTACGTCGTCAAGTCATGTTCTGATTTAACTTCCGTTGTTCAAAGATAAACGTCTTGTTCCATGATCGCTATACATTATCGATGTTTCACTTGACCATCTGTAACTTTAGCGTACTGGCTTCGTTACAGTTTCACTGACTGAATATTGCTTAAGGTATTCTGGTGTGTAAGCCTTTCTTTTGTTCTGATTTTCATGTACTGTGGACTTGTATATCATGTGGTACACATCACTGGCAAGTGTAAATTCATTGTTTGTCATTGAACTGCTTATTAAAAATCAGGAATTCTACTAAAGCATCTCTGAATTGTTTTCCTCCTTCACTCATTTATGAAATCAGCACAATACTTAAACGGCACACATACAATTGTACTGGAATGGGCATGAACTTTATAGTGAATGAGCTGAGTACCTATTGTTGTCCAGGTATGTATTTATTCCAATTTCCCTCCCTGCAGATCTACTGCTTCACCCCCTCACAGTCCATTTCCTCCACCCCGTCTCTCTAACTACTTCTTCTACCACCACTATCCGCACATCACCTCCTCCGCTCTCTCTGTTAATCTGTTCCTCTTCCTCTCTCCGTCAGCTCCTTGTACCTCTGTCCACCTCCTCCTCCCACCTGTATCTCCATCTCCTCCACTCCCTCTCTCTGTACAACTCCTCTTTACCCTCCCCCGCCTCTGTCTGTCTGTTCCTCACCTTTCTTCTCTCTGTCCATCCCTCCTTCTCTTAATTTCCCCCTCCCCTCTCTCTGTCCATTCCCCCTCCACCCTCTGTATCCATTTCCCCCTCCCCCTCTTCTCGTCCGCTCACCTCAGTAGAACTTTGTACTCGTGGTTTTGCCCGCACACGCACATGTCGGATACATTTCACATATATTTAACATACAATGATCAGCCAGAACATTATGACTACCGGCCTACTATCGATATAAACCTACGCAGATGGTAGCAGCGTCACCTGGCGAGAAATGACTGCTGGTCTATCAGGAGACTGCAGTGACTTCGAATGTGGAGTTTGCCTTGGATGTCAACTGAGTAAGAAATCCGGCAGGGACATTTGAACTCTCGGAAAGCGACTGTAGGTGATACAGTTCTGAAGTGGAAACACGGAGGAACAAACGAAGCTAATCAAGAACAGACAGACGTCATGTATAAACGGGTAGTGTGTGGTTATAAAAAAATCACATGAAATCAGCAAAAGGAATCAATAGCTAGTTCCAAAGTGCTACACGCCATCCAGCTAGCACAATGACTGTTCGTAGGGAGTAAAAAGATAATAGCATACAATGGTCGAGCACTTAAGGGCGGTAAAGAGCGAGGCCACTGGACATTGGATTTACATCTACATCGATACTCCGCAAGCAACCGTAAGGTACATGGCAGAGGGTACCCTGTACCATTACATGTAATTTCACCTCCTGTTCCACTCGCAAACAGAGCGAGGGGAAAACGACTGTCTGCAAGCCTCCGTATGAGCCCTAATGTCTAGTACCTTATCCTCGTGGTCCTTACGTGCAATGTATGTGGGCGGGGACCAAAATCGTTTGGTAGTTAGCTTCAAATGCCGGTCCCCTAAATTATCTCAATAGTGTTTCCCCGAAAAATCGCTGTCTTCCCTCCAGAGACTCTCGTTTGAGTTCCCGAAGCATCTCCGTAACACTGACGTGTTGTTCGAACGTACCGGTAACTAACCCAGCAGCCCTCCTCTGAATTGCTTCGATGTCTTCCTTCAATCCGACCTGGTACGGATCCCAAACACTCGAGCAATACTCAAGAATAGGTCGCACAAGCGTCCTATATGCGGTCTCTTTTACAGGTGAATCACTCTTTGCCAAAATTATCCCAATAAAGTCAACCATTTCTCTTTCCTACCACAGTTGTCACACGCTCGTACCACCTCATTGGATCGCTACGCCCAGATGTTTAAAAAACTTGACTGTGTGAAGCTGGACAGTAGTAATACTGTATCCGAACATTAAAGGTCTACTCTTCCTACTGATCCCCATTAACTTACATTTTTCCACATTTAGGGATACCTGCCATTCATCACACCAGCTGTAAATTTTGTCTAAGTCGTCTTCTATCTTCTTACAGTCACTCAACTTCAACACCTTACCCTACACCACGCCATCATCAGCAAACAACCGCAGACTGCTGCCCACCCTGTCCGCCAAATCATTTATGTGTACAGAGAACGACAGCCGTCCTATCACACTTCCCTGGGGATCTCCCGAGGATACCCTTGTCTCTGATGAACAGTCGCTGTCGAGGACAAAAAAAAAAAAAAAAAATGGTTCAAATGGCTCTAAGCACTAAGGGACTTAACTTCTAAGGTCATCAGTCGCCTATAACTTAGAACTACTTAAACCTAACTAACCTAAGGACATCACACACATCCATGCCCGAGGCAGGATTCGAACCTGCGACCGTAGCAGCGGCGCGGTTCCGGACTGAAATGCCTAGAACCGTTCGGCCACAGCGGCCGGTTGAGGGCAATTTACTGCGTTCTATTACTTAAGAAGTCTTCGAGCCACTCATATCTGTGAACTCATTTCATATGCTCGTGCTTTTGTTAACAGCCTGCAATGGGGCACCGTGTCAAATGTTTTCCGGGAATCTAGAAATACAGAATCTGCCTGTTGCCCTTCATCCTTCCCAGTATATCACGTGGGAAAAGGGCAATCTGAGTTTCGCACGAGTGATGCTTATTAAAACCATGCTCATTCGTAGACAAAAGCTTCTCAGACTCAGGAAAGTTTATTATATTCGAACTCAGAATGTGTTTAAGGGTTCTGCAGCAAACAGAAGTTAGGGCTATTGGTCTGTAATTATTGGTCTGTAATTCTGCGGATCGGTTCTTTTACCTTTCTTAGTTACTAGAGTCACCCGCGCTTTTTTCAAGTCGCTTGGGACTTTGTGCTGGGCGAGAGATTCGTGATAAATGCAAGCTAGGTAAGGGGACAGTGCCGTAGAGTGCTCTTTCTAAAATCGAACTGGGATTCCATTCGGACCTGGTGAGTTATTTGTTTTCAAATCTGTAAGTTGCTTCTCTACGCCAGGTATGCTTATTTCTATGTCATCCATACGGGAGCCTGTCCGATGGTCAAATGAAAGTACGTTTGTACGGTTCTCCTGCGTGAACGATTTCTTGATCGTGAAATTCAAAACTGCGGCTGTGGTTTTGAAAATGGATGAGCGGAAATGATTGATTTGGAGTGATTAATGACGCCATACTCTGTGGTAGTCCGATGGATGGGTCTGGGTTTGACGAATGCCTGGAGAACGTTACCTGCCCTGACGTGTTTTTTGTGGTTAGGATGTGGGGCCCCTTATTGCGGTTATGAAAACGCTAAGTGCGGTAGGATATGAACACGTTTTACGGCATTTTGCACTGCTTTAGCAGAGGAAGAGCTTGGGGACTATAATTGTACCAGTACAACCCTGCACCCTGTTTTAGAACTGCATCTGAGAGGCGACGGTACGTGGACATTAACATCCCTGAAATGGGCTGGCCTGACCAGCGTCCCTACTTGAACCAAATGGAACACTTCTGAATCAAGTTAGTATTTTGATTTCGCTCCAGACTCCCTCGTCCAACATCCCTGTTTTACCTGGTTCTGGTTCTTGAGGAAGAATGAGCTGTCATTCCCCCAAAGACACTCGAACACCTAATTTAAGGTGTCCCCAGCAGAGTTCCAGTCGTCATAAAGGCGAAGGATGGACACACTCCTTATTAATGTCCACTAACAGCCGTCCGGATACTTTTGATCAGATAGTGAACAGAATTTCCATAGTTAGACTTTTAAGGCACCTGAATTACGGCCTACACGCTTTCACGACCTGCCACCGCCGATCTGCCGGGCCGCCCTTTTGATGGCCAAGAATACTGTTGATGAGAACACAAGAGTTTCTTCAAAATATCGGGCGGAAACTATGCGCGACGAAGAATATCTTTGTAGATTAACGATCTGGAAAAAAGACAACCCTGCGTTGACTGCAACTGCTGCCCCTTACGTGTGCCACAGCAAACTTTTGGATTCCTTTGTAGTGACCTTGCTCTGTGGATGGTTAAATGTTTATATTCGATCTTCGTGGGACGGCGTTATAGTACTGGGGAATGGACTCGTCTTCTGCTTCTGCTATTAAACGCATTATGTCAACATGTATTAGCAGGAAAAGTCTCTCATGCGGACACATAATACTCTACGTGAGTTCTAAAATTAATGTAAAGTCTCACGGCCATATTGGTATCTTTCTGTGTAACTAGATGAGTGTAAATAATTTCCGCGTTTATTTTAAATGCCGACGTTTAGTCACTTTACCGTGACTGTTTTTGACATTAAATGAAACAACAAGTGTACTATCACCAGTCGCTCTTTATTTATCTCCACGACGCGTTTCAAAGGTTTAAACCTAAATCATCAAGTGGATTTACATTTGTTAGTATGAGATTTGTGTGTGTGTTGTGTTACGATTTTTTGGAGGAACTTGTGGCACTGTCTAATGTAGAAACAAAATACTATTTCAGCACATGGTTTTGGGTTTCTTATGACAAAAGACTAAACGTATAACTATCGGTAAAACTAAAATAAGAAAAATAGAGTACCTACGGTGGTCACACGCCATATTTGTTTACAAAATATGACACTATACATGTGATGTCTTACGACAGTGAAAGGAACCTGTGAACAATGTAAGTACTATATTTTACTTATTTTATTTTTACCGTTTGATATACGTTTAGTCTTTTGTAAAAAGAAACCCAAAATCACATGCTGAAATAGCGTTTTGTTTCTCCATTAGACAGGGCCACAAGTTCCTCAAAAAAATATCGTACTAAGAAAACGTAAATCCACCTGATGATGGAGGTTTAAACCTTTGAAACGCGTCGTGGAGATAACTAAACAGTGACTGGTAACAGTAAACTTGTTGTTTCATTTAATTTCCTCGTTCTCTATTCACCAAAGCGAGCCCTTGTAAGTCTAGAATAGTGAGAGACCCATGTTAAACACTGTCGGAGGACAATTGCGCTTATGGTATGTTCTTGTGTGTTACGACTCAGAGTAAACACGATTTGGTTTTGTGCTGGCTGAGCAGTACACATACCTCAGTTTTTCCAGCTGCATTTACATAGCCTCTAGCTGTTTTGCAGGCAGATGCAGGCCAGTCGCTAGCAATAACAACGTCTAGAAGCGGTTGTTTTGGTGCAGCGCGCATGGTTCTTCAAATATGCACGCAAATGTATTGATATTCGATAGTCGATGTAAAATGCAGTTGACTTGCACTGTGGCTCTGCGATGAATTGTGCGTCAGCTGAAACTTCTATAACCGACAGACGAAAACAATGGATCAACTTTCAAACCATAATACCGCAAAGTAGGGACAGCCACACTGCTACCTTGCTACAGCTGCTTCGTGATAGGATTTTCCAATTCATTTGCCATAGCTATTTTGATGGTGTTGTTTTACAAAATATTTGTGTTGATCTCGAAGGTCACACGTTTGAGTTTCGTCCGGGAGCTAGTTAGGTCTTTAAATATGCTGTTGTCTGTACGTCCTGTGAATATGTTAGACTACATTTGATATGTATTAGAAGTAATTCGCTGGGGAGCAATTTGAGTTTAGAAGAAATGCAAGCATATGGGATGAAACTGGGCTCCTCATACGAGGAGGAATTGATCGTTTGTACATCACTCACAAAAAGCAGTAAGCACTTAGAACAGTGGTTCCCCTGAGGGATTAAATGTATTTTTCTGAGGTGTAAAAACAAACGGATTCAATTGGGTTTCGGTCACGAAGTTACAGTACTCTCAGAAGAGTATTATAATTATCACTATTTCGTAAGAGTGTAATACTGATTAAGTGAGTTACCAATAATTACACTTTCTTTCAAATAGTAGCGCTAACGCATAACTAAATATCGTCGAGGATGCTGCTAGTCAAACGAATGTTTGAATATCTCCCTCACTTAGCCTACCTATTACGCACGTTCTTAGTACATTGTACTATGCATCTGTGACAATAAAACTGAGAACCACAAACATCACATATGCTTAAATATCCCGTGACAATGCCTTCTTAGTGTTGTAGGTAGTGCCATAAACAGGCCAGAACTTTCTTCGTTATCCACTTCGCAACAATAATCAAACTGATTGACGGCGTAATACAGCATTAACTACGAGGGAGGGGCTGAAAATAATGCCTCCGAATTTTTTATTCTGTTCTCAATATCGGTTGAGGTATTACATGTCATACATATTACTCGGTCGAATTTACTGCTTCGCTGACACAAGTTCAAACCCTCTACCGCTAGAGAGCTCAGAGTTGTTGCCTGTAACATCACAGTGAGTAACGTAACAAAGTCGGTACGTGAGACACAGCATGTTGTAATGGATTTTCTAACCGCAGAAAACGTGCCTCCAATTGAAATCCACAGAAGCATGAAAGCTGTGTTGGGTGATGATTGTATCGACATCAGCAACGTGCCACGTTCGGTCGATCGTGCTCGTTATGAAAGAAAGGATGGCGCTAACCTCAAAGTAAGTTGTGACTGGGGTCAGCGCAATTGTTCGAAGCGTCATCATTGTCAGACGTATGGTGCGTTATCTGAAGATGGCTTACTACTAGAGGCCGAAACCGGTCGTACTTTTAATAAATGACTGTGCGATCAAGACTGTTTCTACTAATTTTACTCTACTGACAGACCACTGTTCTCAGAAATGTTATCTAAAATTACAAATTAGATTTGTTTTCAGTCAAGTAGTTGGTTGGTTGGTTGTTTCGGGGAAGGAGACCAGACGGCGAGGTCATCGGTCTCATCGGATTAGGGAAGGACGGGGAAGGAAGTCGGCCGTGCCCTTTGAAAGGAATCATCCCGGCATTTGCCTGGAGCGATTTAGGGAAATCACGGAAAACCTAAATCAGGATTGAACCGTCGTGCTCCCGAATGCGAGTCCAGTGTCTAACCACTGCGCCACCTCGCTCGGTGGTCAAGTAGTTATAGATAGCACTAGTGATGCAATGAGAACTGCTTCATGTATCTATAAGAAAAACGCTGTTGGAAATAATCAGAAACAACTGTCTCATTGACACTTTAGTACATAGTTTAGTAAAAAACACACAGTAACTAAATGTTATTTACCTTTCGACATTTTAAAAATTAAAACGTTCAAAGAAAATTCTTTTCCGTTCTAAAGTTTACTTATGATAATAGTGGGTGGAAACGCGAGGGTGGTGGTGGTGGTGGTGGGGGGGGGGGGGAGTGGTTAGGAGGAGAGGCTACTAGCTAATATCTGATTGCACTCAGGGATAGTGGCGTCAGAAGAGCTGAGAGTCACTGACTTAGAAGGAAAGAGAAATAGAACTTCACGTTTTGAGGCATCATCATGTTCTATAATGGTTACAACATCCAGTTAAGTGACAGGGTAACTGGCAACAGAAGCACACTATGTACCTCAACTGTCTGTGTCTAGTGTTATTTCATGTGAAAGAGTGAGAACGTTTACTAACTGTTTGGGAATAGTGTAAGTGACGCGGAAATTGGGTACGAGCCTAGCATGCATCTAATCGGATGAGTGAGATGGCCTGAAAACCCAATACAGACAGGATGGTACACCGGTCCTTGTTAATTCGTCCGGCGGATTCGATCCGGGGACAGCGCGACTTCCCGAATCCCAGTAGGGGCGTTCTGATACGTGCGTCCTGCTATGAAATGGAGTGACACCCCAGACAATCACTTCTGTTTGACAGGCCGTATGGTGGGTGACAGTCAGGTTGGTATCTGAAGCTGCCCGTGGCGTATCCAGACACGTCTTCGGCTTGAGAATATCATTGACTAGTGGAGAAATGTCTTCAGAGAAGAGTTCCGTTCTGAACTGAGCGCTGATGACCGTGATGACCAACGAAGACGTGTCAGGAGACGTGGAATACCAACCTGGCTGTCGCCCGCTGTACGGCAAGATAATCGGGAGTGCCAGTTTGTTTCATAGCAGGGCCTACATGGTTGTCACCAGCGGACAGCACAGCGATACGTCGAAGACATTCGACGATTTCTACGCCTTGTTTTGTTGACCTTAATGGCCAATCATTATGAGCTTACGTTTCAAAAAGCTCGCACACGGCGAGAGGTTACACTGCTTGCATTCGTTCTCGGTAAGCCCTACCTTGGCTAGGAAGGTCGCCGGACCTCTCCCCAGTTGAAAATGTTCGCAGCATTAGGGACAGGGCGACGACATGACGCGCCATTGGACGGAGTTCGGCACAACATTTCTTAGGAGCACATCCAACAACTCTGTCAATAAGTGCCAAAGCGAATAACCACTTGCATAATGGCGAGAGAGCAACCAACGCGTTATTGACTTGCTCAATTTGTGAAGTCCTTTCTCTTGAATAAATAATCAACTTTTTCTGAAATTGTAATAATTTATTTGTCTGCACATGTACCGGGTGATCAAAAAGTCAGTATAAATTTGGAAACTTAATAAATCACGGAATAATGTAGATAGAGAGGTAAAAATTGACACACATGCTTGAAATGACATGGAGATTTATTAGGACCACCCCATATTGCTAGAGGTGTGAAAGATCTCTTGCGCGCGTCGTTTGGTGATGATCGTGTGCTCAGCCGCCATTTTCGTCATGCTTGGCCTCCCAGGTCCTCAGACCTCAGTCCGTGCGATTATAGGCTTTGGGGTTGCTTGAAGTTGCAAGTGTATCGTGATCGATCGACATCTCTAGGGATGCTGAAAGACAACATCCGACGCCAATGCCTCCCCATAACTGCGAACATTCTTTACAGTGCTGTTCACAACATTATTCCTCGACTGCAGCTATTGTTGAGGAATGATGGTGGACATATTGAGCATTTCCTGTAAAGAACATCATCTTTGCTTTGTCTTACTTTGTTATGCTAATTATTGCTATTCTGATCAGATGAAACGCCATCTGTCGGACACTTTTTGAACCTTTTTTTTTTTTTGGGGTTCTAATAAAACCCCATGTAATTTCAAGTATGTGTGTCGATTTGTACCTCTCTATCTACATTATTCCGTGATTTATTCAGTTTTCAAATTTGTACTGACTTTTTGATCACCCGGTACATCACAATTTCCGATTTGCGGTCATTCGGATAATAACTTCGTGGTCCGTTGTTTCCTTTTGCATCGTTTTCTCTTGTCTTAGGATGTAATCTAATGCATACAGTGCTTCGTTCTCTTCACACACGACGTCCTACCACACGATTACCAATGTTGAACTGTTACTGCCACAAACTTAGAATTACGTCTTACAATACGAAATGTTAGCAAACACATGACTCAAGTACGATTTGTATGATTTTTGGAATTACCGACAAATGAAGTGTACTAAATGTTGACTTTTAGCACTGATACATGCTATAAAGCGATTTCGGAGAGACTGTATATGGGGAGACGTAGAAAAATGCATTTTTAGTCATAAACGGAGTCCTTCTTTGCGAGCACAATATCTGTTTTTCTTGACCCCTCAACTGAGTTAAAATTACGACATTCTCTGTGTGCTGTGTTGTAAGGGCACCATTATCGATAACCTTACTAAAGATTGATAGTAACAGCTTATTTCCGATGTATGCGATAACATGCTACAAGTTCTTTGAAGATCACAGTTTCGCGCCAACCGTCGGAGAATACCTAGCAGATGCTAGAGTGAGTCAGACGATGGCTGGAGGTCTAGCGATAGTCGAACTGCGCGGACGTAAGATTAATTTTCAAGAATAAATAATTTGAAAGTAATAAGAAGCAATATTTGAGTCGTGATAGCAGTCGACCATGGGAAATATTTTTGTGAAGAATCGTGAGTTACGAGCAGTTTGAGTATCGTGGTGTGATACGTGTTCCGCAGCCGTTAGTAGCACGTTACAAACTAATTTGTTTCTAAGTGACCGTATATAAAAGTTAATCATCGGAAGAACACTGAAACAATTTTGGCTAAATTAACTAAATGAGTGAAATATTCTTAATGGAAAATTGTTGAAAGAAATTAACTTATGTGGCTAAGCAGGCTGAGTGATGTAGGACTTTAGACTGCTGACGGCTCGTAAACCTGCACCACATGAAATAAAACTGTCGTTAAATTAAGTGACTTTCATTATTCCAGAACAATCATTAAATATAGTTACCTATAAGAATACCGTAAGTGCACAGCGTGGTTTAGCCACAAGGTTCGTTTCAGAAGCACACTGATATGCCGGCGAGTAAAAATGGAGACAATAATAAAATTTTTCTTACGTTCACACTAGAACAGCCACAGGCGACACTAGGCAGAATTGGTAGGGATATAGCCATGCAGCAGAAAGAAACAATCAATACTGCAAGTTGATCTCGTACACGAGTACACATTGCTACATCGGTACCAATCGCCAGGCACAAATTATGCATTCAGCAAACTATCAACCGGAAAGAGAAAGAGAGAAAGAGAGAGAGAGAGAGAGAGAGAGAGAGAGAGAGAGATTCGTTACCTCTTCTTATATCAAGCAACGAGCTTTATCTTGGACTTAATAACACCTTTCAGAGACATGACAACGTAGATAAGAGCTTGTAACAAAGTGCTAAGTAAACAGTGGAATGAGGACTGCTTATCACTAGTAAAGAAGTGGGCCACATTCTACCATAACGAACAAAATAAATTCGCTGAAGACGTATAACTTGGCTTCAGCTGTGTTAGAGTTTGATGTACTATCCAGTGGTGACATATGAAAATTTTGTGCCGGACGCGACTCGAACGCAGATTTCCCGATCGAGTGGTCCCCTCCATCATTATGATATCCGGGCACGGCTTCTAGACCGACCCAAACTTCCATATGTTACACTGTCCCTGTACCATAGCCCAGACATGCAACTAAGAATTACATGTCGATATAGGCAAAAGGCGATAATATCATAGGTCTCGTTTCCTCATAGTGTCATTCTCAATGGTGATGGAATACACACTACAGCTGCGAGCATTTAGTGATGAATGTAGGAGAATATGGTATAGTGATACGGACATTGTGACACACGGAAGTTTGGGCCTGTCCATGAGGCACGTACAGATAGCGTTAAGGCGATTGCTCGCGATAAGCGGGAAATACGGTTTTGAGTTCTGGTCAGGAGCAAACTTTCATATGTCCACAATATGTAGTGCATCAGTATCTAACACGGTTGAAGCCAAGTTATTTGCATTCAGCGTATTTATTTAGCAGTAATTTCGGATCAAATGGTTCTGAGCACTGTGGGACTTAACATCTGAGGTCATCAGTCCCCGAGGAACTTGAAATACTTAAACCTAACTAACATAAGGACATCACACACATCCATGCCCGAGGCAGGATTCGAACCTGCGACCGTAGCCTTCGCGCGGTTCCAGACTGAAGCCCCTAGAACCGCTCGCCACAACGGCCGGCAGTAATTTTGGATGGTTGTCTATTGTCAACAATGTTTGTTTATCCAGAGATGCAAGTTGGTAACGAACAAAGCCTCACTTCATTACCGTTCGCCCGTCTCCATAAATACTGCAGTTATCTAGCTCCGAGGGCAGTTGGTCATTAGGATCAATGGCATTCGTACCAAAGCTTGTGATTCAATAATTATTAGAGTGTAGTGACACCCATGTGGTAGATGTTCACCCAGCTTTCGTGAAAATGCTACTTGCTGTTCCTGAAATGACAGAATCCAAGTAATCACAACCTGCCATTCGTGGACTTCACATTGGCTGCCTCCTGTCACATCGCTGATGGGGAGAATGAGAGTTTTCCAACACTAGTACATCCGATACTTATCATACTAAACCTCTGTGTTGGTTGATACGGCCACCTGGTGCCTCTGTTCCTGATTATCTCTGAATGTACTTCCAGATGCCAAGGGCCTACCTGTCCGATGGGGCGTGGATCAACCAACTATACGACTTCCGACAATGCCCTATATCCAGATGGGTCATCGCAGGTTATCATCATCTTCTAGAGTGGAATCGAAGATGCTCTAACAGTGTGGGAGCATAATCTTACGCTAAGGCTTCGCCTGATGACTGTCAGGAAACAGCACGAAAGACTTCTGTCGAATTGTTCGTGTATCGGTCTGAGCGACTGGCCAATCAAGGGGACAACAGGAGTCAGCGGAACTCCACTGCCACAGTGTCACTGGGACAACGTGTCAGCCAAGGCTGACAAAGAGACACAGAACTGTAAACCAGATCGAATAAATGTTAACTTGATACCTTGTTTTATTGTCGCAGAAAACACTTTACAGGTTCCACAACATCATCCTGACAACGTAGTGGTGTCCCGCCCAGCATTCCTACAAAGCTACGTATGTGATGCAACAAAAGTCATTCACTCGTTCGATACAACACACTTGAGTGAAGAAACAAAGGAGAACGGTTTTCGACGTACATTTGACCAGTGTATGTTACAAATATTTTGTCTTTGCAAACGACGCTGCGGCAAACACATTTTTTGTTTTTGATTCCCGCTCTCTTCCGTACTTCCTGTGCTCGCAAGTTTGAAGCGAGGAGAAGCCACCCCTCGGTGGCGCTCGCCGTGCCGGATGAGCAAACTCGGTCGCCTGCCGCCCCCGCAGCCTGCCCGCGCCACCCCCGCGGCCGCCTACAACTTGGGCCCCCGTACTGTTGACAATAGCTGGCTGCTCCGCCCGCCGTCGCCCCTTACAACTTGTGCCACGCCAGGATCCGGCCCTAGTAATTGGTCCTCTCCGCCATCCTTATTCTCTTCTCTGCACACGCTCTCCTCCAAGGGGCCTCCGACTAAATCTACTTTCCGGATAACCACATCCAAGTCTCTGTCAAGCCGTTTCCAACTTCCATCACACTATGGGGAGTACGTATTTCGTATTGGTTCCAGCCCTCCGGCTCGACTTATTTATCTTCGGAACTTTCTAAGAAATCTTACAAATACACAGACGGAAAAAAAACCGCAAAACGAGGAAGGCGTTGTGCGACATACACTACTGGCCATTAAAATTGCTACACGACTAAGATGACGTGCTACAGGCGCGAAATTTAACCGACAGGAAGAAGATGCTGTGATATGCAAATGATTAGCTTTTCAGAACATTCACACAAGGTTGGCGCCGGTGGCGACACCTACAACGTGCTGACATGAGGAAAGTTTCCAACCGATACCTCATACACAAACAGCAGTTGACCGGCGCTGACTGGTGAAACGTTGTTGTGATGCCTCGTGTAAGGAGGAGAAATGCGTACCATCACGCTTCCGACTTTGATAAAGGTCGGATTGTAGCCTATCGCGATTGCGGTTTATAGTATCGGGACATTGCTGCTCGCGTTGGTCGAGATCCAATGACTGTTAGCAGAATATGGAACCGGTGGGTAATACGGAACGCCATGCTGGATCCCAACGGCATCGTATCACTAGCAGTCGAGATGACAGGCATCTTATCCACATGGCTGTAACGGATCGTTCAGCCACGTCTCTATCCCTGAGTCAACAGATGGGGACGTTTGCAAGACAACAACCATCCGCAGGAACAGTTTGACGACCTTTGCAGCGGCATGGACTGTCAGCTCGGAGACCATGGCTGCGGTTACCCTTGACGCTGCATCACACACAGGAGCGCCTGCGATGGTGTACTCAACGACGAACGTGGGTGCACAAATGGCAAAACGTCATTTTTTCGGATGAATCCAGGTGCTGTTTACAGCATCATGATGGTCGCATCCGTGTTTGGCGACATAGCGGTGAACGCACATTGGAAGCATGTATTCGTCATCGCCATATTGGCGCATTACCCGGCGTGATGGTATGGGGTGCCATTGGTTACACATCTCGGTCACCTCTTGTTCGCATTGACGGCACTCTGAACAGTGGACGTTACATTTCAGATGTGTTACGACCCGTGGCTTTACCCTTCATTCGATCCCTGCGAAACCCTAAATTTCAGCAGGATTATGCACGACCGCATGTTAAAGGTCCTGCACGGGCCTTTCTGGATACAGTAAATGTCCGACTGCTGCCTTGGCCAGCACATTCTCCAGATCTCTCACCAATTGAAAACGTCAGGTCAATGGTGGCCGAGCAACTGGTTCGTCACAATACGCCAGTCACTACTCTTGATGAACTGTGGTATCGTGTTGAAGCTGCATGGGCAGCTGTACCTCTACACGCCATCCAAGCTCTGTTTGACCAAATGCCCAGGCGTATCAAGGCCGTTAATACTGCCAGAGGTGGTTGTTCTGGGTACTGATTTCTCAGGATCTCTGCACCTAAATTGCGTGAAAATGTAATCACATGTCAGTTCTAGTGTAATAGATTTGTCCAATGAATATCCGTTTATCATCTCCATTTCTTCTCGGTATAGCAGTTTTAATGGCCAGCAGTGTATAAATAAATAGACGGGAAAAAATCGCAAAACAAGGAAGGATTGTGCGGCATAAATAAAAGTCGATAGGCGTGTTTTTACAGCTGAAAGATGATGTCTGTTCAGATTTCGCGCCAGTCGCACTAGACTGATGCTAGTACCGCCGCTACAAGAATGGAAGTGGGATTTGCTTTAAATTCACGCTATTATGGTCGTGGACGTTAATTACCTTTAAGACTGGACGTGCTGACGTTGGTGAAGTATGCCTTGGCGACAAACACGCCATTATAAGCACCTCACTGAGCTTGAACGAGGTCGTGTAATAGGGCTGCGAGAAGCTGAATGCTCCTTGTAGAAAGATTTCGCAGGAGTGCAGCCACTGTAGACAGGAATCCCGGCATCGGTAGTCACGAGAACGTACGGTTGCAAGAAGATAGGGCTCCCTTCGGCCATGTGCCACTCCTGAGAGGGAACACCATCGTGTTCGGCACATGGCTCTGGTGTATCCTACTTCATGAAAGTGTCCTGGTTTTCATTACATATATCTTTTAATCAGGCAGTCGTCCGTAGTACTATCTGGTGTCGATTTGGCATTGAGTTAGGTTTTACCGCATGTAAGGCGACCGCTGTTTTCTAAAGTGTTATATAAAGCAAGCACTCCGACTTCAGGCCACAAGTGGCCCATCGGGACCATCAGACCGCCGTGTCATCCTTAGCTGAGGATGCGGATAGGAGGGGCGTGTGGTCAGCACACCGCTCTCCCAGTCGTTATGATGGTTTTCTTTGATCGGAGCCGCTACTATTCGGTCGAGTAGCTCCTCAGTTGGCATCACGAGGCTGCGTGCACCCCGAAAAATGGCAACAGCATATGCGGCCCGGATGATCACCCATCCAAGTGCCGGCCACGCCCGGCAGAGCTTAATTTCGGTGATCTGCAACGAATAGGCACTTGGTGCAGGGAGTGGAAACTGACCCTTAACATAGACAAATGTAATGTATTGCGAATACATGGAAAGAAGGATACTTTATTGTATGATTATATGATAGCGGAACAAACACTGGTAGCAGTTACTTCTGTAAAATATCTGGGAGTATGCGTATGGGACGATTTGAAGTGGAATGATCATATAAAATTAATTGTTGGTAAGGCGGGTGACAGGTTGAGATTCATTGGGAGAGTCCTCAGAAAATGTAGTCCATCAACAAAGGACGTGGCTTACAAAACACTCGTTCGACCTATACTTGAGTATCGCTCATCAGTGTGGGATCTGTACCAGGTCGGGTTGACAGAGGAGATAGAGAATGTCCAAAGAAGAGCGGCGCGTTTCGTCACAGGGTTATTTGGTAACCGTGATAGCGTTACGGAGATGTTTAGCAAACTCAAGCGGCAGACTCTGCAAGAGGGGCGCTCTGCACCGCGGTTTAGCTTGCTGTCAAGTTTTCGAGAGGGTGCGTTTCTGGGTGAGGTATCGAATATATTGCTTCGCCCTATTTATACCTCTCGAGGAGATCACGAATATAAAATTAGAGAGATTCGAGCGCGCACGGAGGGTTTCCAGCAGTCGTTCTTCCCGCGAACCATACGCGACTGTAACAGGAAAGGGAGATAATGACAGTGGCACGTAAAGTGCCCTCCGCCGCACACCGTTGGGTGGCTTGCGGAGTATAAATGTAGATGTAGATATAGAACTGGTGTATCCACTACGGCAAGGCAGTTGCCTGAAGTGTTGTATAGAAGCTCTTTTTTGTTTTCTCTTATGTACTGCTGCATGTAAAAATTATTATTAGCTTAGTTATCTTGTTTATTTTCAGTATCACACCTGATGATGGGCATGTAAGATCCCGCGAACAGGTCGTAGTTTGAGCGCTGTAAAATTAAAAGAACTTCCAACTGAAGAGGTATTACAAAATTGTTGAGGCTTTCGTGGCCACTTGTTGACAAAGTGCCTATTGGCTTCTGTCTCGGGTTCTTCGGCCGACGTTCATCTAATGATTTTTCTGACGTTTCGCCAGCACGAGTGGCTGGCATTGTCAAAGCTTCACCCTCCATTGCCGGTGGTGAACTGGAGCCAAGCTCGCGGGCGCAGACTATATGTACCTGGCGCGCCAACGTCCGAGGGATTCTCCGCGGTCATTTCCGGTGCGGTTCTCATCTTGCTACCTGCGACGGTCGTTCGCTGCAGTACGGGAAGCCAGGATCCGTATACCTTAAGGCTTTCCTCTTTCTTGTTCAAACTGTTAGCGTGTTTTTGTATTTCTACAGCTTCTCTGAACAAGCGCGTGTGATAGTGGTTCTCTACAGCCAGAACTTCCGTGTCGGGGAATTTTATTACGTGGTCGGTCTCATTGAGTGCGTGCTCTGCCACGGCCGATTTCTCCACCTGCCCCAACCTGCAATGTCACTTATGCTCTTTGATCCTGGTGTTAATGGATCGTCCAGTCACGCGGAAAAGTTTATGTCGGAATGACTGGACGATGCATTAACACCAGGATCAAAGAGCATAAGCGACATTGCAGGTTGGGGCAGGTGGGGAAATCGGCCGTGGCAAAGCACGCACTCAATGAGACCGACCACGTAATAAAATTCGCCGACACGGAAGTTCTGGCTGTAGAGAACCACTATCACACGCGCTTGTTCAGAGAAGCTGTAGAAATACAAAAACACGCTAACAGTTTGAGCAAGAAAGAGGAAAGCGTTAAGGGAAACGGGTCCTGGCTTCCCGTACTGCAGCGAACGACCGTCGCAGGTAGCAAGAGGAGAACCGCACCGGAAATGACCGCGGAGAAGCCCTCGGACGTTGGCGCGCCAGGTACATATAGTCTGCGCCCGCGAGCTCGGCTCCAGATCACCACCGGCATTGGAGGGTGAAGCTTTGACAATGCCAGCCACTCGTGCTGGCGATACGTCAGAAAAATCATTAGATGAACGTCGGCCGAAGAACCCGAGACAGAATCCAATAGGCAGTTTGTGAAGAGGTATTTCTACCTCTAATCTTACAAATCGGTCGCTTTAAGGACAGAGCCGAGTCTAAAACCCTGCAGCGTGCTTTCCATAGCACCAAATCACCGCTATTTGCGACTTCATTGATGTCAAGCGAGAGGTCATTGGAGGCTGGGGTGGAGGTCTTTTGTGTTTTCTGATAAAAGCTACTTCTGCCTCGGTGTAAATGGTGACAGCGTGTTGAGGGCCAGTTGAGGGCCTGCAACCAGTCTGTCTGCATGTTACGTACACCTGGAGTTAAGGTCTGGAGTGCGATTTAGTATGGCAGCAGGGAAGCTCTCGTGGCCTTCCCACGCACACTGAGTGCAAATCTGTGCGTCAGAGACCTGTCTCCTACCGAGCGCGTATGGGACATCATTGGGCGACAACTTCAGCCTCATCCACAAACAGCATTAACCGTTCCTGTACTCACAGACCAAGTTCAGCAGCTATGGAACTCCGTCCTACAAACTGACAGCCGGCATCCATACAACGCAGTGTATGCACGTTTGAATGCATGCATTCAACATTCTGGCAAATACACCGGTTATTAATATACCAGTATTGCAACATTCGCAATGGCTAATCTCGCGTTACATTAACCTGTGATCTTGCAATATTCGTCCGTTAAATAAGTTGCCTAGACAAATGTATTCCTGAGATTTCATGACTTTACATTAACCAATAACTTTTTGGTTTTTAGATATTTTTTCTCGTCAGTGTATGAACTATTATTTACAAACAGACTGCTTGGCATTGCTTGATTGCAAAAGCTGTGAAAATGGAGAGAGTTTGGAATTTTTTTTTGGTATTCATTTTTTACACTACTGGCCATTAAAATGGCTACACCACGAAGACGACGTGCTACAGACGCGAAATTTAACCGACAGGAAGAAGATCCTATGATATGCAAATGATTAGCTTTTCAGAGCATTCACACAAGGTTGGTGCCGGTGGCGACACCTACAACGTGCTGACACGAGAAAAGTTTCCAACCAATTTCTCATACACAAACAGCAGTTGACCGGCGTTGTCTGGTGAAACGTTGTTGTGATGCCTCGTCTAAGGAGGAGAAACGCGTACCATCATGTTTCCGACTTTGATAAAGGTCGGATTGTAGCCTATCGCGATTGCGGTTTATCGTATCGCGGCATTGCTGCTCGCGTTGGTCGAGATCCGATAGCTGTTAGCAGAATATGGAATCGGTGCGATCAGGAGGGTAATACGGAACGCCGTGCTGGATCCCAACGGCCTCGTATCACTAGCAGTCGAGATGACAGGCATCTTATCCTCACGGCTGTAACGGATCGTGCAGCCACGTCTCGATCCCTGAGACAACACATGAGGACGTTTGCAAGACAACAACCATCCGCACGAACAGTTCGACGACGTTAGCAGCAGCATGGACTATCACTTCGGAGACCGTGGCGGCGGTTACCCTTGACGCTGCATCACAGACGGGAGAGCCTGCGATGGTGTACTCAACGACGAACCTGGGTGCACGAATGGCAAAACGTAATTTTTTTCGGATGAATCCAGGTTCTGTTTACAGCATCATGATGGTCGCATCCATGTTTGGCGACATCACGGTGGACGCACATTGGAAGCGTGTATTCGTCATCGCTACACTGGCGTATCACCCAGCGTGATGGTATGGTTTGCCATTGGTTACACGTCTCGGTCACCTCTTGTTCGCATTGACGGCACATTTCAGATGTCTTACGATCCGTGGCTCTACCCTTCATTCGATCCCTGCGAAACACTACATTTCAGCAGGATAATGCAGGACCGCATGTTGCAGGTCCTGTACGGGCCTTTCTGGTACAGAAAATGTTCGACTGCTGCCCTGGCCAGCACGTTTCCAGATCTCTCACCAATTGAAGTCGTTTGGCCAATGGTGGCCGAGAAACTGGCTCATCACAATACGCCAGTCTTGATGAACTGGTATGGTGTTGAAGCTGCATGGGCAGCTGTACACGTACACACCATCCAAGCTCTGTTTGACTCAATGCCCAGGCGTATCACGGCCGTTATTACGGCCAGAGGTGGTTGTTCTGGGTACTGATTTCTCAGGAACTACGCACCCAAATTGCGTGCAAATGTGATCTTATGTCAGGTCTAGTGTAATAGATTTTTCCAATGAATAGCCGTTTACCATCTGCATTTCTTCTTGATGTAGCAAGTTTAATGGCCAGTAGTGTAATATTTACTGATCAGCCAAATCATTATGACCTTTGCCAAAAACGGGATTGAAAGTCGCCTCGTGGCGTTACACGCGTGATACGGAGCAAGGACAGCATACACTACCTGATCAAAATTATACGCATACTCTTACGTAATACGGCATTGACCGATAAGTGTCAAGAGAGGCGTACCAGTATGGAAGCAGCTGCGGAGCATAGTAGTAACACCAGAATTGATCTATCAGGAGAGGTCAGTGATTTCGAACACGGACTAGTTGTTGGATGTCACCTGTGTAACCATTCTACAGCTGCGCCAGTCGACTGTTACTGATGTGACTGTGAACGGGAAACGTGAAGGAACAACTACAACTAAACAAAGACGAAATAGACCTCATGTTCTGACGGACAGGGTCCACCAAGCATTGAGGACTGTGGTTGCAAAAAATCGCATGAAATAAGTGAAAGGAACCATTCGTGAGTTACAATGTGTTACCTCTAGTCCAGCTAGCAGAATAAGGTTGTTCAAATGGTTCAAATGGCTCTGAGCACTATAGGACATATGAGGTCATCAGTCCCCTAGGATTTAGAACTACTTAAACCTAACTAACCTAAGGACATCACACACATCGATGCCCGAGGCAGGATTCGAACTTGCGACCGTAGCTGCAGCGCGGTTCCAGAATGAAGCGCCTAGAACCGCTCGGTCACAGCCGCCGGCGTTAAGCAGATAATGATGATGTTTTGTCTCGTCAGTGTCTATTCATCTTAGGTACGTTGGCTCCCAACTGTTGTAACTGTTCTTCGGTATCGTGGATGGGATGGAGCTGACGTCCGAGCTACGCGCACTGGAATTTCCTTGCAGATATATCTTTCTGCCGCAGTAACTACGAGGGGCATTCAGTAAGTATAACAACACATTTAGTTCTGAAAGGAGCTCTGTTTTATTCGGAATTCAAATACACCATAGTATTCCCCCTTCTTTTGTCTAAAACACCCTATTTCTCAGCATAGTCTCCGTTCAATGCGACTGCCTTATTCCGACTTACTGGAAGGAAGGTATGACCGCCTGGTACCACTCTACCGGTCAACGTCGGAGCCAACGTCTTGGTGCATGGAAAACCTCCCCGTTATGCACGCACTTCTTCCCTCGGAGTGCATCCCTCACTGGGCCAAACAGATGGAAAATGGAAATGAGCGTTTGGCGTCATTGGCCGGGAGGCCCCTTGTGGGCAGGTCCGGCCGCCTTGGTGCAGGTCTTATTACTTTCGATGCCACATTGGGCGACCTGCGCCCTGAATTGGGATGAAATGATGATGAAGACAACACAACACCCAGTCCCTTAGAGGAGAAAACCCCCTACCCAGCCGTGAATCGAACCCGGACCTGTAGGACGGCAATCCGTCACGCTGACCGCTAATTTTTTTTTATATAAAAAATCTCATTTTGTTCGCTTTTATTCGTTGCATCTGCTCGGGGCGGACGTCGTAAGACATCCGTTTTTTAAGTTCGTTGTTGATCGTTAACTCAGTTTTTTTTTATTGCAGATGGCAGCTAATCCTCTGACCGAACACGCTGAGCTACCGTGCCGGCACCTCTCAGCTATCGGGGCTGGCGGCCATACAGATGGAAGTCGGATGGTGTGAGATGCGGGCTCAAGGGTGGACGAAGGAAAACGGTTCAATGACGTTTTGTGGTCTCCGCTCAGTTCTGCACACTTGTGTGAGGCCTTGCGTTGTCTTGGAGAAGGAGAGATTCGTATGCATTCGTCGATCACCTCGAACGAGAGTGTCTGCACGTCCCAGCATTGCAGGAGTCACGGCTGTGTGCAGCTGGCCGGCACGCGGGAGATATGACAGGTTTTGGCAACCTTGTTGCGATGATGACGCACGCCTCGCACGAAGACTCACTGTGCTTTGGTTCACTGTCTGGTCTGCGCAGACATTCTGTAAGCGTCTACCATTATCTGCGAGGCTCTGGTTGCCCGCCAAAAGAAACTCAGTGACAGCTTCCTGTGTGGAACGCTGACGCCATTTTGAAGGCTACGTATAGCGCCCCCACCTTTAGAAGTTTCATAAGATTATAGGGGCTGAAGCGGGAATATTGCATGATGTTCCACAGCAAATTGCGGTACCCGTCGACTTTGCGACTGTATATCGCATAACAGATATTGAGAATTTTTATCCTTCTCTTCTGTCATCCCCTATAATTTATAAGGTATTTTGACAATAGATCGCTAGACTGCTCCATTCTGTACAAACAGCCACTCGACTTGTGAACTTCTTGTACACCATGAACAAATAGTGAAGGGACGCAGCATTGACACCACAATTCTGCCCAACTGAAGAAAGTCGTGCCGACTGAAAAATGCCGAACCGCATTGCTAAATAGAACGTCTCGCTGTAACGAGTAGTTTCGAGAAGTAACGAGCAAATCGGAGGCAGGCCGAGTCTTGGCTAGCACGCGCCCCAAATATCGTCCTCAGATGCAGTTTCTCGTACCGTGACCGGCCCTGGCGAGGGGGAAATGATTGCTTAAATACCTCGGAGTGTGCTGTCTAAATTTGTATTCAAGGTCCCTACGGAAGCAATAATTAGGGGTCTGTAGTATGTTTCCAGATTGCTCACTTAATACTGATTCTTCAAACGTTTTGGTAGCTTGCCACAGAATGGTTCGCATTTGTCCTTAAGCGTCTGGCAGATCAGGTTTTGCAGCATAAAAAAATGGCTCTGAGCACTATAGGACTTAACTTCTGAGGTCATCAGTCGCCTAGAACATAGAACTAATTAAACCTAACTAATATGAGGACATCACACACATCCATGCCAGAGGCAGGATTCGAACCAGCAACCGTAGCGGTCGCTCGGTTCCAGACTAGCGCCTAGAACCGCGCGGCCACTCCGGCCGGCTTTGCAGCATATCCTTGCCATTCTCACGAGAGGTGCACAGCACTGACCATTCAAACTGACCTTCTTTCTATAAAATCACTATCCTGCAATAGCCCTACATCTACATCTACATTCGAACTCCGCAAGCCATCTGACGGTGTGTGGCGGAGGGTACCTTGAGTACCTCTATCGGTTCTCCCTTCTATTCCAGTCTCGTATTGTTCGTGGAAAGAAGGATTGTCGGTATGCCTCTGTGTGGGCTCTAATCTCTCTGATTTTATCCTCATTGTCTCTTCGCGAGATATACGTAGGAGGAAGTAATATACTGCTTGACTCCTCGGTGAAGGTATGTTCTCGAAACTTCAACAAAAGCCCGTACCGAGCTACTGAGCGCCTCTCCTGCAGAGTCTTCCACTGGAATTAACTTAGTGCTGGTCTCACGCAGTTGGGGAACACTATAAAATGGTGTGCGAAAGTATTTCGTAAACAGTCTCCGTTACAGACTGGCTGCAGTTTCCCAGTACACTCCCAATGAACTGTGTACAGTCCTAAAGCAACGACTGCGCGCCGACCAGCGCAGCGCCGCGAAACGGCAACAAGAAGGCGCTGACCAGCGCGGCGACAGAAAGAGCGGCAGCGCCACACTTCCAGAAAGACAGGGGTGTTTAGCACCCCGTGTCAACGCTGACCTAACCAGCCGTCCATCGTCGGTGGGCCCAGTGCAGTCGGAGACTTCGAGAGAATCAGTACTGAGTAATAGGAAGACGATACTTAGCTTGATTTCTGGAAGTAGTAATAGAAAGTAAAAAAAGAATTGTATGTAGGAGGCACAGGAAGCACAGGCAGACACTCATAATGGCAAATTACGTTATGGTTTTTCTTTTCTTTTTAGAAGTAAAGTGTCCTATTAATTTGAAAGTTTAATGTACAGATCACTTTGGATTCCTGCCACCGGCCATCGCAACTTCCCTCCTTCCTTGCTTGTGTCGGTGCTGACTCCCACAGTAGTCGACACGACAAACCGCAGTTCGCCACTGGTTTCACCTCTGATTGAGCCCATATGGTGATTCCATTTCATGTCCTCATCAGTTCTCACTCCCAGGTATTTGCATGAGTTGGTTGATTGTAACTGTCATTTGTTAATAGTGTGAGGTAACGGCCGAGTCGTGGCGCCCTGAAAATATTCTGAGTTCGGAGGAAGCAGTGGCTCCACGGGCCGCTCGGCCAGCCGGGCCCGGGAGCAACACGTGATGCCGCCGAACGTTAGCAGGACGAGAGGGGTAGCCCCAGCGCATGGTCCAGTCGCGTGGCTGGGACTTCCGCTGTGAGGAGGAGATGTCTATGCCGGGAGTGCCAAAGATGGCCGACTTTATGAAACCATAATGGCAGACATTTCACAGTTCGTATAGAAAATCATAGTAGCCAGATGAATCATGATACCTCAAAAAGGAACATGTACATTACTGTACGACGATTCTGATGGTGTAATCAGATTTTCAATATCTTTATTAGTTTAAAGTTTAGTATCTGACGGCAAATTATACAAGTAGCACCCAGCAACGAATTTCCTAAATAGAAACGCTTTATCCCATTTTGTCGATCGCCGTGTCTTTAGAAAGCTTTTAGTGTTAACCTAAATTGGTATAAATTACAGGCATGTAACTTTAATAGTATATGAGTTACTGGAGGTCAAAGTGGCCGATTACTATCGATCGCGTCAGGCCATAAGTACTCCACAGTTACACGAAAAAACGGTAGCAGCATGCTTATAAATATATTTATTCAGCTATGTCTTTGTTTATAGCCGATATATACTATTCACGAAGAAATTGGTTAAGGGGGTAGGACGTCAAACGGGACGACTTGGAGCAGGAGAGACACCACAGGAATTTTTAAGTTCCGCTGTCTATACTTTTAAAAATAAATTCATAAAACTTTGTCAGAATGATCAGAAAGAAATCAGGATTTACACTTATAATGGTGGAAGTTCAAAAATATAAGAAAATAATTTAGTTTTTTTGCTTTTGTATTTCACCTTTTGTTCACTTACCATTGGCTGCAGTTGTTGCTATAGGTACGCATTTCTTCATAAGTAAGAGAGACCCTTCGATGAATTTTGCACAGCATACAAACCATACTTAAAGGTGCATGAAACTCTAGAATTTTCCGGATCTATTAAAAACTGTGCTAAAAATTGAGGTAAGTAACTAAAAAATTTGAGTTTTTTCTAAATATGAAGTTTAAAATGTAACAGCACATTCATTTTTTCATAAATTAAATAATTTCTAGAGTTTCATACACCTGTAAGTATTATTTGTATGCTGTGCAAAATTCATCGAAGAATCTCTCTCACTTATGAAGAAACGTGTACCTATAGCAACAAATGCAGCCAATCAAGTGAAAAAATTATGAGCTTTCACATGCAAAAAAAATTATTCTGTTATTTTTTTGAACTTCCACTGCTATGATTGTGAATCTTGAATCCTTCTTGGTCACGCTGACAAAGTTTTACGAATTGATTCGTAAAAGTATAGACAGTGGAAATTAAAATGTCCTGTGGTGTCTCTGCTGCTCCAAGATGGCCCGTTTGACGTCCTACCCCCCTTAAATATTTACTGTGTTTTAGAAAGCGCAGAGACATTGGGCTACTGGCCTACCTTTTGTTGCTATTCCTTTGATATATGTTTATTTAATTTGTTTATGTATTTAATAATGTGTGTTAGAGCGTGTTTATGGTCCAGCCGTAGGAATATTTATTTAATTTCAAGTATTTAAAGGTAAAGCCAGTATTTCGTATGTGCTTAAATACAGGGCTATTACAAATGATTGAAGCGATTTCATAAATTCACTGTAGCTCCATTCATTGACATATTGTCACGACACACTACAGATACGTAGAAAAACTCATAAAGTTTTGTTCGGCTGAAGCCGCACTTCAGGTTTCTGCCGCCAGAGCGCTCGAGAGCGCAGTGAGACAAAATGGCGACAGGAGCCGAGAAAGCGTATGTCGCGCTTGAAATGCACTCACATCAGTCAGTCATAACAGTGCAACGACACTTCAGGACGAAGTTCAATAAAGATCCACCAACTGCTAACTCCATTCGGCGATGGTATGCGCAGTTTAAAGCTTCCGGATGCCTCTGTAAGGGGAAATCAACGGGTCGGCCTGCAGTGAGCGAAGAAACGGTTGAACGCGTGCGGGCAAGTTTCACGCGTAGCCCACGGAAGTCGACGAATAAAGCAAGCAGGGAGCTAAACGTACGGCAGCCGACTGTTGGAAAATCTTACGATAAAGGCTAAAGCAGAAGCCTTACCGTTTACAATTGCTACAAGCCCTGACACCCGATGAATTTTCGGCGCGGTTGCAACAGCTCATGGAAGAGGATGCGTTCAGTGCGAAACTTGTTTTCAGTGATGAAGCAACATTTTTTATTAATGGTGAAGTGAACAGACATAATGTGCGAATCTGGGCGGTAGAGAATCCTCACGCATTCGTGTAGCAAATTCGCAATTCACCAAAAGTTAACGTGTTTTGTGCAATCTCACGGTTTAAAGTTTACGGCCCCTTTTTCTTCTGCGAAAAAAACGTTACAGGACACGTGTATCTGGATATGCTGGAAAATTGGCTCATGCCACAACTGGAGACCGACAGCGCCGACTTCGTCTTTCAACAGGATGGTGCTCCACCGCACTTGCATCATGATGTTCGGCATTTTTTAAACAGGAGATTGGAAAACCGATGGATCGGTCGTGGTGGAGATCATGATCAGCAATTCAGGTCATGGCCTCCACGCTCTCCCGACTTAACCCCATGCGATTTCTTTCTGTGGGTTTATGTGAAAGATTCAGTGTTTAAACCTCCTCTACCAAGAAACGTGCCAGAACTGCGAGCTCGCATCAACGATGCTTTCGAACTCATTGATGGGGACATGCTGCGCCGAGTGTGGGAGGAACTTGATTATCGGCTTGATGTCTGCCGAATCACTAAAGGGGCACATATCGAACATTTGTGAATGCCTAAAAAATCTTTTTGAGTTTTTGTATGTGTGTGTAAAGCATTGTGAAAATATCTCAAATAATAAATTTATTGTAGAGCTGCGAAATCGCTTCAATCATTTTTAATAACCCTGTATGTTTGAGAGTGCGCGTTGGCTTGAAGACAGGGCGGGAGCGCTCTAGCCAATCACAGTGATCATCTCCGGGGAGGACACGAGGGAGTTACGAGCAGTGCGGCAGTTCTGGAGACTCGCACGGGACACGGGGAGGGTGCTGGACGTGAAGGCGATACACACGGTCGCGGGAAGGACTTGGAGTGTGGAGCGGTTTGCGCGTGGCCGCGAGAGCTAGAAATACTTCGGAGTGCGGACTTGTGCGATTTACGACGTTTCTACAGTGAAGACGTAGCGTGCGTTTACAAGTGTGTATCACGCGAGATATGTAGTTGTTCATAACTAATTACATGCAGTAGGAATCTATTGTTTCCCTGTTATTCACCTTATATTTTATTTAATTGCTGGACCATTGACACCAATAAGTGTTTTCCAGAAATATACCGCATTCTCGAAAGTACTTCTACTGTCGTACTCATCATTTAAAGTCGTTAAGATAATACCTGCAGATTTTATTTAATTTCAATCTTTCATTTGTAAACGTCTACGTCGCGTTCAAAATTCCGAATTGCCGAGTGATAGGAACTTCGACCATTCGGTTCATGTGTATACTCATATTGTATACTGTAGACTCAGCAGTATTTGGCCTATAGTGAGCCAACTACGTGTCTCAGCCTCTAGACAACGAAACCAGACAAACTTTTAATATTGCAACTCTGAGTCGGAGGCTGCGTAGTTTCCTGAAAGCCCGCAATAGAATAGTACTCTGCAGCATATGGTGCAGTGCATAATTTTCCATTTCTGTACATTTAAAGCAAAGTGCCAGGTTCGCACCAGTTTTGGATCATATTAGGATCTGATTGAATATATATGCAGATTTTTTCATGTACCGGGTGATTAAAAAGTCAGTATAAATTTGAATACTGAATAAATTACGGAATAATGTAGATAGAGAGGTACAAATGGATAAACCTGCTTAGAATGATACGGTGTTTTATTAGAACCAAAAAAAAATAATACAAAGAATGAGATTTTCACTCTGCAGCGGAGTGTGCGCTGATATGAAACTTCCCGGCAGATCAAAACTGTGTGCCCGACCGGGAAACATCCCCCAGGCTGTGGCTAAGCCATGTCTCCGCTATATCCTTTCTTTCAGGAGTGCTAGTTCTGCAAGGTTCGCAGGAGAGCTTCTGTAAAGTTTGGAAGGTAGGAGACGAGGTACTGGCAGAAGTAAAGCTGTGAGTACCGGGCGTGAGTCGTGCTTCGGTAGCTCAGTTGATAGAGCACTTGCCCGCGAAAGGCAAAGGTCCCGAGTTCGAGTCTCGGTCGGGCACACAGTTTTAATCTGCCAGGAAGTTCAAAAAATACAAAAGTTCAAAAAATGTCCGACAGATGGCGCGTCGTCTGATCAGAATAGTAGTAATTAGCATAACAAAGTAAGGCAAAGCAAAGGTGATGTTCTTTACAGGAAATGCTCAATATGTCCATCCTTCCTCAACAATAACTGTAGTCGAGGAATAATGTTGTGAACAGCACTGTAAGGCATGTCCGGAGTTATGGTGAGCCATTGGCGTCGGATGTTGTCTTTCAGCATCCCTAGAGATGTCGGTCGATCACGATACACTTGCGACTTCAGGTAACTCCAAAGCCAATAATCGCACGGATTGAGGTCTGGGGACATGGGAGGCCTAGCATTACGAAAGTGGCGGTTGAGTACAGGATCATCACCAAACGACGCCATCTGTCGGACATTTTGTGAACTTTTTTTTGTTCTAATAAAAGCCCATGTCATTCCAAACGTGTGTGTCAATTTTTTTCTCTCTATCTACATTATTCCCTGGTTTATTAAGTTTCCAAATTTATACTGACTTTTTGATCCCCCAGTAGGACTTCAATACAGAAAAGTGTCTCATCTTAAAAGCCTGAGGTTACCATTAATATTATATGACAGGTCAGTAACACACAACACGAACAGCAAAGCTGCCAAAACGTTTCCCTGAGGGACGCCTTCTGTTGATGGCTTCCCATACTAGAAAATATGCCAGCTGAGCTATCCACAAACGACTCACTACCCACCCACACAAAGTCGGAAAAAGGATGCAGCGAAAGTTAGGGTTCCGGCTTCGAGTCCCAGTTCGTTACACGGTTTCAATCTGGCAGTAGGTTCCCTGTTTTTTTGCCATGTAACATGCGCCTTGTGGTTGAGCTACCGTGTTGCTCGGACGTAACTACAGCATCGCCAGCTGGGATCTGAGGGCCGAAGTGCAGTCCGGCCACCCGCTGGTACGTGTATGTAGCCCAGAGGAGCTGTGGACGGCTCCGTGTTAATTGCTACACGGCCAGCGGCGTATAGAGCGTGATGACGTCAGCGCAGAGCGCTCGTGATTGGTCCGCGGGGGACCCTGGGCGCAGCTGGTCTGCCATCGCGGCCCTTGCTGGAGGCCTCACGATAAACTTGAGTAGGCAGCGTGGCGTCACTTACGTACGGCTTACTGAATTCTGAATCAGCATAACTGGTCGTCTTTTGGAACTACTGCCGACACCAACTGCATCTACATCCACACACCACAAGCAACCATACAGCGTAAAGCGGATGGTACTTCGTGTATTACTTTCACCCCTCGTCCCTTTTCCTGCTCCAATCGCAAATGATGCATAAGATGAGACTGTTACTAATCTGTCACGTTTTTCTGGACGTGTTCGATTAATGTTTTGCTTCCGAGTGTTCTGCCGAGATTTGTTTCTGTTTTATGCAGACTATTTAGA
This sequence comes from Schistocerca piceifrons, assembly GCF_021461385.2. Lineage (NCBI taxonomy): Eukaryota > Metazoa > Arthropoda > Insecta > Orthoptera > Acrididae > Schistocerca > Schistocerca piceifrons. The sequence goes on from NC_060144.1 coordinate 500,572,006, forward strand.
CGACCGACCAAGTCGTCTTCGTCAGGTGCTGCGCGATGCGCTGTTATGTGAACTGCAACCCTACTCGCTCGTGGTGTTGCTGTCCTCAGTTAAAGTGAAGAAGAATTGCAGGACCTCTTGAATGGAATGTACAGAGTAATGAGCACTGTATTGACAGTAAACCAAAGAAAGCCGAAAGTTGAAGATACAAGATTAAGTATAAACTTAACATAGAAAATGGTGACCACAGAGTAAGCACACTGAAGCAGTTCTGCTATTAAAGAAGCATACTGCTGACTGTTGGTAACATTGCGTATGAACTAGAATCTTTATAGTCTTACCATTGTGGTCTCTTCAAAAGATATATACAGGAGGAAGCAATTACGTTCGTTGACTCTTCTGGGACTCTATGCTCTAGGCACAACGCTTCCCTTGTAGCGTCTCCCAATGGAGGTGTATAGACACCTCTGTGGTGCCTTCGCGTTTAAGAAACGACCCAGTGACGAAGTACGTTTCTCTTCTTTGTATCTCTGTTTCCCCTATCAGTCCTGTCAGGTAAGGGTCCCATACTGATGAGCAATGCGAAAGTATCACGATTGTTTTGCACCTTATCATCTTTAAGGTGGGCTACACTTCTAGGTTACCCGAACAAATCTGATATCTATGTCTCCTTGGATTACTATTATGTGGTCGATACGTTTTAAATCGTCTTGTACTCACACTATAGGATGTTTACAGGATATGCAGTTTCGATTAATTGTTCTTCAATCGTGAAATCAAACGCTATCGGGTCTTTTCACTTACCGTATTTTACGGATTATAAGACGATACAGACTATAAGACGCACCTTAATGTTTAAGGGATTTTTTTAAAAAATAAATTTTTTAATGATTTTATCATTAGACTGCAAAGCCAGACTAAAAAAATCCTAGTTTATAAAGCCGAGCTGATCTTTAAAATCCCTGAAAATTCTCACCTGAACTTTCTTCTTTTTATTCTTCTTTTCCCTCTTCATCGTCATCGTGGTCCTCTTTATGTGTAACACGGTTTTCACTGCCATCGAGAGCGTTACTTATTCCGCATTCTTGCAGTATCCAACAATAATGTCTTCTCTTGCTCTAGACTACGACTGTATTACCCACGGACTCACTTGTTTGATTGTAGGTTGTTTTAAAGCTCCCTTCCGCTTGAATTAATGTTGGGTTTTCTCCATCATCCATTTGTTCCATTCCTCTCTCATATACACTTTAAATGGTTTAATTGTCGAGACATCAAGAGGTTGTAATTGTGAATTAAGTCCTCCCGGAGTAACATCAAGCTCTGTTTTTCCCTGTCTCAATTTATTTTTCACAGAATTTTTGAAATGACTACTAAACTGATTTAGCACAAGAAGAGAACTCTTCTTCAGTAAAACACCTCTCCTTCTCTCCCACACTCTGTTAGTCCATAATTTCATACCAGCCTCGTCCATCCAACCCTTTTCATGTACGTAAAGAACACCACGTGGTGGTATTTCAGAAGGTTTCGGCATTGTTTGCTTCAAAATGATGATTGGTTTAAGTTTATTACCGTCAGCACTACACTGTTGTCCTTTCACGTCCACTTGTTTTTATACGAGTGTTGGAACTTTAATAGTGATAACTATTTATTTACAGAATGAGATTTTCACTCTGCAGCGGAGTGTGCGCTGATATGAAACTTTCTGGCAGATTAAAACTGTGTGCCCGACCGAGACTCGAACTCGGGACCTTTGCCTTTCGCGGGCAAGTGCTCTACCAACTGAGCTACCGAAGCACGACTCACGCCCGGTACTCACAGCTTTACTTCTGCCAGTACCTCGTCTCCTACCTTCCAAACTTTACAGAAGCTCTCCTGCGAAAACCTGCAGAACTAGCACTCCTGAAAGAAAGGATATTGCGGAGACATGGCTTAGCCACAGCCTAGGGGATGTTTCCAGAATGAGATTTTCACTCTGCAGCGGAGTGTGCGCTGATATGAAACTTCCTGGCAGATTAAAACTGTGTGCCCGACCGAGACTCGAACTCGGGACCTTTGCCTTTCGCGGGCAAGTGCTCTACCAACTGAGCTACCGAAGCACGACTCACGCCCGGTACTCACAGCTTTACTTCTGCCAGTACCTCGTCTCCTACCTTCCAAACTTTACAGAAGCTCTCCTGCGAAAACCTGCAGAACTAGCACTCCTGAAAGAAAGGATATTGCGGAGACATGGCTTAGCCACAGCCTAGGGGATGTTTCCAGAATGAGATTTTCACTCTGCAGCGGAGTGTGCGCTGATATGAAACTTCCTGGCAGATTAAAACTGTGTGCCCGACCGAGACTCGAACTCGGGACCTTTGCCTTTCGCGGGCAAGTGCTCTATCTGAGCTACCGAAGCACGACTCACGCCCGGTACTCACAGCTTTACTTCTGCCAGTACCTCGTCTCCTACCTTCCAAACTTTACAGAAGCTCTCCTGCGAAAACCAGCAGAACTAGCACTCCTGAAAGAAAGGATATTGCGGAGACATGGCTTAGCCACAGCCTAGGGGATGTTTCCAGAATGAGATTTTCACTCTGCAGCGGAGTGTGCGCTGATATGAAACTTCCTGGCAGATTAAAACTGTGTGCCCGACCGAGACTCGAACTCGGGACCTTTGCCTTTCGCGGGCAAGTGCTCTACCAACTGAGCTACCGAAGCACGACTCACGCCCGGTACTCACAGCTTTACTTCTGCCAGTACCTCGTCTCCTACCTTCCAAACTTTACAGAAGCTCTCCTGCGAAAACCTGCAGAACTAGCACTCCTGAAAGAAAGGATATTGCGGAGACATGGCTTAGCCACAGCCTAGGGGATGTTTCCAGAATGAGATTTTCACTCTGCAGCGGAGTGTGCGCTGATATGAAACTTCCTGGCAGATTAAAACTGTGTGCCCGACCGAGACTCGAACTCGGGACCTTTGCCTTTCGCGGGCAAGTGCTCTACCAACCGAGCTACCGAAGCACGACTCACGCCCGGTACTCACAGCTTTACTTCTGCCAGTACGTCGTCTCCTACCTTACAAACTTTACAGAAGCTCTCCTGCGAAAACCTGCAGAACTAGCACTCCTGAAAGAAAGGATATTGCGGAGACATGGCTTAGCCACAGCCTAGGGGACGTTTCCAGAATGAGATTTTCACTCTGCAGCGGAGTGTGCGCTGATATGAAACTTCCTGGCAGATTAAAACTGTGTGCCCGACCGAGACTCGAACTCGGGACCTTTGCCTTTCGCGGGCAAGTGCTCTACCAACTGAGCTACCGAAGCACGACTCACGCCCGGTACTCACAGCTTTACTTCTGCCAGTACCTCGTCTCCTACCTTCCAAACTTTACAGAAGCTCTCCTGCGAAAACCTGCAGAACTAGCACTCCTGAAAGAAAGGATATTGCGGAGACATGGCTTAGCCACAGCCTAGGGGATGTTTCCAGAATGAGATTTTCACTCTGCAGCGGAGTGTGCGCTGATATGAAACTTCCTGGCAGATTAAAACTGTGTGCCCGACCGAGACTCGAACTCGGGACCTTTGCCTTTCGCGGGCAAGTGCTCTATCTGAGCTACCGAAGCACGACTCACGCCCGGTACTCACAGCTTTACTTCTGCCAGTACCTCGTCTCCTACCTTCCAAACTTTACAGAAGCTCTCCTGCGAAAACCAGCAGAACTAGCACTCCTGAAAGAAAGGATATTGCGGAGACATGGCTTAGCCACAGCCTAGGGGATGTTTCCAGAATGAGATTTTCACTCTGCAGCGGAGTGTGCGCTGATATGAAACTTCCTGGCAGATTAAAACTGTGTGCCCGACCGAGACTCGAACTCGGGACCTTTGCCTTTCGCGGGCAAGTGCTCTACCAACTGAGCTACCGAAGCACGACTCACGCCCGGTACTCACAGCTTTACTTCTGCCAGTACCTCGTCTCCTACCTTCCAAACTTTACAGAAGCTCTCCTGCGAAAACCTGCAGAACTAGCAATCCTGAAAGAAAGGATATTGCGGAGACATGGCTTAGCCACAGCCTAGGGGATGTTTCCAGAATGAGATTTTCACTCTGCAGCGGAGTGTGCGCTGATATGAAACTTCCTGGCAGATTAAAACTGTGTGCCCGACCGAGACTCGAACTCGGGACCTTTGCCTTTCGCGGGCAAGTGCTCTACCAACCGAGCTACCGAAGCACGACTCACGCCCGGTACTCACAGCTTTACTTCTGCCAGTACGTCGTCTCCTACCTTACAAACTTTACAGAAGCTCTCCTGCGAAAACCTGCAGAACTAGCACTCCTGAAAGAAAGGATATTGCGGAGACATGGCTTAGCCACAGCCTAGGGGACGTTTCCAGAATGAGATTTTCACTCTGCAGCGGAGTGTGCGCTGATATGAAACTTCCTGGCAGATTAAAACTGTGTGCCCGACCGAGACTCGAACTCGGGACCTTTGCCTTTCGCGGGCAAGTGCTCTACCAACTGAGCTACCGAAGCACGACTCACGCCCGGTACTCACAGCTTTACTTCTGCCAGTACCTCGTCTCCTACCTTCCAAACTTTACAGAAGCTCTCCTGCGAAAACCTGCAGAACTAGCACTCCTGAAAGAAAGGATATTGCGGAGACATGGCTTAGCCACAGCCTAGGGGATGTTTCCAGAATGAGATTTTCACTCTGCAGCGGAGTGTGCGCTGATATGAAACTTCCTGGCAGTTTAAAACTGTGTTTTTTTTTTTTTTTTTTGTTAATCTCGTTTTGTTCGCTTTTGATCGTTGCATCTGCTCGGGGCGGACGTCGTAAGACATTCGTGTAAGTTCGTTGTTGATCGATTAGCTCAGTTTTTTTATTACAGAGGGCTGCTAACCCTCTGACCGAACACGCTGAGCCACCGTGCTGGCTACCAACTGAGCTACCGAAGCACGACTCACGCCCGGTACTCACAGCTTCACTTCTGCCAGTACCTCGTCTCCTACCTTCCAAACTTTACAGAAGCTCTCCTGCGAAAACAGTTTTAATCTGCCAGGAAGTTTCATATCAGCGCACACTCCGCTGCAGAGTGAAAATCTCATTCTGGAAACATCCCCTAGGCTGTGGCTAAGCCATGTCTCCGCAATATCCTTTCTTTCAGGAGTGCTAGTTCTGCAGGTTTTCGCAGGAGAGCTTCTGTAAAGTTTGGAAGGTAGGAGACGAGGTACTGGCAGAAGTAAAGCTGTGAGTACCGGGCGTGAGTCGTGCTTCGGTAGCTCAGTTGGTAGAGCACTTGCCCGCGAAAGGCAAAGGTCCCGAGTTCGAGTCTCGGTCGGGCACACAGTTTTAATCTGCCAGGAAGTTTCATATTTATTTACAGCTCGTGCAAAACAGATACGCGTTTCGAAGTTTGACTGACCTTCATGGTAGTCACCAGCATTGTGTATAACCCGTTGCCAGCGATGTGGAAGCTTAGACGTCAGTTTTATCTCTATTTATCATTATCTTTTTTTTTTTAAATTTAAGAGAAACAATGCCGTAAAATGTACTTATTTTATGTATACTATGAAAGTAATTTACAAAAGCAAATGTATATTTAATGTTTAAAAGCTTCCTACTTTTTTGTTTTTCATCCGTATTGCTTCTATTTCACAACAACCCTGGATGGTGATCAAAGAACCAGATCTATACTGGTAAAACCTTTTACGAATTGCCACCTTAATTATCGTCATTGTTATTGTTAATTCCTATTATCTGTTTGATGGTAGTACACTTGTCATATCTAAGGAAACTGTAATCCCAAACCAGTTTATCTTTAAAACATAATCAGTTTTTACTGTCTGCTTTTGGCTAGGCGTTCGCGGCTGCGCTGCTTTGAGAAGTGGAGGAAGAAGCCCGGTGCAGTATCATTGAAGACTTTAACAAAATGATGCCGAAAGACACCCGAGGTAGCCAACTCAGTGGTTTGATAGGCACACATGGTATCGCGAATTTTCGACCACGAAAGAATGAAGAAGACAATATGACACCTCGGTCGCGACATTCACCTACAAAGTGCGGGTGACAAGAAATGATGATGTTGCCGTTGTGTGCCGGCCGGTGAGGCCGTGCGGTTCTAGGCGCTTCAGTCTGGAACCGCGTGACCGCTACGGTCGCAGGTTCGAATCCTGCCTCGGGCATGGATGTCTGTGAAGTCCTTAGGTTAGTTAGGTTTAAGTAGTTCTAAGTTCTAGGGGACTGATGACCACAGATGTTAAGTCCCATAGTGCTCAGAGCCATTTGACCCATTTTTTTTTTTTGTTGCCGTTGGTCGCAAAAACGCCTTTTTAATTTTGTATGGATTTAATAACGACTGATTTAGAAGACTGCAAAATAACATAGTTCACTGTGGTAGCTCTCCAACTGGAAATCATGGAAAATATTCCAAGCGGCCACGACAAGCACCAGAACCCCTTGTAAAGGTTTTTGAGACTTACGTACTTCCCTGCCCGGAAATCCCATTACTAACTCAGAGACAATCTCAATAGACGCTGTTTGACAAAGACATCACTGTAAAGGAGGCATGACAGTTTCCTTAACGCCTGTCGCATAAGTATACTCTACGAACTTCACTGGCAGATTTCCGTATCTTTCAACAACCATTCCTGATGTCCCAGATATGACAGCTGCAAATAATGCGATTCGCTGCAGCAAAAAGGGTAGCCAAATAAGATACGGAGAGAAAAGGCTTTTGAGCTCAGAAAGCTGGAGGCTTTCTTGAGTGGAACAGGAGGTAGGTAGGGAAACCTTAACAGGTTCTCAATTAATTTTATATAGAATTTATCTCTTCGTCATTTAACAACGATTGTTGTGTACTACATGCGTCGGTTGTGGTATTATGTCTTTAGGATACACGATTTGGGAACAGTAAATGTCAAGATATACGGATATTTGCAAAAGGAGAGAAAGAAGAATCTCAGTGAAGTTATCACAATAATGAAATATTTCATAAACAGCATCCGACACTCGGTGTAAACAGAGGAGCTCGTTTTGGTAAGTAACCTTTCATCTTCAGGTTCTTTAAGATGAGCCCCCATGATTCGAAATGCATCGTGTACTTTAATAAAATTACGATTTGTGGCTGAAGGATGTTGTTTTTGTTATTATGTAAGTAATACAATCACCGAAGAGACACTGCAAACAATAGCTAAAATTAAGAAACAATGGTTTACTCCATCTTCTGTTTGGTCCTCATATTCAAAATTTTTAAAAGTTACATACCTTTTTCCCGTTGGTGCTCATAGCTACCTGCCAAACAACCAAGATTTTTCATCTTTTTCTGCTCAATGCACGGAGATTATCATTTCTGAACTTACCGAATCCTGCGATGAAAGGATTCTGAAGGCCGAACGCATCCTTCTCAATTTCTTGGGAGATGTTTACACAGCATGATTTCAAATCTTTTAAAAAAGCAACCACCAGTTAAAAGCTTCAAAACGAGCATTCAGGCTTCAAGGTGTTTGACTTCAAAAACGATGTTATATTTGCGAGACGCGTACCACGGCACCTGGAACTGTCACATCATCGCTGCTCCCAAGTTCAAAGCTCCCGACACAGTGAACTTAACCAGGAGTTTTCATATCCTCTCCTGGAGTGAAACATGCGAAGACGTATTAAAACTTGCGGAATACCTCGATATTCGTGCAGGCAAGAATGTTTGGCATAACTGCATCAATGAATTCATCTATAACCAGTCGTGACTATGAAACAGACAATGATGACAATGGTGTTGGACGCTAAGATTAATGTTTTGATGTGTCATTGTACGCTGTGTATCACATTTTCCGTTCTCTATATTTAATAGATAATTGTTTAACTAATACAAGTCGTAAATTATTACTTCAGCTTGAGAATATCGTCTACATAGTATGTAACTGTAACATTATTATGCATTATATTAGTAGCGTTTTTACTGAATTCCGCAAAAACCCCATTAACCCAATCCATTTTCCTTCTCCACACCCAGAGAAAATAATTTGGTATCACTCATTTAATTTTAATAACGTTCTTGATGCTTACAGAATATTTAGAGAAAACAAAAACAAATTAGCTACATGTGGGATGAAGATACGCGCCTTTTTTTCCGTTTTCCCAACATTATAATTTTCTGACTAGTGGGGTGTTTGCTATTTTCTGCTTATTTTGATATATGGAAGCCATGGTATTTTTTGTCTCGATAAACAATAATAACGTAAATATGATTTATTCGGTTTGTTATCCCAGTTACATTTGTTTTTAATAATAACAATGCCTGTAATATGCAGACACCAAAATGTGCAAAACAAAACGAAACACAGAGTAACGCAACAATCATCGAGCGAAATATGGACACTTGTAACACAGTTGGTCAGTCTATTCTGTCAGCGCGCAGTACAGTAGATAACAGACACAAAACTGTTGTCCTGCATTTATTCCACAGCAGTAAACCTCTAGATACAGCTGTGTACCGCTGTTAGCGCACAGCTAACATTACCCGAAAGACAAACCATAGACAGAACGAATCAATACCGAACGAAGGATTGTCGGTGAAGAACAAAGTGAGCATTACGGTTGTCAACAACAAGTCCGAGGAGTGCTTGGAAACGAGTTTGGAAACAAACAGGGCACAAAGTAAATACAACAGACATTTACGCTGTTTACAGACATTTCCAGTTTAGTAGAGATGTAAAGGTAAATGGTGATTAGGAAACAGATGAAATGTATTTCCCAGAGACGCCGAAGACTATGGATCCCTGATACCGTAATGCCAACGAAGTTTTGTCGGTGGAGTTCGGGTTCACCTTGTACAAAGAATTTGCCACTGTTACAAGTAAAGTACGTAACAGAAAAAGTTTGGAAGTGCCAGAAAAATATATAATCAATACATCGAAAAGAAAATTGCACAAATTAACTAAGGAGCCATAGAAACAGGTTGATTTTTTTAAATTTAGGGCGGTCGAAGTGAACTACTGGACGGACCCCAAGAGTAACAATGCCCTGGAGGGTTTCTGCTAAATTCAATAGCATTTTAATACGAAAACTTTCGATGTATCGAAATGGAAAATTTACAATCAGCATATACAACTAATTTTGACATACCGAAATGTGATACAGGCAATTAACGCAATAGAATTAAATTACTGGTGGATTCTAAAAAAGCAATGGTGAAGGATATGGTGGGAACTACATGGTGAGAAAGAGAAACGCACAACTAGGTTATGGAACGAACTGGAATGTAACACATGATTATGGGGGTAAGTGCAACAAGTTGTACAATGGGTAGTGGACCGAGTAAATTCCTTAATTCCAAATTTTTAGAAAGTACGGAGACTAAGTAATGGAAGATGGGTACATGACATTAGAAAATATTCAGGAGAGATGTTGATGAGTATGGTTCAAAATGGCTCTGAGCACTATGAGACTTAACATCTGAGGTCATCAGTCCCCTAGAACTTAGAACTACTTAAACATAACTAACCTAAGGACATCACACACATCCATGCCCGAGGTAGGATTCGAACCTGCGACCGTAGCGCCTAGAACCGCTCGGTCACACAGGCCGGCCGATGAGTATGGCTAAATCTATAAGAGCCCCCTATTCGGTAGTGAATGTCTAATGTTTGATGATGATGATGAAGATGATGATGATGATGATATAGGGAGATTGTAACGCTAAAACATTGTAGGGATATATCTGTGGAGGAAGGATGACAATGCTCATGGATGTTCAGAAATAGTGGATGACGGTTCGGTGCCTCATACATCGAGCTTATTATTCTTAGACTTATGGGAATACTGACTGTACGACGTACCTCAGAGGATAGGTTAAAGGAACGGAAATGTATGGTATTTGTAGATTTAGAAAAAGGTTTTCACACTGTTGACTGGACTGCACTCTTTGAAATCCTGAAGGTAGCGAAATGTTGTCTACAACTTGTACAGAAACTAGACTACAGTTATTCGTGTCTAATGACAAGAAAGGAAAGCTGTAGTTGTGAAGGGAGTGACAGAGGTTTTTAGAATGTCCTGTAGTATACCCAGGAGCCATTTGGAAAGGGAATTAAAGTTCAGGAAAAAATAACTAAATATTTGAAGTTTGCTGCTAACACTTTAAGGCTATGGAACATCAGCCAAACGTATAGTGTCTTGAAAAGAGATTATAAGGTGATACAAAGAAAAGTGAAACAAGAGTACTGGAATGTAGCAAATTTGAATCAGGCTGTGCAAAGGAAATTAGGCTAGGGAGTGAGAGAGACTAAAAATTACGTGGTATGGGGGGAGGGGTCCATCTCCCTATTGCACTTAAGGAATCGATAGTTGCAGAGCAATACGAACACATTTCTCAGCGTCGTGTATTGTGTACAGTACAGGAACAGTTCACACACGATGACTGTACCATCAATTTAATCCAGAATCTCATAAAGCAGCATCTGTAAGGCAATTATTTGTGGACAACAATATTCTTGAAATGGATTGGCCTACACAGAGTCCCGGCGTGAACCCAATGGAACTCCAGTAGGATGATTCTGATCGTTTAATTTGCTCCAGACCTCCAGCGTCCTACATCACTACCTTGTATGGTTTCGGCTCTTGAGGAAGAGTGGGGTGCCATTCCTCCACAGCTGTTCAGACACCTAATTGAAACTGTCCCTAGCAGATTTTAAGCTATCATAAAGGCGTAGGATGGACATATTCTATATGAACGTCCTCTAACAAGTGTCTGGGTACTTTTGACCAGATAGCGTGCTTATGGCCTATATAAGGACGATATAAAATTCAGACTACCAATCATTTTTAAAACAGACAAATTTGTTGAAACTGAAGTTTTCATTAAGGTTGATACGCCCTGTTAAACCCGCAGGACAGGACAGGTAGTTTAAATTGTGGAAAGGGGCCAAAACAAGGGGCTGTCAGTAACACTCGAACATACAACTTTATTATTTGATCAAACAATACAAGAAAAAAATTTTTTTTCTTTAACACGCAGCTTTAATCTTTAATCTTTGGAATTTAATTACCGGCTGAAATACACTTTAATTTAAAAACGGCTGAAGGCCAATAACTTAAAAACGCAAGCATAATCAGAAACTTAAAAGGCAAGCCTTATCTTACAACATTTCTTTATTTAGGCTGAAGGCCCAAAGAATCTGAGATTTTCAGAGCAAACAATTTGAATTCAAAATCGGCTGAAAGCCCAACACTTAAGGCTAAACAACATTAAATAAAACAAAAAAAAGGCCTTATGTAAAACAGTTCTTAATTAGGCAAAATTCAACCAAAACAGAAATTTAAAAGGCAAAGCTTTATCTTAAAACAGTTCTTTAGTTAGGCTGACGGCCCAAAGAATCAGACACTTCAAGAGCAAACAAGTTAAATTCAAATCGGCTGAACGCCTAACACTTAAAACTCCATAACATTAAAAGCTTTAAAATGCCAAACGCCTTACGTAAAACAGTTCTTTAAATTAGGCTGAAAGCCTAAAGAATCTTACGCCTTAAGGGCAAAACAATATTAATTAAAAAAAATGAATCGGCTAGAAGCCATACAAGTTCAAACAACAAGAACAAATAACAAAAGGCAGTACACCCAAGGGCGCTCAGATGTTCGAGGATCGGCCTGTAATTCAAAGACTAACGCTCGCTTAGGTGAGACAGGCAGTCGGGCCAACCATTCACGATCCGACGACAACCCAATCGACCGACAGTCAACGGACCCACTGACAAGATAACTTCCACTTCAGCCAACCAGGGCACAACAGGGAGTTCACGGAACAACGTAGAAGATATTGGCAGCCACAACCAATCATACATGGAGCTGTCAAACCACACACCGTGCTGGGCAGCAACAACACGATGAGGAAACTACACTGCCTGAAATTTACATCAACGGCCAGGGCAGGTAACCGGAACGTTAACGGCCACAAGGCAGAAGATTCTTCTGGTGCACTTCAATTCAAATAACCAAATACAGTGAAATTTCAAGGAAGGGTGGCTAGAATTTTTCGACTTGAAAACCACGTTGCTGCTCGCGGGAATATCCCAACAACCGACAACGAACTCCAAACGACACAATGTGAACAGTCTTGACTTGCTGGTAAAATTAAATCAAAACTCAACTTTCGAGTCCAGGGTCGGTGAGCCACGGGCCTCGTAGCAATGGGCACAGCCCCACACACTCCGACACCGCGTAGAGACCGCCAACGGTCCCCGCCAAACTACGTCCCGCAGAGAATTCCTCGCTGCTCTGCGCCAACCGACCGACTGCCCAGGCCCAGAAACAGTGAAAGGACCAAGTATACTTCGACGGATGAGACGACCAACCGATCGACCAACCAACGGTCGTCCCACTCCAATCTCCCTCCGTCGGACAGTTCATGTGTGTCGCCAGTGGTCGGCGAGCACTGGCTGTCGGCGTCTCACTGGCGCTCCATCCCCCGACTTCACCGCTGCTCCCTCCAGACTGCACTGCTGGTCCGTTCCGAACTGACTGCCAGACACACGACGACCCGGAAATAATATCGGTCGGTCCAGAGGGGTACGACAGCGCACTTATCGATATGCGCCGCTGCTGCCGCTCACGGGCAAGTAAGGCAGGAATTTAGTGACGCCAGTAAATGGAATAAGAAAACGAGGCGGCAGTAATGAAAGATGACAAACAATAACTGGGATAACCGCAAGCTGGTATTTGTCGGAAGAATAGCTTAGTACAGGGCATTACATTAATCACATATACACTGAAGAGCCAAAGAATGTGGTAACCCCTGCCTAATATCGTGTATGGGCCCCTAAAGGGACAGAAGTGCCGAAACACGACGCAGAATGGAATTTACGTTTGAAGTAATGCTGGAGGGAACTGACACCATGATTTCTGAAGGGTGTCCATAAATCCGTAAGAGTACGACGAGATGTAGATCTTTTCTGAACAGCATGTTGCACGGCATCACAGATATGCTCAATAATGTTCATGTCAGGGGAGTCTGGTGGCTTGCGGAAGTGTTTAAACTCAGAAGAGTGTTCCTGGAGCCACTAAGTAGCAATTCTGGGCGTGTGTGGTGTAGCATTGTCCTGCGGGAATTGCCCAAGTCCATCAGAATGCACAATGGACATGAATGGATGCAGGTGGCTCAAGTGGTTCAAGTGGCTCTGAGCACTATGGGACTTAACTACTGTGGTCATCAGTCCCCTAGAACTTAGAACTACTTAAACCTAACTAACCTAAGGACATCACACACATCCATGCCCGAGGCAGGATTCGAACCTGCGACCGTAGCAGTCGCGCGGTTCCGGACTGCGCGCCTAGAACCGCTAGACCACCGCGGCCGGCGGATGCAGGTGACCAGACAGGATGCTTACGTACGTGTCACCTGTAAGAGTCATATCTAGACGTATCAGGGGTCCCACATCACTGCAACTGCACACACTTCGCCCCATTACAGAGCCTCCACCAGCTCCTTTGCTGATATGCAGGGTTCATGAATTCATGAGGTGTCCATTCACTCGATACAATTTGAAACGAGACTCGTCCGATCAGGCAACATGCTTCCAGTCCAATGTCGGTGTTGACGGGCCCAGGCGAGGCGTAAGACTTTGCATCGTGCAGTCATAGAGGGTACACGAGTGGGCCTTCGGCTCCGAAAGCCCATATCGATGATGTTTCTTTGAATGGTTCGCACGCTGACACTTGTTGATGGCCCAGCATTGAAATCTGCAGCAATTAGCGGAAGAGTTGCACTTCTGTTACGTTGAACGATTCTTTTCAGTTGTAGTTGGTCCCGTTCTTGCAGGATCTTTTTCCGGCCACAGCTATATTTTACCGGTTTCCTGATATACACGGTACACTCGTGAAATGGTCGTACGGGAAAATCCACTCTTCACGCTACCTCGGAGATGCTGTGTCCCATCGCTCGTGCGTCGACTATAACACCACGTTCAAACTCACTTAAATGTTTATAATCTGCTATTGTAGCAGGAGTAACCGGTCTAACAACTGCAACAGACAGTTGTTTTCTTATATAGTCGTTGCTGACCGGAGCACTGTGTAACGCCAGAAATGCATATCCTCTTATTTCAATCTATTGTACTATAAATTTTTTCCTTATTTTGTTACCTGAAGATATGACATTTCTGTGTCTTTATATATTGTAATTATTTTACAATTAGTATGCATTTATGTCGCTGTATAAATTGTTTGTTTTGTAAATATTATTCGTATTTTTACGCCGGGTCTTGCCTAGGGAAAACTATGCTGTCGAACGATTACATCGATAGGTCGTGTGGAGAACCAAAGTATTTAGGATCTTTGCGTGTGTTAACTCTGCCGCGTGGAGCGCGGGCAGAGCAGAGTCTGACTGGAGTAGGGCGGTGGAGCAGGTGTGTTGAGTGACGCTCCCGCGACTTGTCGCGCTTTCGGGGTTTGGCAGCATGTAATTGCGCTCGACTTGCTGTGATAGTTTCTGGCACGGTGTCGCGGACGGGAAGCATTAGCTCGCACACATCAAGAGCCCGTTTACCCTGGTGACCGTGTCGAGAAGAAGGCGCGCCAACATCCAGCTTCTGCAACAGCGACGGCCGACAATAAGTGATTGCCTCCACCTCCTCGATCGACGACTCCAAACCTTCAATCAACCAACAAGGAAGACTGAAATCACGTAAAGTTTTAGAACTGTATGGCAGACCTCAGCTTTTCGAACTGTTCCAGTTGCATCACTAAAATACAGCAACTTAGCATGAACCTTTGTTGCTCATTGTCCCAACTGCATTACCAAGCAGAATCCCTTCCTTTCCCGAAATGAACGCGTGTGTCGTTGATATTCAAACGCCAGTATTAAAGTAATATCATTCCATTTCACTGCTTAAATTTCAAAGTTCAGTTAAAGTATTCATAGCTGGCTACAATATTTAGATTACACAAGCACAAATTAAGAGTGCGAGTTTTGTTACCATATTTTAGCTTACCTGTGACTGCAGCTCACCTTGGTACGTACTAAATTTTACTATTGTTAATTGTTCAAAATCATTTTAATTCAAGTTCAAAGTTAAATCTCTTATTTCTAAATTGCGTAGATTCAAGTTGCTTTTGAGATGATTGTTGAGGTAGCCCAAGACTAACCTTATTTAATTTAATTTCAGTCACTAAATTAACTTTCAGTTTTCTGGTTTTATTAATTCTTTTGCTAAATTAAGTCAGAGTGCAGCAAAATTTATTACTTCTGACAAACATTCAGTTTTCACACAGCACGTGTCAACCTATGCTAATTATATGTGCAGTAAACTTTCTTTTTCAGTTATTATAGTAGTTGTCCATAGGACTGGCGACCGCAATTTTCCCCAAATCTCAAATATCTAATTAACGCCAGTTAATTGTTAACGTAACGACCGCACATTTAGTTTCTTCATTAACTTTACCCTTTTTCAAAATTAATTTCCACCAATTTCTTTTGCATTTTTCCTTTCAGATGTAATCCTTTCCTCTCTCTTTACCAACAGATTTACTTCGGTGACGATTGCTTTTCCCAAATTTCCATCAGGTACACGCGGTTTAATTTTTCACTGTAATTAAGATCGATAAGTGAAGGAGAGGTTAAAACCATATTATGCCTGTTTACATATCTCTGCACTTGAATATGCATGCCTGTACCAGTTTCTTTGGCAGTTCAGTGTATATTACGGTTATAATAAACGCGGCACGATTTGCAGAGTCAGTACCACACTGGAGAGAAAGAGGGTACACAGACATCCCTGTGCCTGCATCGATGCCTCGCGGCTCTCCAGGGCCAACCTACTTGGCTAGCTGGACGAGAACGCAGAGCTCTGGGACGCAGATACCGCACACCAGGCACCGATCGACCGGCCAGTCCTCACTCTGCCGGCGCACTTGGGCTGCGGTAATCGGGGAACACAGGCAGCGGCTTGTAGTTTGTTTGCATAATGACGTCACGGACAGGGGCCGACGCACGTGAAGCTGGCGAGGCACCGCAGCAAAGTATCAGCGCAGCAGCAGCTGCCTGCAGTCGATCGCCCACCAGGACAGCCGCCGCCGCATACTTTAGCACACGCAATTTCGCTACGTTGCACTTACTGGTATATATTTTGCACCTAATTGATACCGCTAAGTTCAATCAATCAGTCAATCAACATGTAAAGTTCATACTCTCTCGTCGGTAACACTCTTCTTTGTTTTGTGCAGTCCTGTTTATTTCTAGGTAATTTTGATATTTTATTACCAGTAGTGGATATTCTGTCTTCTTCTTGGTGTTTCTCTGGTTTTCTTTTCAATAACCCACCCTTCCAATACTTATGACAAAAAACTATTGCCTCTAAATACACTACTGGCCATTAAAATTGCTAAACCACGAAGACCACGTGGTACACACGCGAAATTTAACCGACGGGGATAAGATGCTGTGATATGCAAATGATAAGCTTTTCAGAGCATTCACACAACGTTGGCGCCGGTGGCGACACCCACAACGTGCTGACATGAGTTTCCAACCGATTGCTCATACACAAACAGAAGTTGACCGGCGTTGCCTGGTGAAAAGTTGTTGTGATGCCTCGTGTAAGCAGGAGAAATACGTACCATCACGTCTGAGACTTTGATAAAGGTCGGATTGTAGCCTATCGCGATTGCGGTTTATCGTATCGCGACATTGCTGCTCGCGTTGGTCGAGATCCAATGACTGTTAGCAGAATATGGAATCGGTGGGTTCAGGAGGGTAATACGGAACGCCGTGCTGGATCCCAACGGCCTCGTATCACTAGCAGTCGAGATGACAAGCATCTTATCCATATGGTTGTAACGGATCGTGCAGCCACGTCTCGATCCCTGAGTCAACAGATGGGGACGTTTGCAAGACAACAACCATCTGCACGAACAGTTCGATGAAGTTTGCAGCAGCATGGACTATCAGCTCGGAGACCATGGCTGCGGTTACCCTTGACGCTGCATCACAGACAGCAGCGCCTGCGATGGTGTACTCAACGACGAATCTGGGTGAACGAATGGCAAAACGTCATTTTTTCGGATGAATCCAGGTTCTGTTTATAGCATCATGATGGTCGCATCCGTGTTTGACGACATCGCGGTGAACGCACATTGGAAGCGTGT
Organism: Schistocerca piceifrons; assembly: GCF_021461385.2. Classification (NCBI taxonomy): domain Eukaryota; kingdom Metazoa; phylum Arthropoda; class Insecta; order Orthoptera; family Acrididae; genus Schistocerca; species Schistocerca piceifrons. The sequence continues at coordinate 500,589,086 of NC_060144.1, forward strand.
ATTCGTGATCTCCATACTGGCGTATCACTTAATGTGATGGTATGGGGTGCCATTGGTTACACGTCTCGGTCACCTCTTGTTCGCACTGACGGCACTTTAACCAGTGGACGTTACATCTGAGATGTGATACGACCCGTGGCTCTCCCCTTCATTCGATCCCTGCGAAACGCTACATTTCAGCAGGATAATGGACGACCGCATGTTGCAGTTCCTGTACGGGCCTTTCTGGATACAGAAAATGTTCCACTGCTGCCTTGGCTAGCACCTTCTCCAGATATCTCACCAACTGAAAACGTCTGGTCAATGGTGGCCGAACAACTGGCTCGTCACAATAACGTCAGTCACTACTCTTGATGAACTGCGGTATCGTGTTGAAGCTGCATGGGCAGCTGTACCTGTACACGCAATCCAAGCTCTATTTGACTCAATGCCCAGGCGTATTAAGGCCGTTATTACGGCCAGAGGTGGTTGTTCCGGGTACTGATTTCTCAGGATCTATGCACCGAAATTGCCTCAAAATGTAATCACATGTCAGTTCTAGTATAATATATTTGTCCAATGAATACCCGTTTATCATCTGCATTTCTTCTTGGTGTAGCAATTTTAATGGCCAGTAGTGTAAATATACTAACCTATCACTTTACTTTAGGAAATATTTGTTATGAGATTGTTTTGCTCATTGACTGCTTTCAAAAAAATGGTTCAAATGGCTCTGAGCACTATGCGACTTAACTTCAGAGGTCATCAGTCGCCTAGAACTTAGAAGTAATTAAACCTAACTAACCTAGGACATCACACACATCCATGGCCGAGGCAGGATTCGAACCTGCGACCGTAGCGGTCACGCGGTTCCAGACTGAACCGCCTTTAACCGCACGGCCACACCGGCCGGCGACTGCTTTCAACAATTTGAAAACATTCCACTATGGTTCGACAGCAAAATTTTTAAATCTGTTTCCTTACTTAATATTGCGAATCATCGGTAATTCTTACAGAAATGGTGTGTCGAGTTTCACTCCAACCAAAAAGAAACATGCCATTGGTGAGAACGCTACGGAGTTATGAAAAAATTCGATACTTATGTATCTGTATTACACATTAACAATGTTGACAATTATAAACAGCTAAGACTATACTAAGACTATAACGATTTCTTTTCATTAAGAAGTAACATACGAAGTTTTTGTTAGAACAGAAACCATGCAAGGGATTAGTTTGCTCAAGAAGAGCAGCGTGCACAGCGCCAATCAGAACGTTTATGAGCTGCGTCAGAATGGTGGAACTGACGTTACAAAAGCCGTCTTTCACATAAGCCGTCTTTGTCGGAAGACAGACGGTTGCCGGGTTGTGTGGGAAGAGGCATAGAGTAACGGGGCAGCCTGTTGGATGTCGACGGCTCTGCAACAGCTGGTGGCATATGCAACAGCTGACATAGACGCTCCTGGCGGTCTTCTACAAGACTCAGGATGAAACTACGAGTACTTCCAATACGTAAAAACTGGACTTACAGGTGTTAGTATCGGGAATAAAAGTGGCACCCATGTAAACCACTGTATAGAGGAAGAATGTCACCACCATCTCGAAAACCTGCTAACGCAAAAGCAAAGACTTTGTGGAAGGCCGATTTTACATGCTCATAGCTTTGTGGCGACGATTCGGAACAATGATCTGTTACCAGCCTACTTATTCTCTACAGCCAGACACTAGGCGCATCAGTCTCAATGTTCATGACCTCATAATTACGCCGGCAGCGGTGGTCTAGTGGTTCTAGGCGCGCAGTCCGGAACCGCGGGACTGCTACGGTCGCAGGTTCGAATCCTGCCTCGGGCATGGATGTGTGTGACGTCCTCAGGTTAGTTAGGTTTAAGTAGTTCTAAGTTCTAGGGGACTGATGACCACAGAGGTTGAGTCCCATAGTGCTCAGAGACATTTTTGAACCTCATAATTACCATTCCTAGCATGCTGAAAAACTGCCTTCCATAACCTCATCCCATCCAGTTAAACGCATCCAAACTAGTGTGTTTCTCAAATCACTAACTGCTCTATGTTACACATGCCCACATATGCCCCAGTCCACTGTTACTCCAAACGCCACATCCCAGCACAGTTTGCTACCTTCTCCTCAATTTTTTGTTCTCCCAATTTATTGTCCTGTTTCATACAGAATTCATTTACCAACTGCACAAATCCAAAAGCATCGGTTTAAGCTGGCGGCAATAGCTCCATAAAGCTTTTGGACCAATTGTAGTAATAATCATGATTTTGATAATTTCGTGAGAAGATGCATTTCACATAAGAAGGAAGGGTTTCCTAGAAATTGGGGGGCGCAGTTGAACCCGAGTCTGAAGCCACGAGGACTCGCACTGGACCAGGTTACAAACAGTTTGTAATCATAAGGCGTTTGGCAATTCTGAAGACTGTTATGTAGATTTTCTCAAAAACCAAGGAGGATCGACTTAAACGTCGAAACTTACTACACAGCCTGACTGTATCGCGTGGCTGCATATACTGCGAGGGGCTCGCAACTTCGCTATGGCTTGCAGATGCTTCACAAAGCATAAAATATCCTAGCAATGATGGCAGTGACAATATCACTCGCATGGCAAACACAAAGTGAACCTGTGCTCGCGGAGGTACTGTTGGATTTTAGTTGGACAGCTCTCTGCTTTCGACATTTTGTGTGTAATATTTTCAAGAATACCATTTGACAACAATACTGTTTCCCTTCCTATGGAAAACGAGATTAGCGTGTAACCCCCAGTGGACGACAAGGCACTTAGCGAAGGATCACAAGCTCAGGTGGGAGAAAACGGGTAATGAAATCGACAGAGTACTTTTCAAATAAGACATTCTGTCGTTCATCCTGATCGGATGATCACGTTTCTTGCTCACTAGGTTGATGGTTTTGCGCGCTATCCAGGGGAAAGGCTGCTCGAAACGGGCACCGCATCATGGACGCAGGCTGATGGGGGAACATTACTGCAGACGACCTGGGAAGGTAAGGGTTTTATCTTTTGGGACTGTCGTGTAGTCAGCCTCACAAACTACCTTTAAAAGGGTGAAACATCACTAGTAGATACTGCAGCAATCTTCTGGACGAGTTACGAGAAGCTCTGAATATGAAAAGCCGCAGTAAGCTCTGCAGAGGCGTTCATCTTCTGGCTGGCAGTGCACCAGCTCATTCATCTAAAGTTTCAGCGGACAAAATTAGGGCATGTGGCTTTGAAAACTTGCAGCTTCTGCCTTATTCTCCCGATGTACCAAGTGGCATTTTTATTTCGGAGCAAAAGAGAATCCGATGCAAGCTCACCGGTTTCACAACACAGATGACATCATTAATGAAGTGTGGTTTAACGCAAAATCTGAAGACTTCTACAATCAAGGCATTCGGAAGGTGAAGGAACGCTGGGAAGGATGTCTAACTCTGGATGATGACTACACAGAGAAGTATTGACAACAAATTGACGAAAACTCTCTAGCACATTTTAAAGGGTGGTAATCAGAACTTTACGTTACGTTCTCGTAGAACGCAGCATATTGTACGCAACAGAGATAAATCTTCAACGGAAAAAGTAACTTTGGAGCGAGCGTTGCAAGACCATTACTGCTTACCGTGTCATTAACATTGGCAGCCGCATGAGGCTGTTTTGCATTCAAAAAGTTACTATGCGAGAAAACTGTAGCGAAATGTACAATGAACTACAGAGAATCGACACCTTATGTAGAAACTGACAGATGACGTACTATACAAATAAATGCGACGTAATGAGATAAACAGTTGCAAATACCAACTATTGTTCGATTACACGATTATCATACAACCATTGAAAGCAATATCCATTAAGTATCTGGGCTTATGCATTCGGAGTCAGTCAAAGGGTGCAACGTTCCTTTAAAATGAATAAAAAACTTTACGATTACGTTGAATGAATGCCTAATCTGTGGAATGAGTACTGAACTAGAATTGTCGTGTTTCGTGTTGTAAGTGCAAGTGCTGCTCTTACTCTGTGTTACTGTTAGTATAACTTTACACGAATTGATGGGGCAATGCAACTCCGAATACCAATAAAGAAATACCGTCACTGCGAAATACATTCAGTCCTTTAGGCACTGAATTATCTAGCCCTGTTCAAAACTGATAACTTCGTCTTAGCTCAAGAGCAGCAACGGAGTAACGCGATATATTCCGGTTTGTCATAAAAAACACAAATATGATAGCTACAGATTCAGCAGTGCGTGATGCTGGCCATAATACTTTGAAACGCACATGAAATTCATTTGGCTGACAAACGAGAACATTTATGGAAATCCAACTTCATTGAAAAACATATGACCTGGACAGGGAGGCGGTACTGATTATAGTGAATTACTAACACTCAGTTTTTTGGCAAAATTATATTGCAAGTTAGGATTGATTTTTCAAAAACATCTGACAAGTTACATTACTCTTAACTGATTCACATACAATGAGATTGAAAACTTCACTAATACAACATAAATGCAAATCATCAAATTACACATAGCTCTCTTAACAAATCTTAAAAGACTTACAAAAATAAAACCTAGCTAGCCTTTTCATCAAAACGGTTTACGCACATTCTGGTGTTACTCATCAATTACAAATTGTCTGCCAACTCATCTACACTAACGCGCTGCCAAACACAGAAATCATAACTACTCAACATCTTTACCTCGGTTTCATGCAGACTTCTGCTTCCATGTTCAGCAATACTGACGCACCTAACTTAATTTAACACTTGGTGACTTCAGACAGCACACCACAAAGGCCGACAACTCCATCGTCTTCCCCTCACAGACAGCTACCTACAACTGTGCGCCAAGCTATCTCTTACTCCAACACTAGCAGTATCTCTGGGTCTGCGATATAAAACCTATCAAAGACATTCATCGTTTATAAAATCATATTCCAGTGCGGCATACAAATGTGCCCCAGTATACTTCTTTCAAGGGGAACAAACCCATGAATTTAATCATAAGAAAGGCAAATGCCAGACACAGATTCATCAAAGGATCCTCCAGCATTGCAGTTAGCCCATGGAAGACGTATCTTACAAAAGTTTAGTTCGAAAATTTTAAAGGCGTCGTCTATCAGCGCCGCTAGCCAGTCTTGCCAGGTATGATAGTTTTTTCAGGCTGCACTCCTCTGTCCGTCTCTGCACAGTCTCGTGTGATAGGCCTATTTCTCTCAGAGCTCCACGTCATTGCCTTGCGGGAGCCAAAAAAGAGACCATTTCGACAAATTTCAGTTCAGGAACAAGGTAGTCGAGGCCTTTGCTGCCGGATTCTGTTGAGTCTGAACACTGATCTACTTTCATAATTCTGTATTTGCTTGGGCGAGGCTGCTGTATGTTTTTGGCTTAAACCGCGTCTCCATACGTTCTTCACTTACGGTTCTGACCCACCATGCTATATTTTGATTTACACTATGTGATCAGAAGTATCCGGACACCCCCAAAAACATATGTTTTTCATATTAGGTGCATTGTTCTTCCACCTACTGCCAGGTACTCCATATCAGCGACCTCAGTAGTCATTACACATCGTGAGAGAGCAGACTGGGGCGCTCCGCGTAACTCAGGGGGGGTGTCACTTGTGTCATACGTCTGCACGCGAGATTCCCACACTCCTAAACTTCCCTAGGTCCACTGTTTCCGATGTGATGCTGAAGTGTAAATGTGAAGGGACACGTACAGCACAAAAGCGTACAAGCTGACCTCGTCTGTTGACTGACAGAGACCGCCGACAGTTGAAGATGGTCGTATTGTGTAACAGGCAGACATCTATTCACACCATCACACTGGAATTCCAAATTGCATTAGGATCCACTGCAAGTACTATGACAGTTAGGTGGGAGGCGAGAAACATTGATTTCATGGTCGAGCGGCTGCTCGTAAGCCACACACCACGCCGGTAAATGCCAAACGATGCTTCGCTTAGTGTAAGGAGCGTAAACATTGGACGATTGAACAGTGGGAAAGCGTTGGGTGGAGTGACGAATCACGGAATACAATGTGGCGATCCGATGGCAGGATGTGGGTACAGCGAATGCCCGATGAACGTCATCTGCCAGGGTGTGTAGTGCCAACAGTAAAATTCGGATGCGGTGGTGTTATGATGTGGTCGTGTTTTCCATGGGGGGGGGGGGGGGGGGAGGCTTACACCCTTACTACAGGTCTACATTGATGTTTTAAGCATGTTCTTGCTTCCCACTGTTGAAGAGCAATTCAGGGATGGCGATTGCATCTTTCAACACGATCGAGAACCTGTACATAATTCGCGGTGTGTGGCGGAGCGATTACACGACAATAACATCCTTGTAATGGACTGGCCTGCCCAGAGTCCTGACCTGAATCCTATAGAACATCTTTGGGATGTTTTGGAACGCCGACTTCGTGCCAGGCCTCACCGACCGACATCAATACCTCAATACCTCTCCTCAGTGCAGCCATTCTCCAAGAAACCTTACAACACCTCATTGAACGTACGCCTGCGTGAGTGGAAACTGTCATCAAGGCTAAGGGGGGGGGGCAATAAAATATTGAATTCCAGCATTACCGATGGAATGGAGGACGCCACGAACTTGTAAGTAATTTTCAGCCAGGTGTCCGGATACTTTTGGTCAAATAGTGTATATTTCTCGCGGAGTGATTATCTGCGTCACACTTTCATTTAAGTTGCATGGAACACAGTGTTCCTTTGTGTTAGGTGAGTAAACATGGGCCCACGTGAATACAGAGATCCTGTTATGTTTCTCACATCCGTGACTCCTCCTGCAAATTAGTCCGTCTGTCTCCCAAACAAAATCAGAATGGACGATCTCGTTGTATTATTTTCTGGCAATTTTTTTACATACATTATTGGTAATCATTGTACACTATTTCAAATAAATCGTAATCACCTAAATGTGGCAACTCGTATCCCTCTTCTATAAAAACTTTTGGAACATTAAAATAGCTTTTTAGCATATTTTGAATTCGTCTTTTCATTGCATTAAAAGGTATCCTTTGTCTCGGCTTGCAACCACATGGCTTTATATCTCTACACTTGAGCTGGGTTTCCTGTATGCATGTGGTTCCTTTCAACTGTTTTGTTTCACTAAGAAATAAACTTGCTCTTGTTCGTCACACACTTTTCTGCTGTCTTTCGTAGTATTTACAGCTGTCAGTTAAGTCGATGTGCACACGATTCAGAATAACGAAATCATCAGATCAATCTCTTTAACACACATTTTTTCATTGTTAGGATTTGAATGTTCTTGTTTTGACCGCTTAGTTTTATGGCGTATAGATGGCATCTACATCATATTTCACGTATTTCGTCCACAAGATGAAGCTCGTTACACAGCTGTGCAATAATGCATCAGCGTTCCTGGTTATAACTCATTAAGCTGTTCTTTTCAGAAAACGTTGAATGAAATTCCCGTTGCGGTTGGGAAAGGACTAGCGTCGTCGTTAGAATTATCGAGGCAAAGTTCATTTTAAGGAATCATATGTGGAAATTAGCTAAAATTCAAGGTAAAACGCACTTCAAAATTTCAACTGAACATTTAGTAATAGGCGTCAAGACTACGATAAATTTTCAAATTCTTCTATACTGTTAGTACACCCATGATCCATCCCAGATAGTATTAATAAAGGATTCGTTTCGTAAGCATGATCTGCATTGTCAGATGCTATGAAAGAAAAATTGTTTATCACGGCGAGGTATATTGTTAACGCACAGAGATCAGACGCTCCAGTAAGTCAGGCAGCATATAACATCCTCCCACATATCTCTTGTTCAATGAGCATGACGAAAAAAATCATAGAACGTCTAGCCCATACGAAGACATACGGGTCAGTCATTACTCCTGCGTATCAGTCGCGAATTTAACAGGAGAGGAAGGAAATCCTAGTGGGGCTCAAAGTACCGTCCGTCACACACTGTAGAATGCCTTCCTGATTGTTGAAGTAGATGCAAATGCCATTACATGAGCATTCGAAAAGTGTTCCAACATGATCGAATACGCTGGGTAACCTTTAAATTTAAGCTTAGATGCCCTTGAAACTTAGAACGTCCCAGGAGAGGACGTTTCTCGGACCATTCATACAAACTAAATCAAGTAAATGATTAGTCATTGAAGAAGTCCGTGTCGACGGCGATAACATGCATGTGTTTATAATAAAACACCGGCCACTTTCGTCCTTTAGAAATATTTTCAGTCCGCAGCTCGTGGTCGTGCGGTAGCGTTCTCGCTTCCCACACCCGGGTTCCCGGGTTCGATTCCCGGCGGGGTCAGGGATTTTCTCTGCCTCGTGATGACTGGGTGTTGTGTGATGTCCTTAGGTTAGTTAGGTTTAAGTAGTTCTAAGTTCTATGGGACTGATGACCGTAGATATTAAGTCCCATAGTGGTCAGAGCCATTTGAACCATTTTGAATTATTTTTATTGCAGGATTTCACAATTACGAAAGATGATACATAGCACCGGTATGTGTAGTACATCGCTCCAGCGTCGGGTTCCCAAACAGTAATTCGCCGTATCACGGGAAATTACGCGCTTTAGACAGAAAGGGAATTGACGATCACCTGCCTCCCGTGCGATGGGAGATCGATTGCACTGAGTGTGTGAGTGTGTGTGTGTGTGTGTGTGTGTGTGTGTGTGTATGTGTGTTAGGGCCTACATTTAGCAAGCTCATTGCATTTAGCTGACAGTTGCAGAATAGCACCTGAAGTCATTGTTGGAGGATTATTTTCTTTTTATTACATGGAATTTTTCAGAAAAAAAGTCCCAAAGTTTTACAAAAGACGATATAGATCTAAAATGTTGTTGTTGTTGTGGTCTTCAGTCCTGAGACTGGTTTGATGCAGCTCTCCATGCTACTCTATCCTGTGCAAGCTTCTTCATCTCCCAGTACCTACTGCAACCGACATCCTTCTGAATCTGCTTAGTGTATTCATCTCTTGGTCTCCCTCTACGATTTTTACTCTCCACGCTGCCCTCCAATGCTAAATTTGTGATCCCTTGATGCCTCAAAACATGTCCTACCAACCGATCCCTTCTTCTAGTCAAGTTGTGCCACAAGCTCCTCTTCTCCCCAATCCTATTCAATACCTCCTCATTAGTTACGTGATCTACCCACCTTATCTTCAGCATTCTTCTGTAGCACCACATTTCAAAAGCTTCTATTCTCTTCTTGTCCAAACTACACTCCTGGAAATGGAAAAAAGAACACATTGACACCGGTGTGTTAGACCCACCACACTTGCTCCGGACACTGCGAGAGGGCTGTACACGCAATGATCACACGCACGGCACAGCGGACACACCAGGAACCGCGGTGTTGGCCGTCGAATGGCGCTAGCTGCGCAGCATTGGTACACCGCCGCCGTCAGTGTCAGCCAGTTTGCCGTGGCATACGGAGCTCCATCGCAGTCTTTAACACTGGTAGCATGCCGCGACAGCGTGGACGTGAACCGTATGTGCAGTTGACGGACTTTGAGCGAGGGCGTATAGTGGGCATGCGGGAGGCCGGGTGGACGTACCGCCGAATTACTCAACACGTGGGGCGTGAGGTCTCCACAGTACATCGATGTTGTCGCCAGTGGTCGGCGGAAGGTGCACGTGCCCGTCGACCTGGGACCGGACCGCAGCGACGCACGGATGCACGCCAAGACCGTAGGATCCTACGCAGTGCCGTAGGGGACCGCACCGCCACTTCCCAGCAAATTAGGGACACTGTTGCTCCTGGGGTATCGGCGAGGACCATTCGCAACCGTCTCCATGAAGCTGGGCTACGGTCCCGCACACCGTTAGGCCGTCTTCCGCTCACGCCCCAACATCGTGCAGCCCACCTCCAGTGGTGTCGCGACAGGCGTGAATGGAGGGACGAATGGAGACGTGTCGTTTTCAGCGATGAGAGTCGCTTCTGCCTTGGTGCCAGTGATGGTCGTATGCGTGTTTGGCGCCGTGCAGGTGAGCGCCACAATCAGGACTGCATACGACCGAGGCACACAGGGCCAACACCCGGCATCATGGTGTGGGGAGCGATCTCCTACACTGGCCGTACACCACTGGTGATCGTCGAGGGGACACTGAATAGTGCACGGTACATCCAAACCGTCATCGAACCCATCGCTCTACCATTCCTAGACCGGCAAGGGAACTTGCTGTTCCAACAGGACAATGCACGTCCGCATGTATCCCGTGCCACCCAACGTGCTCTAGAAGGTGTAAGTCAACTACCCTGGCCAGCAAGATCTCCGGATCTGTCCCCGATTGAGCATGTTTGGGACTGGATGAAGCGTCGTCTCACGCGGTCTGCACGTCCAGCACGAACGCTGGTCCAACTGAGGCGCCAGGTGGAAATGGCATGGCAAGCCGTTCCACAGGACTACATCCAGCATCTCTACGATCGTCTCCATGGGAGAATAGCAGCCTGCATTGCTGCGAAAGGTGGATATACACTGCACTAGTGCCGACATTGTGCATGCTCTGTTGCCTGTGTCTATGTGCCTGTGGTTCTGTCAGTGTGATCATGTGATGTATCTGACCCCAGGAATGTGTCAATAAAGTTTCCCCTTCCTGGGACAATGAATTCACGGTGTTCTTATTTCAATTTCCAGGAGTGTAGTTATCGTCCATGTTTCACTTCCATACATGGCTACACTCCATACAAATACTTTCAGAAACGACTTCCTGACACTTAAATCTATACTCGATGTTAACAAATTTCTCTTCTTCAGAAACGATTTCCTTGCCACTGCCAGTCTACATTTTATATCCTCTCTACTTCGAACATCATCAGTTATTTTACTCCCTAAATAGCAAAACTCCTTTACTACTTTAAGTGTCTCATTTCCTAATTTAATTCCCTCAGCATCACCCGATTTAATTTGACTACATTCCATTATCCTCGTTTTGCTTTTGTTGATGTTCATCTTATATCCTCCTTTCAAGACACTGTCCATTCCGTTCAACTGCTCTTCCAAGTCCTTTGCTGTCTCTGACAGAATTACAATGTCATCGGTGAACCTCAAAGTTTTTACTTCTTCTCCATGATTTTTAATACCTACTCCAAATTTTTCTTTTGTTTCCTTTACTGCTTGCTCAATATACAGATTGAATAACATCGGGGAGAGGCTACAACCCTGTCTCACTTCTTTCCCAACCACTGCTTCCCTTTCATGCCCCTCGACTCTTATAACTGCCACCTGGTTTCTGTACAAATTGTAAATAGTCTTTCGCTCCCTGTATTTTACCCCTGCCACCTTCAGAATTTGAAAGAGAGTATTCCTGTTAACATTGTCAAAAGCTTTCTCTAAGTCTACAAATGCTAGAAACGTAGGTTTGCCTTTTCTTAATCTTTCTTCTAAGATAAGTCGTAAGGTTAGTATTGCCTCACGTGTTCCAACATTTCTACGGAATCCAAACTGATCTTCCCCGAGGTCGGCTTCTACTAGTTTTTCCATTCGTCTGTAAAGAATTCGCGTTAGTATTTTGCAGCCATGACTTATTAAACTGATAGTTCGGTAATTTTCACATGTGTCAACACCTGCTTTCTTTGGGATTGGAATTATTATATTCTTCTTGAAGTCTGACGGTATTTCGCCTGTCTCATACATCTTGCTCACCAGATCGTAGAGTTTTGTCATGACTGGCTCTCCCAAGGCCATCAGTAGTTCTAAAGGAATATTGTCTACTCCCGGGGCCTTGTTTCGACTCAGGTCTTTCAGTGCTCTGTCAAACTCTTCACGCAGTATCTTATCTCCCATTTCGTCTTCATCTACATCCTCTTCCATTTCCATAATATTGTCCTCAAGTACATCGCCCTTGTATAAACCCTCTATATACTCCTTCCACCTTTCTGCCTTCCCTTCTTTGCTTAGAACTGGGTTGCCATCTGAGCTCTTGATATTCATACAAGTGGTTTTCTTCTCTCCAAAGGTCTCTTTAATTTTCCTGTAGGCAGTATCTATCTTACCCCCAGTGAGACAAGCCTCTACATCCTTTCATTTGTCCTCTGGCCATCCCTGCTTAACCATTTTGCACTTCCTGTAAATCTCTAATCTAAAATAGGAAAAGAAATAGTGTTATAAACATTCTGTACGTTCGTAAACAAATACAGGATACTGTACTTACTACGAGAATATTCAGTACGCTAGGGAACATGCTATCTTCATTCTCATTTCTTAATGGTCGGTCTTGTCTTCGTGCTTCTTCCACTGCCTGTATTGGTTAGTAGGTACTCCGTACGTACTGAATTTGACACTTACGGTTTCTAGTTTCACTCCCTTATTTATTTCTTTTGCTGTCAAATGAGTCACTTTAGTCCCTAAAAACATAGGTGTTAATTTGCAGTACTTTCTTTTCGATATGTTGGTCATATGTTACATTAGTTTTATTGACATTGATTCGGAAGCATACTTTCAAACTGACTCTGATATGTTCTTCCATTTGCTTTTAGAATAAAACTGCGAAAAAAAGAGGCTGATTCAGGTCCGTTAAGTTAACACGTATTTTTTTCTTCGTTTTCCTACTTAAAGGAACCGAAAACGTTGTTCAGGATTGGTGAGTATAGTTGTTGTGGTATGGAATTTCCTTGCCTTACTACTAATCCCCCTCTACCCTGATGAAATCTAATGACAACTGTAGTCTAGACATACATATTCTTCATTGCACTAACACAAGTTGAATTAGTTTTTTTTTTCTCTCAAGGGTTGCTATAGTTCAATTCTTTTATCTTGGCGGCTCGCGCATGCCCGCCCAGAAGTGGGAGATTGCTGCGTTGCCAGTTGCACACGACGCACGCGCCAAGAGAAGCAGCGCCATAGTATAGTACAGTTCGCAAACCCGCGTTTAGGGAGGAGCGCGCGGTTATTGAAGTAAAGCCACCACGGGCCCATTAACCCTTTCGCTGCTACAGAGACGTGGTGCTCCCCGCATTCCGCGCTGTGCGCGATTTTGTCATCACTGCACTGCTCGCCTGTGCAGACACATGGTTTTCCGACTGCTTTGACACATTTATCATTCGATTTCACAAAAACTGTTTGGCCCAAAAATTTGATTTTTACATATATTCTTGACTGATACCTTCTCCCCATAAATGACTTAATTTTGTTTCGATGTTCTACGCAGTTATTGTGCAGCATTAAATGTAGTAAACCATTGTACGAAATTTTGTAGAGTTTGCAGAGGTAAAAGTCCATAACGTATACTTTCCGTATGGTCGATTTTAGTTGCCACAATGCTGAGAATGGAATGTGGACACGATACCCAAATTTCATATAAAATTTACTGCTTAACAATATCTCATTTAATTTAAGTACCAAATACGTGTCATATGTAATACTGAGAAATATTCGGTCTTTCGCGACTGTAATAAAAGTTTTATTTACACCGGGAGCGTTTGGCTTTATTTTAATGCACTTCAACCAATCAAAAGGAAGTAGACAAAATACATTAAACAAAACTGTGAGACATCAAATGATACCAAATCCGACGAATTTGTGACCAAATTTGTTATAATTGGATGTCCACTTCCGAGAGGATCGAATTTTCATTAGGATTTCTTTTAGCTCTGTGTGTCGTTTTCAAGAAATTTCAATGTCCCCAGTTAAAATGAACACCCTTTATAACATAAACAGTGTTTATAAATTGGGAAATATTCCATCTTTAGCGACTGTAATAAAACTTTTATTTATACCAGAGTCATTTCGCTTTTTTCTAAAACGTTCTGATTAAAACAAAGTTGGCGAAGTACAAAAAACTGAATTGTGGACGTAATAAAACATAGAAACTAAAATATATTGCGCAAACAATTTGTGTTTGTCACAACGGACAGCAAATACTTGCCAAAACATAGATAAGTCGACGAAAACATTGAATATGATGTTGCCAAAGCAGCGAAGGAAAGAATTGCGTCAGACAGTCAATTGCCTCGGCGACGTACGAACCGAAATTCTGCTCTAAATAATACTTTTAATACTGTCACAAAAGAACATATCTCAATATGAATAGTAAAACAGCGACTGCGGAGGGGAAGATTACAAACAAAACAGATAACATGAATATTGTATGTGTGCCTTTTCATTGTTTTTAATTGCTGTGAAAAGAAATATTGGAGGACAAAATTAGAAAAACCGAAAACTTATGATTATAATGAAGAGAGAAAGCACTAGAAATATCAAAAAATTAGATTCAAACAAATAAAATGAAGTAAGGCACTTCGATATTGTTTTTAAATAAAGAAAATATTAAGCATCAGACTGGGATTGAACTCAAAACCTTTCGTTTAGCAGCGAGACACTTTTTTTATTTTTTATAAATTTTAAAAATAAAGAAAGTGAACTTTTCACTTTTTTCTTTTTTGTTTTTTTTTTTTTAAAAGAAAGAAAATTACCTCTCTCACTTCAGGCGTGCGCCCCTATCACCCATTCTACCTCCAAAAACCTATCTGGCCCAAAAACAAAAACAAAGCTAGTGCCACCGCCACTTTCATCCTAAAGCTAACTACGACGGCCGTTCGCCAACACTTCAGGTTCCGCCCACGAACAAAAATTAAGTGTGCCCCTGAACATTTTATAAAAAAATAAAAGGAGAAAGGAAAGGGTATAATACTTTATTATATTTTATTTATTGCTCATTTTGTTCTTATTTTGTTCTTGTGTATTTATTTGGATTCGAAAGCAGGTCTCCTGCTCACCTTTTTTTATATATATATTTTTTATTTTTATTTTATTTTATTTTATTTATTTTTTGTTATTTTTTATATGTAGATATCAATGTGCGAACAGTCATAGTTAATCAAGCCTGGAAAACTAAAACAGAATGAAGGCACCATCGTAGATAGTAAACATAAATAACATGAAAAGAAAGCTACCACTTCGTAGTTAGGCTTCCCAGCGACTGCGCCCACTGATAAAGATTGTTCAATATATGATCGTTTGCAGTTCGTTCTGTCCTCATCTGCCACTGCCTGGAACATTCCAGCTACACGGCGGGCTGTGAAAGGCAGTTTGCGAAGCATTGTCGATATCTGGTATGCCCGGAAATAGCATGATGTCTTTCTTGCAAATAGAGTCAGAAGTCAAGGAAATTCTTGTGTCCGTCACGACAGAGGTAACGGACCGCATGTCCACGTATCCAGGTGACGGAGTTGGTTCGAGTCTTGAGGTAAAATGTCTCATCCGGAAACAATAACGTGCGTGCAGATATATGCTCCGGCCTAACTCGCAAGAGATAAGCCAGCATCTGCCGCACGAGGTGCCAAACCGGTTCCGCCTCTCCACAGCTGAGGCGGTGCTCGTCAGAATCTACTGTATTACAACCCACAGACTTGGGAGATTCTGGCATGTGGATATTGTAGAGACGTTCTTGCGTCACCAGCTTCCCATTAACGACTACGTACCATTGGGAAACAACATCGGAATCAAGCATGGCATCGTGTACAGTCTTCCACACCACGCGCCACCGTACGTCAGGATATTTTAGTTCGACCACATTTAGGGGGCGGCGTTGCAGCATGTCATGATATAGGCGTCGAGTTGTGGCCATTTGTGGTGTCGTGAGCGCTACATTGCAATAACTTTGTTCTAAATAGAAACGTCCTATATAAAAGAGGGGCGCTGGGATGTCCTGTAGTGGCACCGGCGCTCTTAGTGAAGCAGGTCGTAGCGCCGTCAGAAGCAGACTCGTGGGGCTCGTAGGACAACGACGCAGCAGACATAAATGTGAGCTAACATAGAGGGCAATGGCCCTATCATGGACGTTAACTAGGCCGAGACCACCTTTTTCCTTGGGGAGGGTAAGAGAGACGTATCTGATCTTCTGTAACATATCAGCGGTGACGAAGTATCCCAGCGTTGCCATAATGCTACGAGGCAAGGGTAACGGAATGGGTAGCGTTTGGGCGACATGCGGTATGCGGGACGCAAGGTATACATTGGCATAATACGCCCGCTGAACGATCTTGAGGGATCGCAAGCGCTGATTTGCAATTCCGGCCCTAATTTGGTTAAGAAGGCGTCGATAATTGAGCGTCGTCGCTCGTCGCATGTCGTTCATGAAATCTAAGCCCAAGCAGCGGACAGTATCACTGAAGCGTAAGGGGGCAATGTGTTCCTGTGGTAGCCCAATCCCGATGCTCAAGGCAACAAACTTGTCAACGTTGATTTGGCTACCAGAAGCTGTACCGTAGGTTGCAATCCAGTCCAAAGCCGCAGCCATATCGTCAGCTCCACGTACGACGATCATCAAATCATATAGGCGGTGCAGCGATAGATGGAGCCGCCGAACTGTATTCCAGTGAGCCTGTCTCGGAGACCACACAACAAAGGTTCTAAGGCCAGTGCAAATAACAATGTTGATAATGGACATCCCTGTCGTACTGATCTGCGGATCGGCATGGGTGACGTCAGTCTTCCATTAACAAGAACTCGAGAAGTAGCCCCATGCAGAAGGCGTGTCAACACGGTGATAAAGGGGTCGGGGTATTCCATGCGCCGTAGAACGGCCGTGAGTAAAGTGTGGGCCACACGGTCAAAAGCCTGGCTAAAGTCGATAGACGCCAGGGCTGCCGGCAAACGTCTCACCCGTGCAAGGGAGATGAGATCTCTGTAACGACATAACGCAGTTCTGATGTTGTTGGGTACCCCCAAGGACGTGCAATACTGTGCCGCGAATACGTTCTGATAGCAGCCTCGAAAAGATCTTGAAGTCGCTGTTCAATAACGTTAAGGGGCGATAATCGCGGACATGATTCCGTCCCTTCGGCTTATGGATGGGGACAATCAGTCCTTCCAAGAACGCTGCAGGCAACGGTATACCCGGGGACATCAATTCCTGACAAATTTCAACCCAACACGGTACCAACAGTTGTTTAAATGCTCGATAGAACTCTAATGGTAATCCATCGATTCCTGGTGATTTATGGGGAGCACCTCTACCAATGGCGTCGAGCACTTCCTCTTCTGTCACTTCTCCCACTAAAGTCGGTACCATGTCTGGTGGAACTGTACCGTGGACATGTGCTGAAACGGTGTCTACCGTCGCCATATCAGGGAGCACTGCTGAATAAAGTTGAGTGTAATGCCCATAGAAGGCTTCTGCTATATCTGCTTGTTCTGCCACGTGTCGTCCGTCGTCTGTTATCATGTCGGTTACCAGTGCCCTACGGCGCCTCCTGCGTTCTAGGAGCACGTGGTGCATAGATGGCCTTTCTCATTGTATAATGTCTGGAGCACGCGACCGTATAACAGCGCCCCGTAAATGATGACGTGCTAAGGAGACGAGCTTCGCTTTCGTGCGATTGACTATGATCTGCCTGTCAGGTGAGGGCTCCATAGTAAGACATTCCCGTAGGACGGTGTAATAAAAGTTTTCCGTGCTCCTCCTCCATGCCGCCGCTTCCCGGCCGTAAGCCATGAAGGTGCGCCTAAGAGCAGGTTTCGCACATTCAATCCACTAACTGAGGGTCGATCGGTAACGACCACGACGCTGTAAGGACGCGTTCCACGACTCTTCGATAGCACCTTTACATGCCGGCTCGTCCAAATGGACGACGTTCAGTTTCCAGGGGGGCCTACTGCGCCACACACGTGCAGGTTGGAGGGCAATGGTGCTAATATAGGCTGTGTGGTCGGTGAATGCAGTGGGCCAGAGCTCTGCTCCTCTCGTCGCCGTCGAAAGGGTGCTTGTGACGTAAATCCTGTCCAACCGACTTGATGAATGACTTGTATAATGGGTGTAACCAGGAGCTGGGCCGTGGATGTGGCGCCACGTGTCGATCAGGTGGAGGTCACGCACTAGCATTTCCAATTCCGCACACGGGACGTGATGTGGCTGCTGATCAGACGGGGATAATGTACAGTTAAAATCTCCTCCGATCACCATATCGTCTATGCTGCCCATAAATAGACGCGTAATATCTTCCGAGAAAAAGCGGGCCCGATCTCTCCGTCTCCCTGATCCTGAAGGGGCATATACATTGATGAGTCGTACACCGTTGACAGTTACTGCCATGGCTCTTGCACTCGGTAAGTACAGTACGTCCGTAGCCGCCAAACCGTCCCGTAGCAGGACAGCCACACCACAATCGGTAGAAGAGGCGTGGGAGATGTGGGTGGTATATCCGTAGAAGTCAGGGAAACTAGCGACACATATTTCCTGTAAGAGGGCCACGTCGATGTCCGCCGCAGCAAGCATGCGTTGTAGCATTGTCAGTTTGTGTGGTGCCCTTATCGCGTTGATATTAATTGTGGCAAGGCGAAAGGTGTGCTGCCTAGCCTCTTCACCTAGGGTAGACGCCATGGCAATCAAAGCTAACCGCAAGAGATGCCGGACCCACCAAACCCGTTACAAATTATGAGTCTTTCACGCTAGGAGTGGCATCCCCAATGCCACCCCCTCCCCTGTCACCCGTGCCCTCTCCAGGAAGTTCCTCAACATCGCCCGACCACAGTGGGTGCAACACGATGCTATGTAGCTGATCGGCACCTAAATCTCTCTCACGTACGTCGTCTTTGGTAGAGGTAGACGGAGCGCCATCCATCGACGCGACCTGCTGCATCTGTGGTGCAAGAAGTAACTGGGCACTCATAGTATGGGCAAGTGAACCGTCTACACCACTTAGATCCTCAGCAGGCGCAGCTTCCATGCCGTCTGATGAGATGTCACCTTCTTGACCGGCCGTGTGTAGGAGGCAATCGTCAGAATGGGTCCGCCGACGCCGCTTGCGTCGTCGAGGCGAACGTTGTTTTCGAACGTGGACATCCGTATCCGAATGTTGGAGGCAATCCAGCGTCGTTTCACCTTCAGCTTGGAAAGCCGCGGTCGGGACAATGTTCGCGTCCACGTCCATCGCGTTCTGAATGTTATGTTGCGCCTGGATTCCGTGGGACTGCTGCTGTTGCTGTTGCTGTGGAGGGGGCGACAATTGGGTTGGCATCGAGGGGCCTTCCTCTTCCTCCCTTGGTGCTTCTGATGTCGATGGATGTGTCTGATCGCCCGTTTCGTCCTCATCTATGGTGCGCATCGTCGTCTGAGCGCACGTGAGGGGCAGGATTGTCGTCACCGTCGGGGAAACGGAGTCTCCCACTGGTATCTGCGCAATTCTACGTTGTAAGCAGCTCGACCGAACATGGCCTTCCTGCCCACATCCGAACAGGTACGCGGTTGACCGTCGTACATGATGATTGCACGACAGCCACCGATGTTCAAATAGGACGGCACATGTTTCTTGAGCTCAAGTTTAATTTGGCGCACACCATTGTACACCTTATACGTCGAGAAAGTTTGCCACTTTTCTGCAACGTGGCTGATAACATTGCCATATGGTCGGAAGGCGTCCTTGACAACTTCCTCTGGGTCCTCGAAGGGGAGCTCAAAAACCCTTACAGTCGTTAGGCCCATGCCTGCATGATCCACCGTCACTGCACTGATATGCCCGTCAGAATGTTTGAATCTGAGAGAGTTCGAGTATTTAGACACCACTGTCGCGCAGACCTCTGCACTGGTCATTTTAACATAAACCACGCTCGCCGTTATAGAAAAATGTATTCCGACGACAGTCGCCGGGTCTAAACGTAGATCGTCGCGTATGAACTGTTCTATTTCATAGGCTCGAGGACGCGCGTGATCTGGTTGGAAAGTAATTTTGATCGTATCGTGGCGCCATGTGTGTGCCATAGTCGCACTGAACTTGGAACAAATACAGCTCGCGCCGCGAGAAGGTAAACACAAGCAAGCGCTCACGGTCGCGCACGGCGGGGCGCAGCGGACGTCCTCGCCCCACAGCAGCCGAAAGCAGACTGAAATCCGGGAGGACTCTAAAATATCACGCAAAATACCGTCAAACACTGTTGGTATAACTATGAATTACGCACGTTTCGTCGAAGTACAATAGGAAATAAACAATTACCGCTGTTCTTTATTGGGAAAAAGCGGTTCATGAGAATGATACAAACAGCTTTCCTTACTATCGCCTGAATTAGGAGGCTTATTGCTTGTTTGGTTTAATTAATTAATAGAATATGAAGCAACTGGTATAAAGAATGCTTTTTCCAAACTTTCTATAAAAGGAAGTCTGCTATCAAGACACTGCTTTTGTTCAATTACTTTATTTATGACTGAACGTTTCTAAAGCTGAAGACACTCGTCCGTGCTCTGCACTGCAGTCGAGCTCTGGCGACGTCGTTCTCTGTTCATTGGCTGACTGTGTTTTGTGACGTCATATGCGCAGAACGAACCTAAACTCGGCCGCCGTCGTAAATGACGCGCACTTTAGGATATATTTTGTTGGAACTGAGTCTAAAATTTTCTCAAAGTCTGTGAACCTCAGACAAAGTTTTTTAATTCGTTCTCATTGTGCCGTCCTGTACTTCCGCCCACAGTTTGCCAATGGTCTACTTTCCTACATTCCCTCCTGAAGGTGTCTTGTTGTTCTGACTTATTACATTCCACACTAAAAGATTTTCCACTCCACGACGTGCTGATACAGCAGTCGGTATGTAGAATGAAGAGTCGGAAACAGTATTGGTTGCGACGCTGAAATTACTGTTCACTTATTCATCAACGACGCGCGTTTCGTCTAATTCAAGGCATCTTCAGATTGGACGGTAAATTGGACGGTAAATGTTGATAAACAAGATGTGGATGTTCATGATAAAACATTCGCAAAAATAAAGCACCATTGTCACGTGCAAATAAATAAAAAATCAAAAATTAAAAAAATAAATAGTCGAGGCAAATCTACGCTCCTGTCATTTGTTAAATGTTGGGACTCGCAATGTGGTCCAGTGAATACAAAACAGGATCAGGCCGGAACAAACATGCTAGAGGCGCCGTTCTCCGCTCTGCGACCACTCCCTTGTATTCACTGCACTACATTACGCTTACCGGCAGGGTTATCGGATATTATGCTTTTAATACATGACTGGAGCATGTTTACCTCGGCTATATTTTCTTTTTTTGCATGCATCGAGGGCAATTTATTTCTGCGAACGTTTTATCATTGATATCCGTAACTTTCTTATGACCGTTTATCGGCCACTGTGAAGATAACTTGAATTAAGCGAAAAGCGCGTCATCGATGAATAAATAAACAGTACTTTCAACCTGTTTTCTTCTGCTCATACGATCCAAATGACTTTGCTATGGTGTTAGTAAATATCTCTTACATTATGGGGAGGAAGCTGATACATCTAGTGATCTCGATATTTTGTGGACCTTAAATTACAGCGTTGTTCCAGCAATGGGGAATTATCTTCGTCTACAGATATTCTGTAAGCAATTTTGCAAGCTGTTTTTATTTCTTACACTCCACGTTCAATAATTTCTACTGAGCCACCATCATCCCCAGGTGCATTCCCTCTCTTTGCACGTCTAATAGCTTCATACATCCCAGCTATCATTTCTTCGTATCGCCGTTGTTAACTATCCCCTTAACTACACACGAAGTTAAATTTTTGTGGATGGAGTTCGCAGCCTTATAGACACATTTTTTAAGGACATGATGGTCACCTTTGACTGTAAAAATATTTATTTATGAAATACGATACTGCAGTTCGCCTGTGTGGCAATTGTCAGATGGAGTACTACGAAAATTGTCCTTCAGCGCACAACAAAACTTTAAAACAAATTTCACGTTCATCCATGTGACCATGACGTCCTTAAGGGCGTGCGAGCGCGCCCGCGCGCACACACACACACACACACACACACACACACACACACACACACACACACATACATACAAACTGTAGACAGAACATTCATAGTTACAGATAGACCACCAGAGGAGAATCATTGTAAAATCATGTGTTTTCTACAGTTCATACGATGCTATTTATGTAAAAGATGACAATGATAGTATGGACGTGACGGGCTCGTGTAAAAATTTCAGAATTTTATTCAAAGCTCTGACTTGCGCTAAAGCACAGAGTTCGCAATCCTCCACTCGATACACACAGCCGAAATTGCCGTAGAGGATATGTAGATAATCAGTTTTACACTCAAAGGCGACCATGGTGCCGATTAAAAAACTATACAAATGTTCAACAAAACATTTTAAAGAACGTCTTAATTTTGTCTCTGGTGTTTGTTACTGCGCCGTCTGCCTTCGTATCTGATGAAATATCATGACCCAGCCTAAGCTGGAAGCGTAAAATCAGTTTTCCGATGTAATTATTTTGTCTCTTAGAACGCGCGCCAGAATCACACAAGTACTTCCAGGCACTGCTGCCTGTGTTTCTGTCACATGCTGTCGCGTGGTAGCGCGCCTGCCTGTATACAGTTGTTGGTGCTAAACTTGGTCGAGTACTGATAAAGTAATGGCTTACAATTCAGGAAATGTACTGGACGAATGTTTCTACACCTAAATCTACAACTGATGCCTCGCACAGAGTTCATCGACCTACTTTCATACTATGTCTTACCACTCTTCTCTCAAACAGTTCGTGGGAAAATCTTTAGCGAGCGAGCTCTGATTTCTCGTATTTTATTACTATGATCATTTCGCCCTATGGCGTTGGACGACACCAAAATGTTTTCTCATTTGGGGGAGAAAGTTGGTGATTAAAATTTCGTGTAAATAACCTTTCCCAACGAAAAACGCTTCTTTTTTCATGTCAGCCACCCCAACTCGTGTATCTTATCCGTCGCACGCTCTGCTGTATTTCCATATAATGAAAAAGGAGCTGAACTCCTATGGACATTTTGAATACCCCTTTTCAATCCTATCTGATATGGATCCCACACCGTGAAGTAATACTACGGAATAAGATGGACAAGCGTAGTGTAGGCAGTCTTTCTAGTAGACGTGTTGCATCTTTTTAGTGTCCAATAAAACGCAGACTTTGGTTAGTTTTTCCCCCAACGTTATGTATGTGATCGTTCGAATTAAACGTGTTCGTAATTGTGTTCGTAATTGTGTTGAATATTGTATGTACGAGTAGATAAGAAACAGCAGAGGACTATAACATCTCCTTGGGGAGCGCCAAAAATCACTTCTGTGTTACTAGATGGCTTTTCGTCAGTTACTACGAACTGCGCCCTTTCTGACAGGAAATCACAAATCCAACATAACAGAGACGATACTCCGTAGGCACACAATAAGATTAGAACTCGCTTGTGAACAACGGTGTAAGAAGCCTTCTGGAAATACTGGAATACGGAAGTAATTCACACTTCCTGTGATTAAACAGCTAGATCTGTTTCACAAAACCGATACTTTCTGAATCGGTAGTGGCTATTTTTCAGTAAATCGTTTTCATCGAGGTAATTCCTAATGCTCGAACACAGTATATGTTCCAAAATCTTAAAGCAAATCGACATCAGTGAAATGGTTCTGTATTTCAGCGGATTACTCCTGTTTTCTTCCTTGAGAATTGGTGTGATCTGTGCAACTTCCCAGTCTTTAGGTATCGATCTATCGTCGAGCAAAAGGCTGTATATGACTGCTACGTATGAGGCTATTTCTTGCTTTTCTCGTTGCGTCAGATTTTCTTTTTGCTTGTATACTCAGGTTCTCATCGATTTACTCTGTCGTCATCCTCCCAAGTTAACAGTCGTGTTGTTTAGTAACGTTGAAAGACATCTTAACAAAAATAAAATGATGGTTGTTATTTATTTTGCTTGTTGGCAAGCGCGCTACCTAACGATTCGAAAACTTTGAACGGAAGAATTCGACTGCGAGAGTACGTTGTAAAATATGATTGCGAGAAAGTAACTTGAAAGTGCTTGTCTGGTTCCCTGTCTAAACATTCGCAATGGCGAGAATATTGTCTGAATTCAGAACATGAATCATTAAACTTTTAAACTGATAAACTGCCCTGGAAAAACCCGATGTTCCATTTTTTTAATTATTTAATTCTGGTTTACCAGTTTCACAATGGAAACACCGTAGCACTGCTCTCGTCTTGAAAGCGCGTCGCATTTTTTGAGCTACAATGGACTGCTGAGATGCTCCTGATGCAAAGCGTTCTCTTAAAAAAAATGGCAAAGATTTTTTGGTTCACAACAAATCTGAATAAATGAAAATGGTAACTCATATGATGGCATAGACTTTGGTTGCAGACAATGACTTGGGAAAATTATAACATCAAATGTAATTATTTTTCTGATTATAAAAGTTCTATATTGAAAAATTATCTCTTTTTTTACTTCACAAACATTAATACACAAGAAAATTACAGAGGTTAGCGGACAAACGTTAGCAGTCTTTCAGATCAAATAAAATATTCAAAAAATGCAATCCGTAAAAATGTCATTAAATATTCAACAGTTATTCCTATTCCCAAATTCAAGTTGAAAATTATGCATCGCTGTTTATCTTTCCCTATAATCAAGTGTCCGGATGTCTGAACCAAGAATGCTTAACTACAAGCTGTCGCAGTAAAGTAGAAAATTTGAATCAATTACATTAAATTAAATCCTTTTCTATTATTCAGCAAAATAGCCGTAATGAAATACTCTTCCCAAAATGCTTGAATCTCTTTCCTCATCTCAAATCATTAATCAATAAACCAACATGTTCCACTTCGTCACAATATAACTACAACCGTAACACTAGGCCTACGCCGTAGTATTACTCATAACACACCACTGCTCCTCATCTCACCTTTAACAGTGCGCATCATCTCCCACGCACCTTGCGAACATGGTCCAAGGAAGCGTCCAGGTGACACAGCATCTCAGATGACACTGCGCGCATATAATCAGAACAATACAAAGGCGCTTACTCTTTCATGACATCCAAATACTAGAGAAATGCCCGTGAAATTATCTACAGCCCCCTATCAGTGTGTGTCATAATGGTTTATTATGTAATGTGCTTCCCGTATTGAGATTACAGTGTCCCCTGTATTATCGCGAAATCCAGTTGACATTGCCTGCGACCATCAAACATTCATTTCGGATCACATTCACGCAATTATCGACAAAACAGTCCATTAACGATGTTGGTTATATGTTTAACATAAACAGTCTGTGCCAGTGATCTATGTTATCTGATATATGGAATATTCACTGATAAACCGCCGGCCGTTGTGGCCGTCGGGTTCTAGGCGCTTCAGTCCGGAACCGCGCCGCTGCTATGGTCTCAGGTTCGAATCCTGCCTCGGGCATGGATTTGTGTGATGTCATTAGGTTGGTTAGGTTTAAGTAGTTCTAAGTCTAGGGAACTGATGACTTCAGACGTTAAGTCCCATAGTGCTCAGAGCCATTTGAACCATTTGAAGCGATAAACCGAAACGTTATGTGCACTGCCGAACCGAGGCTGAATGCCGACTGGTGTAGCTGCGGGCAAGAGACGCGGTAAAGAAAACACAGAAGGGGAACAGAGACGAAGTGGGAATCCCTGAAACTAAAATACGAGCTGCAAATGGGAAAATCCACCATCGTAAGCGCCTTTGACATCGGCACCGGTACCTCGCCAACGGCATAGCTGTTCGGCTGATGGCGTGCTCCTGTCGTGAGTACTTACGGAAAGTGATTGAAGAATGGTGTAATCACGAGTGGGCGACAAGGTGTTGGACGTCTATGTCACACCATGAATCAAGAAGGTCAAAGAATCGGTCCCTATGTAAGGCAGGAAAAGCGAAGATGTACGGCAGATATGACGACAGAGGACAATTCTGGTGCACGAACTAGTGGTTTAAAAATGGTTCAAATGGCTGTGAGCACTATGCGACTTAACTTCTGAGGTCATCAGTCGCCTAGAACTTAGAACTAATTAAACCTAACTAACCTAAGGACATCACACACATCCATGCCCGAGGCAGGATTCGAACCTGCGACCGTAGCGGTCGCTCGGTTCCAGACTGCAGCGCCCAGCTCACGTTTTGGACATGGCGTTCCAAATCAGACAACTCCGCCAGTCCCCTATTGATACAACGACATCGTTACGATTGCAGTGGGATAGGATCGGCGAGACTAGACCGTGCAACAACGGAAACGTGTCACTAGGTCGAACGAATCACATTTATTGTTACAACAGGCTCACGGCCGCGTACGGATACGCCATCACCCAGATGAACACATGCCCGAAATACGCACCCCACGGACGTAAGTCGTTGGGGACAGTGATATCTGCCTACATCCTTTCAAGCTTCATGTCTTCCCCAATGGCGATAGCATCTTTCAGCAAGATAATTGTCTGTGTCACAAGAGCATAAACGTACGGCAGTGCTTTGGGCATGGTGATAATGAACTCACGTTGATTTCCTGGCCAACAAATTCGTCTCGTCTGAAGCTGATGGAACACATATGGGATGCTGTGGGGTGTCAGACCTTCGACCATGTATCACCGGTTAGTAATTTACAGGAACCGTGTGGGACCTGTCCGTTGATATCCGGTGCCATATCACCGCTTCATCAAATTCATGGCAGGCAAAACGTCTGCTATAATTTGTTTCAATGATGGACCAATACACTGTTACGGAGGTGGTCATAATGTTTTGTGTCACCAGTGTACCTCGGAAAATTTTAATTGCCTTTTTACTTAATTATTGTTCTTACACACTTCTTCCATATTGCAGGGTGTGTGCTGATACACTAGAGGCCCGTGGGCAGGAAATATACACTACTGGCCACTAAAATTGCTACACAACGAAGATGACGTGCTACAGACGCGAAATTTAACCGACAGGAAGAAGATGCTGTGTTATGCAAATGATTAGCTTTTCAGAGCATTCGCACTAGGTTGGCGCCGGTGGCGTCACCTACAACGTGCTGACATGAGGAAAGTTTCCAACCGAATTCTCATACACAAACAGCAGTTGATCGGCGTTGCCTGGTGAAACGTTGTTGTGATGCCTTGTGGAAGGAGGAGAAATGCGTACCATCACGTTTACGACTTTGATAAAGGTCGGATTGTAGCCTATCGCGACTGCGGTTTATCGTATCGCGACATTGCTGATCGCGTTGGTCGAGATCCAATGACTGTTAGCAGAATATGGAATCGGTGGGTTCAGAAGGGTAATACGGAACGCCGTGCTGGATCCCAACGGCCTCGTATCACTAGCAGTCCAGATGAAAGGCATGGCTGTAACGGATCGTGCAGCCACGTCTCGATCCCTGAGTCAACAGATGGGGACGTTTGCAAGACAACAACCATCTGCACGAACAGTTCGACGACGTTTGCAGCAGCATGGACTATCAGCTCGGAGATAATGGCTGCGGTTACCCTTGACGCTGCATCACAACAGGAGCGCCTGCGATGGTGTACTCAACGACGAACCTGGGTGCACGAATGGCGTATCGCCCAGCGTGATGGTATGAGGTGCCACTGGTTACACGTCTCGGTCACCTCTTGTTCGCATTAACGGCACTTTGAACAGTAAACGTTACATTTCAGATGTGTTACGACCAGTGGCTCTACCCTTCATTCGATCTCTGCGAAACCCTACATTTCAGCAGGATAATGCACGGCCGCATGTTGCAGGTCCTGTACGGGTCGTTCTGGATACAGGAAATGTTCGACTGCTGCCCTGGCCAGCACATTCTCCAGATCTCTCACCAATTGAAAACGTCTGGTCGACGGTGGCTTAGCAACTGGCTCGTCACAATACGCCAGTCACTACTCTTGATGAACTGTGGTATCGTGTTGAAGCTGCATGGGCAGCTGTACCTGTATACGCCATCCAAGCTTTGTTTGACTCAATGCCCAGGCGTATCAAGGCCGTTATTACGGCCAGAGGTGGTTGTTCTGTGTACTGATTTCTCAGGATCTATGCACTCTTACCTCCCAGGCAGTAATGTCTCGTGGATACGTATGACACGATGCCTCCTAATGTCTACCATTCTTGACGTTGTAATTTTCAAAACTGTGCTACAATGTTTGATCAAAAGCATCCGTGAGGCAGGGTAGTACATTTGTGCTACTAGAGAAGCAGTGAGAGGAGAACGGGTCGGCCCTTGGATGTCATCTGAGCGGCAGATCCGTCAGCGACATTTCACCCCTTCTAAAGCTCCCCAAGTCGATCGTTGGTGATGTGATTGTAAAGTGGAAACACGAGAGCACGACCACAGCTGAACCTCGACCACTCAGACCTCCAGCACTGAGGGACAGGGACCGTCGATCGTTGCCGAAGACGGTTGTAAAAAAGCACATCACGTGAGTGAACGGAATCATTGGTGAATTCCAAAGCACTACCTGCCGCCCAGCTAGTTCAATGACTGCGCCCAGGAAGTTAAAAAAAATGGGGTACTATGGCCTACCAGATTATCACAAGACACCCATTTACGTAGTTAATAGTAAGCGATGCTTGAGGCGATGTAAACAGCGACCCCACTGCACTGTGCATGTCTTGAAACGAGTGATTTGGAGAGTGAATCACGCTGTACCCTGTGGCAGTCCGATAGAATTGTGGAGCTTGTCGAATGCCGGAGAACTTTACCTCCCATCATGCGCTGTGCCAGCCCTACAGTACACAGGCGGTGCTGTTGGGATATGGAAGGTGCTTTTTGCGGTTGGGGTGTTGCCGCTTTTTGAGCTTAAAAAACGCTAAAAGTGTGAGGATATGAACAGATTATATAAACTGTGTACAGAAGAGAGACTGGTCGGAGACGATGATTGTATCAAAATGACAATGAACCCTTTCATGTAGCAGCATCTGTGGGGCTATGGTTTGTGGACAATAACACTGCTGAAATGGACTGGCCTGCCAGATTCCCGAACTGATTCCACCGGAAGACATTTGGGATGAATTAGAAAGTCAACTACGCTGCAAACCCCAGCTTCCAACGTCACTATATAAATAGAGTAGCCGAAATTGTATCGAACACTCTGCACGAAGAATACAAGCGCCAAAACTCATAAGGAAGCAGGCGTAGACAAGCACAAACAACACAACAAACCACATGGGAGGACACAAACACGACCACAGATTCCGAAACCGAGAAAGGAACACTAAGTGAACATGACTCAGAAGGGATCAACATGTAAGGGACCAAAACCAACAATGTATAACACTGCATGCCACAACACAAACAACAGAACAATCATAAAACAAATAAACACTGGCACCAAATACTAAGACTGTAGTAATAAGGTAATGTCGCTTGGGAGGAGAAGGCTCGAAGAACTTTCATTCGGAGGCTCCTCCTCCCCAATGACATCGTGCATGGCGTTTAAAGTATACTGCACACAAGCAGTCATGTAATGCTCGTCTTATTATGCGCAGACAGAAGTATATTATCTTCTCCATTCAAAGCTATAATCAATGAATTTCATATATCAGACATGTATTAAGTTATTTAAGGTACAATACATTCAAGTAGCAATGAACTATATTCTATTTCAACTAACAAGTTACAAACATAAGTGTATTTGTCATGCGAAGCTAAAATTCATGTATTCCATGTATGAAGGGCCCAATCAGCATTTAATCCATAAAATCTGTGTAAACATACATTAGCGCAAACCATTTCAGATGAGAATTGCTCGAAGTTGTACCGAGACCTTCTCATCTGAAAGAGATAGTAATAGGCCACTACTAATCAACATGCTACTTAGACTATATTACTCATCCAAATACAGCATATCACTTCCCTCTATATACTACAAATTATTCTTAACCACATTCATTGGGTTGCATTTTCTTTTTTTCTTTTTCTTTGACATTTTCATTGTATAAATTATATTATCATCAACTAGGTAGTAACAAATTATATGAAACCATTTTAACAATTTTTAAGCACTCAATTCGCTGTAACCTCAGATATATATATATATATATATATATATATATATATATATATATATATATATATATATATATATACCAATAAGACTGTAACTATGACAAGTCTTTGCTATTAGATTCAGAAGGATCCGACCCACCTTACATTTCAAGGTGGTGGGTTACTCTGTACTGTTAATGTAATAAATAAATAAAATAAATAAATCACTATCTTCACTGGTTTCTATCCACGAGGAAGAACTGACTGCCATTCCGCCACAAACGTTGAGATATCTCAACTGAAAGCATTTCCAGCAGACTTGAAGCCGTCGTAAAAGCGAAAGGTGGAACACACCATATTAATGTCCGCTAATAGGTGTCCCGGTACTTCTGATCAGATACTGTATTACCAAAATCTAAAGTGTTGTGTTGGCAGAAGAGCCAACACAGTGTTACTAGAGGATGCCGAAATGCACGCGTTTTAGCTCACGCAGGCAGGCGTGAGGAGGGAAGAACTATACTGACGTGAGGTCTGGAACATGACAAGGAATTAGAATTCAGAAAGCGGACGTAATTAGTTTGCTACTTAACTTTAAACCATTAATGATGAACGTCGCTCTTGACGGTACATGAGTCACAATATTATCTGTTCGGAAGATATGACTTATAGTAACTGAATATGGCGCCTTGCTAGGTCGTAGCAAATCACGTAGCTGAAGGCTACGCTAAACTGTCGTCTCGGCAAATGAGAGCGTATGTAGACAGTGAACCACCGCTAGCAAAGTCGGCTGTACAACTGGGGCGAGTGCTAGGGATTCTCTCTAGACTAGACCTGCCGTGTGGCGGCGCTCGGTCTGCAATCACTGATAGTGGCGACACGCGGGTCCGACGTATACTAACGGACCGCGGCCGATTTAAAGGCTACCACCTAGCAAGCGTGGTGTCTGGCGGTGATACCACATAAAGGATGCGCGGTAGGCATATTGAAAATTTTTTTGTGGCTGTCCCGATCGATGAAAAGTAAATGTGTTTCCTGCCGAAATCGCCGTCCGGAGCTATGTTCTTCTGCGCCGTTATCTCACTGAAAAAGAGGGCAAGAAGAGGAGGCAATCGGAAAACGAGATGAAAAGAGCCTGGGATGCACGAGAGGTCGAGATCAGGAGTTAATGAGCTCCGTCCAGAGTTATCCGGACGCGATATCGGGCGGAATTAGTGAGTTGCGCATCTGCAGTCGAGTCGGCGCCTCGCAAACTGGCGGGGAAATGATTTTGACGTTCCGGGGAAGTGATGGGCCAATTGCGGCAGGCGCCAGGGCCCTGCGGCAAACCCCACCCCACTTCAGCCCACCCCACGGGGGCTGTGGCTGCGACTGGCCGTGACAGTCTCGGTCAGCCGTCAATACGTGCCAGGGGGTGACTGGTGACGGCCGGCGGCGGAGGTGGAGGTGGAGGTGGAGGCGGCGCGCAATCAATGGGGCGGACACCTGACGTCACGACGCCCCGCGCGGGCATCGACCAGCGGCCCGCGCTATCACGCGGCCGCCGCGGCGCGACACACGTCTCTCCGTCCGCTGTCCAGCGCCGGTCCACTCGTCACCGTAACGGCTGGCTGGAGATGTCGGCAGCGTACAATGGTGCGAGCGCTTTGAACTCGGAACTTCGGGAGGATAATAGCGTGCGCCGGAAAACGACTGGAAGAGGGAACCTTGCATATCGCCGGCAAACCTCTTGCCAACTTAGCTATCTTTGCATTATTCACGACCTGCCCACACAGATTCAGTTCTATCAGTGCCTCTCTCCAAAGTTCGCAACAGCTCTCCTGCGTACTTGACACTTGTAATGAAACAGGACGCTGCGTTTAATTTAACTTATAAGACGTGTTTCATGAGACCTCTTAGAAGTGGTAGCAGGTCATTTGCACCACCGACACGTACAAAGTGATTCCGTGATGGTGTTACGAAATTGCAGGGGGGAAGGAGAATAGTAAATGTATCAAAAAAATCAAATGGCTCTGAGCACTATGGGACCTAACATCTGAGGTCAACAGTCCCCCAGAATTTAGAACAACTTAAACCTATCTAACCTAAGGACATTACACACACATCCATGCCCGAGGCAGGATTCGAACCTGCTGTGACCCTAGCGGTCGTGCGGTTCCAGACTGAAGCGCCCACAACCGCTCGGCCACACCGGTCGGCAGTAAACGTATCAGTTTGAGGTAAGCGACCCTGATCAGAAAGCGACCGAATCGAAACTTATAAGCAAAAATCGTTCTGATACTTCTGACAATGGACCTCTTTTACTGCAAGGTCTTTGGCTTCCTTAGTTTTGGGACGAGCTAGTATCGACTGAAACAGTAAAGAAAATGTCCGATAAACATGGAATGTAAAAGGCATACCTTAAGAGCTATGAACTCTTTTTCATGTTTGCTTCTTTGAAACAAACATCTTCTAGTGTACAAGTGCTCATAGGTCTTAAGTTATGCATCTGGCAGGAGACGTCGGCAGCGTAAAATGGTGCGAGCGCTTTGAACTCGGAACTTCGGGAGGATAATAGCGTGTGCCGGAAAACAACTGGAAGAGGGAACCTTGCATATCGCCGGCAAACCTATTGCCGACATAGCTATACTGGCATTATTCACGACCCGCCCACACAGATTCAGTTCTATCAGTGGCTCTCTCCAAAGTTCGCAGCAGCTCTCCTGCATACTTGACACTTGTAATGAAACAGGACACTGCATTTAATTTAACTTACAAGACGTGTTTCATGAGACAGTTCTCATAGAAGTGGTAGCAGGTCATTTGCACCACCGACACGTACAAAGTGATTCCGTGATGGCGTTACGAAATTGCAGGGGTGAAGGAGAATAGTAAATGTATAAAAAAAATGGTTCAAATGGCTCTGAGCACTTTGGGATTTAACATATGAGGTCATCAGTCCCCCAAACCTAACTAAGTTAAGGACATCACACACATTCATGCCCGGGGCAGGATTCGAACGTGCGACTGAAGCGCCTGGAACCGCTCGGCCACAGCGGTCGGCAGTAAATGTGTCAATTTTAGGTAAGCGACCCTGATCAGGAAGCGACCGCATCGAAACTTATAAGCGAAAATCGTTCTGATACTTCTGACAATGGACCTCTTTTACTGCAAGGTCTTTGGCTTCCTTAGTTTGGGACGAGGTAGTATCGACTGAAACAAGAAAAAAAAAGTCCGGTAAACATGGACTCTAAAATGCATACCTTAACAGCTATGAACTCTTTTTCATGTTTGCTTCTTTGAAACACACATCTTCTAGTGGACAAGTGCTCATAGGTCTGAAGTTATGCATTTTAGAGCCCATACTTACTAGACATTTTTGTTTCGATCTATACTACCTCCTTCGAAAATATTGCAAAGAGTTTGCAGTATAAGAGGTCCACCTTCAGTGTCAGGGTATCACAACATTTTCGCTTATTACTTTAGATTCGCTCGCCCCCGGCCATGGTCTATTACCTCGAATTGAAACATTTATCTTCATCCACCATCCCTGAGCGTTTGTAATACTATAACGGAATCACCCTGCATAAGAAATTTCTGAAATCTTACACACTTTTTTTTTCTAGCACCCCGTATGGTAATTCGCACACAAAACCTAATAATAGCTTCATTTGCAATGCATGCATAATAGGTTTCCTACAATTTCGTTACATGTACTCCACAGAGAACTAACATTTCCTCTAAATTAAATGGCACCTATACTCCATTGAGCTAGTAATTACCATTTCTGCCGTCGAGAATTGATCACTTTCTTAGTTGCATGTTATTTGACTGGAATATGCTCTTTGAAATTCTGAAGGCAGTACGAGTAAAATACAGGGAGCGAAAAACTATTTGCAGAAACCAGAAGGGAGTTATAACGATCTAAGAGCATGAAAGAGAAGCAGTGCTTGAGAAGGGAGTGAGGCATGGTTGCAGCCTATCCCTACTGCTATTCAATTGTGCAAGCATAAATGAAGTTTTGAGAAGGAATTAAAATTGAGAAAGATTTAAAGTTCAAGGACAAGAAATTAAAATCTTGATGTTTGTTAATGACATTGTAATTCTGTCTGTGTGCAAAGGAAATGGAAGAGTACTTGAAAGGAATGGACAATATCTTCAAAACAGATATGAGATCAACATCAACAAAAGCAAATCAAGGTTAATGGAATGTAGCCGAATTAAATGAGATGCTGGTGAGGGAATCAGATTAGGAAATGTCATTAAAAATGGTAGATGAGTTTTGCAGTTTGGGTAATGAAATAACTGATGATAGCAGAAGTAGAGAGGATATAAAATGTTGACTAGTAGTGGCTCGAAAAGCGGTTGTTACCCTTACTATAAATTTAAGTATTAGGTCGTTTCTGCAGGTAATTGTCTAGAGCCGGGGTGTCTAACTTTTAAGCTTACGTGGGCCACATTGCAAGAAGACGTGTATTCTTTGGGCCGCATATAATATACTTAACGCCAACAGTAACAACAGAGAGAGTGATAAAAAAAGAAACAACGAAGGTAGGAGGTATATACAGTAGGTAAAACATTTAAGTAATTTAGAATTTATTGATTTGTGATTCTCCATTCTAGAAAAACGAGATTGAATTAATTTGACAATTTATGTATGACATTTCAGCAATAATTTTATATGCAAGTACTTATAAATCATAGAAGTAATGTGACATTTCACTTTGAATTTGGGAAACTAGTGTATCAACATCAGTTTAGATAGAAATGGTTTCAAATCTTACGGTGTTCTCAGTGTGTTCATATGACATTCTCGTTCTATTTTCCCTCTGCATGCTTTACTCGTGAAAATAACTCTTCGATAACGTACATGCTTCCAAATAAGAGTCTCCTAAGAGCCATTAGGCGCACTTTCTCTGGCGTTTCGGCAGGTACATGCAATTTCGTTTTTGCAACGTGTGGCTGGTGTCATCGCAAATAATTACTGCTCATCACATGTTTCATGTGACACCTACTGTCAGCCTGCCCCTGTGGCCTAGCGGTTCTAGGCGCTTCAGTCCGGAAACGCGCTGCTGCTACGGTCGCAGGTTCGAACACTGCCTCGGGCATGGATGTGTGTGATGTTTTTAGGTTAGTTAGGTTTAAGTAGTTCTAAGTCTAGGGGACTGATTACCTCAGATGTTAAGTCCCATAGTGCTTAAAGCCATTTGAACCATATGAACACCCAGCGTCGACGGAATGTGTCAATTTGATTTCCGTTTGAAACAGAATGATTTTTAAGTCGGAATTTTACGTCCCCTTTCTATAGAGCGCTACCAGATTAATGCAATTTTGTCAAATAAAGACATGGTTGGAGATGTGTTTGTTATATGAAATAAACCGTTGATGGTGTACAGCAACAAGACACAAATTGGTTTTAATTTGCTTTATTTAAAAAGTACCGTTACCGGTATCGAATTTTTCACAATTCACACTTTAAAGTTTTCATATGTTGTAAATCAAAATATGTGGTGCACACTGAAAATTCGTTTTGTGACCGAACGAAAGTGGTTTACAATGCAGTGCAACATTTGTGAATGTGAAAATGCAAACATCCTTCAGAACGTATTTCATTACAAGAAAACTGCAAAAACAAATGATTCAGATGGACATTTCATGGGAACTCCCAGGAAACCAATGTATAATCCGTTAAACTTCCGTTACACGATCAATCAGTCAAATCTAGAGGCCGTAAATTCAACTAATTACCTAGAAATTACAATTAAGAACAACTTAAACTGGAATGAACATGTTGTATTCTCTCATCTAGTACTTGGTTTTTGAAGCTTGAAACTGGTGGAGTGTATGAGAAAGACAGGAATCTGTTCCAGAACGGATCATTTGGCGATATATTCTCCGATCCAACAAAACGCTGCAAATATTCGTTTGTCGTTATATCACCGTGTCTGCTTGACGAAGTTCCCATTTTATTGGGTTTTCAGGCAAATGTTAGCACTGAGTGGCGACGAGGATGGGATTAAAGTTAAGTATTCCAGCAGCTACGTACTTTTCTTTATAGCATTCATTACGTATCCTGTTTCAGACCTATCTCTTGCCTGCGTGAGCTAAACGCGTGCCTTTCGGCTACTTCCGAGTGGCGTGGCTGTCTTGTTACGCCGCAACAGAACACACTGAAAATGTTGTCGGGAAGGCTGACCAAAGACTGCGTTTTATTGGCAGGACACATAAAAAATGTAACAGGTCTGCTAAAGAGACTGCCTACACTACGCTTGTCCATCTTCTTTTAGAAGACTGCTGCGCGGTAGGATTGACGAGTACCTGGAAAAAGTTGAAAGAAGAGCCGCACGTTTGGTATTATCGTGAAACAGGGGAGAGACTCTCACTGAAATGATACATAATTTGGGGTGGACATCATTAAAACAAAGGCGTTTTTAGTTACAGCAGAATCTTCTCACGAGATTTAAATCACCAATTTTCTCCTCCGAATGCGAAAATATTTTGTTGACGCCGACCTACATAGGGAGAAAGGATCACCATAATAAAATAAGGAAAATCAGAGCTCGCACGAAAAGATATAGGAGTTCGTTTTTTCCGCGCAATACGAGATTGGAAAAATAGCGAATTGTGAAGGTGGTTCGATGAACCTTCTGCCTGGCACTATATGCGATTTGCAGAATATGCACGTACATGTAGATGTAGATATTATGAAAGCGTGAAAAAACCGTCTGTTGCTGGACTGTGAGAGATTCTACACCGGTAACGGTACTTTTTAAATAAAGTAACTTAAAACCAATTTGTGGCTGGTTGCTGTACACCAACCATTTATGGTACCAGATTAGTCTGGTGCCAAGTGATTTATTGTTACCTCTCCTGCCAGTTTGAGGATGTCAACGCTGAGCTCATCATCACCAGGCACTGTTCCCTTCTTCATGCTATCTAGAGCACACTTGACTTCCTGCCTGCACTATGCTTCAATCCCACTATCGTGGAACAAGGCTAAGATTATTTTGATACACAAGAAAGAAAGTATTCACAATATTAAAAACTACCGTCCTATCAGCTTGCTCTCAATTTTGTACAAAATTTTCACAAAGATCTTGCTAAACTGAATTAGTTCCACCCTAGACTCAGCCCAACCTATAGAACAAGCTGGATTCCGAAGCAATTTTAGCACTATTGAGCACATTCTGACCGTTAGTGAAGTGATAAGCAGAGCGAATGAATACCAACTGCCTCTCTGCATTGCCTTTGTTGACTTTGAAAAGGCATTTGACTCCGTTAGCCATGTAGCTGTCCTCCAAGCTTTGAGTGAGCAAGGAGTGGGAGCAGCATACACTGAAGTGCTCAGGAAAATCTACGAGAATTCTTCAGCTTATGTTAACATCGGCGAATCAACTCAAGAATTCCGCATCATGAGGGGTGTCAAGCAAGGTGATCCCATCTCCCCAAAACTGTTCTCTGCTGTATTGAAATATGAAGGCAGACATAAGGCTAGAAATCTATCGACGCATCAAGCTTGGCTGGCAAGCATTTGGGAAGAATTCAAAAGTATTCAGATCAAAAATGCCAGTAAATCTGAAGAGAGCAGTATTTGATCAATGCATTCTTCCTGTGATGACGTATGGCTGCGAGACATGGACACTGAACTCATTCACAAAAGGGAAACTTAGGACAGCACAGAGCGCCATGGAGAGATCAGTGCTGGGCTATACAAGAAAGGACAGGAAAAGGGCAGATGACATCCGGTCTGTGACGAAGGTTAATGACATCTTAGAGAGAGTAGGTTCCTTGAAATGGCCACGTTGCAAGAAGAAAAGACAACAGATGGACGAAGCTAGTACTGGAGTGGAGTCCGAGAGAGCACCGGAGGCCTAGAGGAAGACCACTAGACAGATGGAACAAAGACATCAAGAAGATCGCTGGTCACACCTGGCAGAGAACTGCCCAAGACCGTCCCACTTGGAGAATACTTCTGAAAGCCTACCTGAATCCACGACTCGAAGAGACCACATCATCTAATAATTGAATTGGCTGATGATGATGATGATGATGATGATTAGTCTGGTGCGGTATTCGTTTTAGCGACATGTACGAACAGAAACAGAAACGTGTGCGGAAGAACAGACGCCGTGGCTTCGTTTAACTGATTCGCCTCGATGAGCAATGGGTCCACCATCTTCATTGCGGAAGCACAATTACGTTCGCCCTCGTGTGGGACCCTCAAAGTAGTGAGCATGCAGTATATGGACGGAACTGTTGACCGGTAGCGGTAGGAGGAAATGTGTGTCGGCCGGGAGACGTTCCGAGATAGCACGTGCAACTGCGCTGTGTCCCAATGGCGCAATCGTTAACGCAGCTGCTGGTCCAGAGTTCGAATCATGGTCCCGCACATTTTCACTCGTCGCCGCTGATTCCGCATCAGATCCCGATGCACCTGACATCAGTTGTTCCTTTCCTTTCCTTTCTCGCTCCTCCACCTTCGATTTACATAACGTCAACAAACTTGACACTTCTAAAATGTTTGTTGATGTGCTCTCATTAGTCTATGTTCTCTATCGATGGTGTATATTATTATCAAAAATTGCAGTTACATGAAATTTTTATAATGTTTGCAAAAACAGATCGTAAGAGCTTGGCACAATCAAGGTACATTCCAGGACATTAACGCAACAGTGATCTAAATCTGGCAATATTCCCCACGAACGAAACCGTACCCAGTTTTTCGACTCTCGTACACGTTGTGAAAGTCTGAATGGCTCCAAGAGCACTTAGTTTGATCGCTACAGCAACGGAGCATTGAGTGAAGGACTTCAAGGACAGGTAAACACGCGTACCGAACCTGAGTGTAGAAGTAGGGCATACCTTTGCGCAAACACTTCTGCTGACGGCGGGGCAGTGATTTGCGGTGCTGTTACCTTGTTGTTGACTGACGAAGTTCCACTGATGTTGCACCTTCCCAATACCATAGAAAAATATACAGTTCATTAAAAAAGTCGGTGTCGTGATACAGCATCTAGAAATTGTAAAAATTCCTTGTGTAGGTCGGAAAATTCTCCATCTTGTCTCTATAACTTCATGTAAACCACACCGGAATAAATTAACGCGTTTGGATAAGTTTTGGGACGACCTGTCTTTGCTTCCTCCCCTGTGAGCACAAAACTCAAGCGGTAGCGAGCACCAAACGCAGGTGAATGTACTAACGCGCTGTAGTTCGTTAGCGAAAACAAAATCTGGAAGCTGTTCGTAACGACCCAAAATGTCGTAACAAGCTTAAAACCGATTAAACACTGTCACACCTTTTCTAAAAAATTAATAGCGAAATTGCAGGAAAAGTAGTGCGCAGTCAGCTAGATTTGTAATGGGCACTGCCAGTGTACCTTTTATCGAAATGCTAATAATAATAATAATAATAATAATAATAATAACAATAATAATTTATTTTATGGGTTCAACGTCCATAATTATTACTTCGATCAGAGGCGTAAGCTATTTCCACTTACGTTCAAACAATTATATTTAAAAATGTAACTAAAAGTCAGAGACTATTTTAACGAAATATCTTAGTCAAAAAAGTAAAATAATTACTTATACAAAAGAACCTCCAATTCAGCAGTTACTAAAGTGTGAATCAGTGATTTAGCTCTCTTTATGATAGCACATTTGCCGAATTTCATTGAAATTTAAACAGTTTTACATGTCTCAAAAGGAAATCCTGCCATTTTAAATATTTTTGGCACTTACATCGTATTTACACATATTTTGTGTCTGGTTCTTAATGTATTTCTCCGTTAAAACGCCGAAGCTCCGTCACGTACGTAATTATGTCGTTTTGTTAATTGTGTTAAATAAAACAATTTTATAATTTTCAACAGTGGACTGGACGATATCCAACGTTAACTGGTGTTACAAAGAGGAGACTCCACTCAGTTTGAATTATGTCGAAAGCTTAGATCCTTATAGCGCAGGTATACAACAAAATTTCCAATTATTTATATTTTTCAGGCTACATTATTCTGAGGACCACATAGAGACTTAACTTTGTCTTGGTAGTCGATTTTAGCTGCGGGAGATACCTAAAGACCACCCAGTTGTGTAATATACCTTCGCTGATAACTCTTTCACAATAATGCTGTCCGTTGAGAATGGCCAGACTGAAAGTTGTATTTCATTAATTTCGCTCTTGTGAATTTAACTTCAATTATATCGATTTATATCTAATGTGTACTGAAATGTTCCGTATCTTATGTGATGTAATGTGCTATGCTGTACTCGTGGCAAAAATACATGGGCTCAAAACAGTTTCATGTGACAGTCACTGACGTTCGCAACCTCCCGAAGGACAGCTAACGAATGACTTCCACGACGCTCCAGATATCGTTGACATTATAGCGGTTGTCACCCACGTCCTTCTTCCAAGCCAGGAACCAAAGACGCGGAATAAACTGCCCAGACGGCAGGTACTGCAAAGCATAGCAAGACCATACCGTCGACCCGGGGTGCAAATACGGTGCGTCGATTCACCTCCAGACTACATACACAGAAAGGAAAGAAAATTCCGAACAGCGTACTATGGTAACTCGTCACTTAAAAAAAAAAAAAAAAAAAAAAACAACTTTTATGGTGGGTATCAGTCTTCGTCGGTTCTGTAAATTCTGTGCAACATACGTTACTTCCCCCCCCCCCCCCCCCGATGAACCATGATGGACCTTGCAGTTGGTGGGGAGGCTTGCGTGCCTCAGCGATACAGAGCGATACAGATAGCCGTACCGTAGGTGCAACCACGACGGAGGGGTATCTGTTGAGAGGCCAGACAAACGTGTCGTTCCTGAAGAGGGGCAGCAGCCTTTCCAGTAGATGCAGGGGCAACAGTCTGGATGATTGACTGATCTGGCCTTGTAACACTAACCAAAACGGTCTTGCTGTGCTGGTACTGCGAACGGTTGAAAGCAAGGGGAAACTACACCCGTAATTTTTCCCGAGGGCATGCAGCTTTACCGTATGGTTAAATGATGATGGCGTCCTCTTGGGTAAAATATTCCGGAGCTAAAATAGTTTCCCATTCGTATCTCTGGGCGGGGACTAATCAAGAGGACGTCGTTATCAGGATAAAGAAAACTGGCGTTCTACGGATCGGAGCGTGGGATGTCAGATCCCTTAATTGGGCAGGTAGGTTAGAAAATTTAAAAAGGGAAATTGATAGGTTAAAGTTAGATATAGTGGGAATTAGTGAAGTTCGGTGGCAGGAGGAACAAGACTTTTGGTCAGGTGAATACAGGGCTATAAATACAAAATCAAGTAGAAGTAATGCTGGATTGGGTTTAATAATGAATAGAAAAATAGGAGTGCGGGTAAGCTACTACAAACAGCATAGTGAACGCATTATTGTGGCCAAGATAGACACGAAGGGCACGCCTACTACAGTAGTATAAGTTTATATGCCAACGAGCTCTGCCGATGACGAAGAAATGTATGATGAAATAAAAGAAATTATTCAGATGGTGAAGGGAGACGAAAATTTAATAGTCATGGGTGACTGGAATTCGGTAGTAGGAAAAGGGAGAGAAGGAAATATAGTAGGTGACTATGGATTGGGGGTAAGAAATGAAAGAGGAAGCCGCCTGGCAGAATTTTGCACAGAGAACAATATAATCATAGCTAACACTTGGTTCAAGAATCATAAAAGAAGGTTGTATACATGGAAGAAGCCTGGAGATACTGACAGGTTTCAGATAGATTATATAATGGTAACACAGAGATTTAGGAACCAGGTTTTAAATTGTAAGACATTTCCAGGGGCAGATGTGGACTCTGATCACAATCTATTAGTTATGAATTGTAGATTAAAACTGAAGAAACTGCAAAAATGTGGGAATTTAAGGAGATGGAACCTGGATAAACTGAAAGAACCAGAGGTTATACAGAGTTTCAGGGAGAGCATAAGGGAACAATTGACAGAAATGGGGGAAAGAAATACAGTAGAAGAAGAATGGGTAGCTTTGAGGGATGAAGTAGTGAAGGCAGCAGAGGATCAAGTATGTAAAAAGACGAGGCCTAGTAGAAATCCTTGGGTAACAAAAGAAATATTGAATTTAATTGATGAAAGGAGCAAATATAAATATGCAGTAAATGAAGCAGGCAAAAAGGAATACAAACGTCTCAAAAATGAGATCGACAGGAAGTGCAAAGTGGCTAAGCAGGGATGGCTGCAGGACAAATGTAAGGATGTAGAGGCATATATCACTAAGGGTAAGATAGATACTGCCTACAGGAAAATTAAAGAGACCTTTGGAGGAAAGAGAACCACTTGTATGAATATCAAGAGCTCAGATGAAAACCCAGTTCTAAGCAAAGAGGGGAAAGCAAAAAGGTGGAAGGAGTATATAGACGGTCTATACAAGGGCGATGTACTTGAGGACAATATTATGGAAATGGAAGAGGATGTAGATGAAGATGAAATGGGAGATACGATACTGCGTGAAGACTTTGACAGAGCACTGAAACCTGAGTCGAATCAAGGCCCCGGGAGTAGACAACATTCCTTTAGAACTACTGACGGCCTTGGGAGAGCCAGTCCTGAAAAAACTCTACCATCTTGTGAGCAAGATGTACGATGCAGGCGAAATACCCTCAGACTTCAAGAAGAATGTAATAATTCCAATCCCAAAGCAAGCAGGTGTTGACAGATGTGAAAATTACCGAACTGTCAGTTTAATAAGTCACTGCTGCAAAATACTAACACGAATTCTTTACAGACGAATGGAAAAACTAGTAAAAGCCGACCTCGGGGAAGATCAGTTTGGATTCCGTAAAAATATTGGAACACGTGAGGCAATACTGACCCTACGACTTATCTTAGAAGCTAGATTAAGGAAAGGCAAACCTACGTTTCTAGCATTTGTAGACTTGGAGAAAGCTTTTGACAATGTTGACTGGAATAATCTCTTTCAAATTCTGAAGGTGGCAGGGGTAAAACACAGGGAGCGAAAGGATATTTACAATTTGTACAAAAACCAGATGGCAGTAATAAGAGTCGAGGGACACGAAAGGGAAGCAGTGGTTGGGAAGGGAGTGAGACAGGGTTGTAGCCTCTCCCCGATGTTATTCAATATGTATATTGAGCAAACAGTGAAGGAAACAAAAGAAAAATTCAGAGTAGGAATTAAAATCCATGGAGAAGAAATAAAAACTTTGAGGTTCGCCGATGACATTGC
Source organism: Schistocerca piceifrons (assembly GCF_021461385.2). Taxonomy (NCBI): domain Eukaryota; kingdom Metazoa; phylum Arthropoda; class Insecta; order Orthoptera; family Acrididae; genus Schistocerca; species Schistocerca piceifrons. The sequence continues at coordinate 500,631,952 of NC_060144.1, forward strand.
AATTCTGTCAGAGGACTTGGAAGAGCAGTTGAACGGAATGGATAGTGTCTTGAATGGAGGATATAAGATGAACATCAACAAAAGCAAGACGAGGATAATGGAATGTAGTCGAATTAAGTGGGGTGATGCTGAGGGAATTAGATTAGGAAATGAGGCACATAAAGTAGTAAAGGAGTTTTGCTATTTGAGGAGCAAAATAACTGATGATGGTCGAAGTAGAGAGGATATAAAATGTAGACTGGCAATGGCACGGAAAGCCTTTCTGAAGAAGAGACATTTGTTAACATCAAGTATAGATTTAAGTGTCAGGAAGTCGTTTCTGAAAGTCTTTGTATGGAGTGTAGCCATGTATGGAAGTGAAACATGGACAATAAATAGTTTAGACAAGAAGAGAATAGAAGCTTTTGAAATGTGGTGCTACAGAAGAATGCTGAAGATTAGATGGGTAGATCACATAACTAATGAGGAGGTACTGAATAGGATTGTGGAGAAGAAGAGTTTGTGGCACAACTGGACTAGAAGAAGGGATCGGTGGGTAGGACATGTTCTGAGGCATCAAGGGATCACCAATTCAGTATTGGAGGGCAGCGTGGAGGTTAAAAATCGTTGAGGGAGACCAAGAGATGAATACACCAAGCAGATCCAGAAGGATGTAGGTTACAGTAGGTACTGGGAGATGAAGAAGCTTGCACAGGATAGAGTAGCATGGAGAGCTGCATCACACCAGTCTCAGGACTGAAGACCACAACAACAACATACGTTACTTCACGAAAGTTGTACCTTACACTACAGATCCTTCCCCTTAGATGAAAGATGTCGTCACTGTTATGAAACTTCAACACATTAGTAATAATGATAATGCTGAATATACGCTGAAGAGAGTTGCGACTATTGCTTGGATCAGATTTATTTTTTCACAACGTAGAAGTGAAAACTCAGTTTAAATCATTCCATCTTAACTCTTTCGGAGTGAAATAATCGTAGTACTGACTAATTATTATATTTGGGTACCAAATAACTAGTAATCATTAATTTCTAATCAAGCCGTTTCCGTTCCTTTTCATATTTGTTACTTGTGGATTTTTCACAAAGAATCCTTAACTACTAATCGTATACATGTGCACGTGCTAGTGTACTTTAGATCACAAAGTAAATATTCATTTACTACGGATATGAGTTCTCCAAATATTTTATATTTAAGACAATCTATGACTGTCAATCAATTTTACATTCTCTCTGTTTCATTGTTTGTGTTGTCTGGTCACAAATGGGGCTGATAAAACAAACGCATCTCTATTTTAATTTTCAATTCTTTCATTAGGCAGGCTGAGTATCCGAAGGTTTTTATGTCTAGTATAACAACAAATGAATACAAATTTCATTTATTATATCTACCATTCGTTCACTACGCCCGGGAGTCACTAGACTTACCTGTAGGGCAATATTGTGAAAACAGATATTACGGATAAGAGAAGGGTTTCCGCTATGGAAACTATTGCATGTGAAAAGAGGGAGGATAGACATAGCAATAATTTAGAGAAGAAAGGAAAAGATAGAATTAGTGATCTTAGAACGGAAGATAGACCCCAAAGAGAGATACCCATCCCCCACTCTTCAACTCGTGATCTATCCCTGTGAGGTACTTGACCAGGGAGCCGGAAAATGAAGATGTTCTTAGATTCTACACATTCGACATCCCCGGCCTCACCTCCACAAATGAATACCAATTTCATTTATTATATCTACCATTCGAAAGTTGTTTCTAACATCCTACTATAGATAGGCTATGTAGAACGTAGTATCAGAAACAATAATTGCGTCCGTTTAACTAATTAATTTTTTTAACGAGTCTCCGCTTTGTTAGCCATGCTCATTATACAGAGATAATTTCTTTTCGTAATTCAATGTAGGATAATTAGCCTAACTACTTACATCAGTTTAATCTAACCTCCCCAAAAATTCCAGTAAACCCAACTACGTCGCTTTTCATTTCAAATAAAAAAAGGTAGAAATTCCATCAATACAAAACTTTTAGCAGAGCTTATTACTTCTTCCACTAGGAAGAGTACGAGCCGGCCGCGGTGGCCGTGCGGTTCTGGCGCTGCAGTCCGGAACCGCGGGACTGCTACGGTCGCAGGTTCGAACCCTGCCTCGGGCATGGGTGTGTGTGATGTCCTTAGGTTAGTTAGGTTTAAGTAGTTCTAAGCTCTGGGGGACTTATGACCTAAGATGTTGAGTCCCATAGTGCTCAGAGCCATTTTTGAAGAGTGCGAGTATATGAAACTCCACAAATTTTTCTGCATATTGACCTACATAAGTCGTTATAGGAGACTAAATATCCATTGTTATTAGGCTGTTGTCCTCACCAGACTCTTAGGATATGGATTACAGCCTGTCGAGATAGGTAGAGCTCTTTAGTAATTGTGGATCTCCAATCGAACCAGAAGACTCACATGTTTTGAAGAATTAACAGCCTTATGTTGCCGGGCATCCTATAACTAATTACTAATTGTTGCAAGCATGAAGAATAAGACACAAAAGTTGCATCTTAATTATTCAGTCATTAACTTTGCATATGAACGGATTAAAAAATTGTGATAAGTTGATTTACACTTCTACTTTAGAGGAAACTGCAAAACCAGCGGTGTCCTGCTTCTGGAGTCACCGCCAAGATACTCCGCTTTCGCAGAAAGATACTCTCCGAACAATCATAACTGTCGACAGCAGTAATGTCCCTATATACAGAGCATTTCTCCTAAGAGACGTCAGGCGCATTTTTCCTGATGTTTCGCCTGATGTTTGTAATTCCGTTTATATAATATGTAGCTGGAGTCAGCTCGAAAAAGTATTAACGATAATTAATTGAAAACCTCAGCTGCCGACAGGTGTTGTTGATATACCTCGATGGGGACAGTTGAAAATGTGTGCCCCGACCGGGACTCGAACCCGGGAGCTCTTGCTTACAAGGTAGATACTCTATCCATCTTTTTTTTTAATTCCTTTTTTAGATATTGCTCGTAGCGTTTGGTCTGGGCGGGCGTCACAAGACATCCGTTCAAGTGGATCGTTGATTCTTTGACTCAGTTTGTTTTATTACAGAGAGCATGCAGCCCTCTGACCGAACAGGCTGAGCTACCGTGCCGGCAATCTGAGGCACCGAGGACACAGATGAAAAGCGCGACTATAGGTGCTCATCCCTTGCACGCTCGTAATGAGTGGATGGGCAAATATCTATTAAGTAAGTCACGTATGTAGATGTGGACAGTTGGGAGTGTGGGTCTCACGGGAAGCTTGTAATGAGAGGCTGGGCAAATATCTACTAAGTACGTTTCGTACGTAGATTGTGGACAGTTGGGAATGTGGGTCTCACGGGAAGCGTGTAAGGGATAAGTCCCTGCAGTCGCGCTTTTCATCTGTGTCCTCGGTGGCTCAGATGGCTAGTGCGTCTGCATGTAAGCAGGAGATCCCGGGTTCGAGTCCCGTCGGGGCACATATTATCGGCTGTCCCCATCGAGGTATATCAACAACTCCTGTCGGCAGCTGAGGGTTTCAATTAATTATCGTTTATTCTAGAGAAGCTGCACGGTCATCAGTGGTATCTGTTCTTTGGAGAACAGTTACTAGATTCATGTCTAACGAAAAAGTATTACTACGTCTTTCAGGCGACTTTGAGGCGACGACCAGTGTGGCAGGACAGCGTCGGTTCGTTTCCCTTTGAAATCAAAATGAATTTTAAAGCGGAATTTTACGAGCTCATTCGACATAGCGGTCCCATATTAGTCTAGTGCGATATTCGTTAACAGTGACAGTAAAAGACGAAGAATAACGAGTACTCCAGCAGCGATTGAGCAGCAGCGCAGCTGCATTGCGGTAGGATTCAGTATTCACCAGGACGGTTCTGTCACTGCTGCAGACTGGTTATTCCTCGATTTTAACTGTCCCTGTTGACTCATATCGATAAAACGAATATCGCACTAGACTAACATGGGACCGCTATATCGAATGAGCAAGTTCCGCTCTAAAATTCATTTTCTTTGTAACGGGAAACAGACCGAAGCTTTCCGCCGACACTGGGCGTAATTCAAAAGACATGACGAGCTGTATTCGTTTGGGCTGACTACAGCTACACATTGCAAAAACGAAATTGCAGATGCTGCGGGAACACCAGAGAAAATGCGCCTGATGACTCATCTACATCTACTTTTATACTCTGGAAGCCACCCAACGGTGTGTGGCGGAGGGCACTTTACGTGCCACTGTCATTACCTCCCTTTCCTGTTCCAGTTGCGTATGGTTCGCGGGAAGAACGACTGCCGGAAAGCCTCCGTGCGCGCTCTCTCTAATTATACATTCGCGATCTCCTCGGGAGGTATAAGTAGGGGGAAGCAATATACTCGATACCTCATCCAGAAACGCACCCTCTCGAAACCTGGACAGCAAGTTACACCGCGATGCAGAGCGCCTCTCTTGCAGAGTCTGCCACTTAAGTTTGCTAAACATCTCCGTAACGCTATCACGCTTACCAAATAAGTCTGTGACGAAACGCGCCGCTCTTCTTTGGATCTTCTCTATCTCCTCTGTCAACCCGACCTGGTACGGATCCCACACTGATGAGCAATACTCAAGTATTGGTCGAACGAGTGTTTTGTAAGCCAACTCCTTTGTTGATGGACTACATTTTCTAAGGACTCTCCAAATGAATCTCAACCTGGCACGCGCCTTACCAATAATTAATTTTATATGATCATTCCACTTCAAATCGTTCCGTACGCATACTCCCAGATATTTTACAGAAGTAACTGCTACCAGTGTCTGTTCCGCTATCATATAATCATACAGTAAAGGATCCTTCTTTCTATGTATTCTCAATACATTACATTTGCCTATGTTAAGGGTCGGTTGGCAGTCCCTGCACCAAGTGCCTATCCGTTGAAAATCTTCCTGCATTTCGCTGCAATTTTCTAATGCTGCAACTTCTCTTTATACTACAGCATCATCCGCGAAATACCGAATGGAACTTCCGACACTATCTACTAGGTCATCGATATATTTTGTAAAAAGGAATGGTCCCATAAGACTCCCATGTGGCACGCGAGTGGTTACTTTAACGTCTCTCCATTGAGAACAGCATTCTGTGTTTTGTTTGGTAAAAACTCTTCAATCCAGCCACACAGCTGGTCTGATATTCCGTAGGCTCTTACTTTGTTTATCGGGCGACAGTGCGGAACTGTATCGAACGCCTTCCGGAAGTCGAGGAAAATGGAATCTACCTGGGAGCTTGTATCTAATATTTTCTGGGTCCCATGAACAAATAAAGCGAGTTGGGTCTCACACGATCGCTGTTTCCGGAATCCATGTTGATTCTTACAGAGTAGATTCTGGGTTTCCAGAAATGACATGATACGCGAGCAAGAAACATGTTCTGAAATTCTACAGCAAATTCTCTCTTATGAGAGATTACCAGAAATATGAGGGTTGCCCAGAAAGTAATGCAGCGCATTTGTTTTCTTCAACAATTCTTTATTGAATGTAATGAGAATTACAACACGAAATAATGGTGTTTTGTCTACACACCCAATTTTTCCAAGTAATCTCCATCCCGTTCTATGTCCATCCTCCAGCGCGGAACAAGGACTGATGTTCCCTGTCGATACCAATCCTTGTCCTGTTGGCGGAGCCAGTGCTTCACTGTGTGGATCACCTCCTCATGCAGCGCCGACTGCCGAGTCGTAATGCGTCTGTCCTGGCGAACGACATCGGCTCGCTGCAACATGTCAGGTGTCACAGCCGTGGATGGTCTCCCCGACCACTGCAAATCTTGGGGCTCAGCCGAACCGTCTTCTGATGACCGGACCCTCCCTTCCCATCGACTAACTGTACTTCTGCCGACAGCAGATGCTCCATCGACTTTACACAAGCGTTTGTGGTTATTCCCCACAGCTTCTTTCTGTGCAGTGAGACATTCAATGACCGCACGTTGCTTGTGACGTACATCACATACAAACGCCATTTTGAAACTGTCCTGCAGCTACGCTATCTGTCGGAAGTGACGGAAACTTGGCGCGCTCTCTCAGGAGACTTCAAATAGTACATACCTATCGTTTCGCATTCGTAGCGTTGTTTTCGGCTGCATTACTTTCTGGGCGACCCTAGCATATCCTCCCCATTCTTTCCTTTGGACATAAGTTATCCTCTTTCAACTGGTTCTCTTATCCTATTCAACACACCATATACAGGGTGATTCAAAAAGAATACCACAACTTAAGGAATTTAAAACTCTGCAACGACAAAAGGCAGAGCTAAGCACTATCTGTCGGCGAATTAAGGGAGCTATAAAGTTTCATTTAGTTGTACATTTGTTCGCTTGAGGCGCTGTTGACTAGGCGTCAGCGTCAGTTGATGCTAAGATGGCGACCGCTCAACAGAAAGCTTTTTGTGTTATTGAGTACGGCAGAAGTGAATCGACGACAGTTGTTCAGCGTGCATTTCGAACGAAGTATGGTGTTAAACCTCCTGATAGGTGGTGTATTAAACGTTGGTATAAACAGTTTACAGAGAATGGGTGTTTGTGCAAAGGGAAAAGTTCTGGGCGGCCGAGAACGAGTGATGAAAATGTAGCACGCATCCAGCAAGCATTTGTTCGCAGCCCAGGAAAATCGACTCGCAGAGCTAGCAGAGAGCTGCAAATTCCACAATCAACTGTATGGAGAGTCCTACGAAAAAGGTTAGTTATGAAACCTTATCGTCTGAAATTGGTTCAAGCACTGTCTGCAGCTGATAAGATTAAACGAATCGATTTCTGTGATTTTATCCTTGCTCAAATGGAAACAGATGAATCTTTCGTTTCAAAGATTGTGTTTAGTGATCAAGAAACTTTCCACACTAACGGGAAAGTCAACCGTCACAATGTCCGTATATGGGGCACTGAGAATCCGCGGGAAACAACTCAGTATGAACGTGACTCGCCTAAGGTGAACGTTTTCTGTGCCATTTCAGCCAATAAAGTTTTTGGTCCCTTGTTCTTCGAAGGTGCTACTGTAAGTGGACTACGGTATCTGGAGATGTTAGAGAATTGGCTGTTCCCTCAGCTCGAACAAGAAGCACAACAATTCATATTTCAGCAGGATGGAGCGGCACCACATTGGCACCTATCTGTCCGTAACTACCTGAAGGTCAACTACCCGAGGCGATGGATCGGACGCCAGGCAGCCCGTCACAGAGCACTTCATCACTGGCCTCCAAGAAGCCCTGATCTTACCCCCTGCGATTTTTTCTTATGGGGGTATGTTAAGGATATGGTGTTTCGGCCACCTCTCCCAGCCACTATTGATGATTTGAAACGAGAAATAACAGCAGCTATCCAAACTGTTACGCCTGATATGCTACAGAGAGTGTGGAACGAGTTGGAGTATCGGGTTGATATTGCTCGAGTGTCTGGAGGGGGCCATATTGAACATCTCTGAACTTGTTTTTGAGTGAAAAAAAACCCTTTTAAATACTCTTTGTAATGATGTATAACAGAAGGTTATATTACGTTTCTTTCATTAAATACACATTTTTAGAGTTGTGGTATTCTTTTTGAATCACCCTGTATATAAGAAAGGAAGTATTCCCTTATGTAAAAATCATGTGTATGATATCTTAACTTCCAGATATGATTGCTCAGAGATGTATAGGAGTGCGTTCAGCGTTTCAACAGCACACGGGTAGGTAATGAGTAATTAGTGTGTCAGGCCCACCATACTTGCTCCGGACACTGCGAGAGGGCTGTACAAGCAATGATCACACGCACGGCACAGCGGACACACCAGGAACCGCGGTGTTGGCCGTCGAATGGCGCTAGCTGCGCAGCATTTGTGCACCGCCGCCGTCAGTGTCAGCCAGTTTGCCGTGGCATACGGAGCTCCATCGCAGTCTTCAACACTGGTAGCATGCCGCGACAGCGTGGACGTGAACCGTATGTGCAGTTGACGGACTTTGAGCGAGGGCGTATAGTGGGCATGCGGGAGGCCAGGTGGACGTACCGCCGAATTGCTGAACACGTGGGGCGTGAGGTCTCCACAGTACATCGATGTTGTCGCCAGTGGTCGGCGGAAGGTGCACGTGCCCGTCGACCTGGGACCGGACCGCAGCGACGCACGGATGCACGCCAAGACCATAGGATCCTACGCAGTGCCGTAGGGGACCGCACCGCCACTTCCCAGCAAATTAGGGACACTGTTGCTCCTGGGGTATCGGCGAGGACCATTCGCAACCGTCTCCATGAAGCTGGGCTACGGTCCCGCACACCGTTAGGCCGTCTTCCGCTCACGCTCCAACATCGTGCAGCCCGCCTCCAGTGGTGTCGCGACAGGCGTGAATGGAGGGACGAATGGAGACGTGTCGTCTTCAGCGATGAGAGTCGCTTCTGCCTTGGTGCCAATGATGGTCGTATGCTTGTTTGGCGCCGTGCAGGTGAGCGCCACAATCAGGACTGCATACGACCGAGGCACACAGGGCCAACACCCGGCATCATGGTGTGGGGAGCGATCTCCTACACTGGCCGTACACCACTGGTGATCGTCGAGGGGACACTGAATAGTGCACGGTACATCCAAACCGTCATCGAACCCATCGTTCTACCATTCCTAGACCGGCAAGGGAACTTGCTGTTCCAACAGGACAATGCACGTCCGCATGTATCCCGTGCCACCCAACGTGCTCTAGAAGGTGTAAGTCAACTATCCTGGCCAGCAAGATCTCCGGATCTGTCCCCCATTGAGCATGTTTGGGACTGGATGAAGCGTCGTCTCAAGCGGTCTGCACGTCCAGCACGAACGCTGGTCCAACTGAGGCGCCAGGTGGAAATGGCATGGCAAGCCGTTCCACAGGACTACGTCCAGCATCTCTACGATCGTCTCCATGGGAGAATAGCAGCCTGCATTGCTCCGAAAGGTGGATATACACTGTACTAGTGCCGACATTGTGCATGCTCTGTTGCCTGTATCTATGTGCCTGTGGTTCTGTCAGTGTGATCATGTGATGTATCTGACCCCAGGAATGTGTCAATAAAGTTTCCCCTTCCTGGGACAATGAATTCACGGTGTTCTTATTTCAATTTCCAGGAGTATATATATATATATATATATATATATATATATATATATGGATATATATATATATATGGATAACTGTTACTCATCTGAATGCATATATATTTGTGGCAGTGTACTATTACACAGCATCACCGATTCATATCCGGTACAACTGTCTCGGTGGGCAAGTGAGAGAAGACTCAAAGCAACGGATGATTAACAGCCGACATAGCACTTTGTAGGTGTGGCGGTGGTACTTCAAGTTCCGTGCCACCCTCCGACGGTGGAAATACAGAGGAGGGGTGCAGTAATGCGCCAAGTCTATGGTGAAGGAAAAAAGTAGCTGGACGAGAACAGGCCACTGCTAGTGACTGTACGAAATGGACAGGAAAACGTGGTCGTATTGGTCCTATTGTCAGTCATAGCCCCAATCCGAGTCCTCAAGGATGGTGAGCGGAACGGGGTGTCGGTGCCAGTGCCGTTGGTCTGTGGTGCCGATGGTTTGTGGTCCAGCGACCGTCTCACGGAGGGCGTCCACTTTACTGTATAGTTGGCGAGCCTTACGGCGAATGGTCGTCTTCAGAAGGGCCATATTTGGATGGGCGTGAAGACTCCACTTGAGAACTTTATTCTGTAGGCGTTGGAGCGTCAGTATCCCGGACTTATTAATCGTGGCCCACGCAGAGGAACCATATGTTAGTGCGGGTAGGACAACGGAGTGACACAGCCGGAGCTTCGTATCTAAAGTCAGCTCTCGTCTGCAGAAAAGTTGGTACAAGGCCTTTGTCAACTTTAGCCCTTTATGGCTAATGTATTCTGCGTGGCGGTGGAAGAAAAGTTTCTTATCCAACCAGACCCCGAAATACTTGGCAGCTTGAGACCACAGGACCCGGACACCCACGATTGAGATGTTGTGGCAGAATATAGGGCGCCGTTTAGTGAAATACAATGCCGTAGTTTTGGCGGCATTGAGGGCCATCTTACTGGAGTGACACCAGGTGACCATTGCGTCCACTTGCCTTTGGAGGCGGGCAATGAGTTGATCAGGATTGCGGCGAGTCGTATAAAGTACCGTGTCATCGGCGTATTGCGCCAAATGGAACTGACGGATGATGGGCATGTCATTGACACAGACATTAAAAAGAAGAGGGGACAGCACGGAGCCCTGATGGGTACCCATAGACATGTGGCGTACACTGGAGCGCTTTCCCCGCTGAGCAACGAGGAAAGTCCTCTGGTGAAGGAAATCTGCTACAATTTTAACTTAGATGTCAGGGATGTGCGTTTGCGTCAGCATCTTATACACCAGGTTGTCCTGCCAAATCTTGTCGTAAGCATTCTGCACTCCCAAGAAGACCGCTGCCGTCGACATGCTGGAATTAAAACCCTTGCTGATGTCCTCCGTGATCCGGAGAACTTGTAGTGCAGCGGACAGGTGTGAGGTAAACACAAACTGTCGTCCCAGCTGCTGCCAGATGCTGGGAAATGCGGTGGAGTATGAGAGACTCCAGGACCTTCGCCATGGTGTTCAAAAGGCTGGTGGGCTTTTTTTGGTAGGGGCCGTAGGGTCTTTAGAAGGCTTTGGGATTGCAATAAGCTTTGCCTGTTTCCACTGCGGAGGGAAAAGGCCACACCGAAGACAGCGGTTCAATAACCTGGTGAATCGGACTGGGGGCTTGAGCGGTCGCCGACGCGGATGTTCGTTGACGATCCCATCAAGGACGAGGGCCGAATAAGCTCGTTTCCTCCGGAGAATTCGGAGCACTTCCGTCGTGGACGTAAAGCGGGGGGCTACGAGCGGTGGTCTGTTCCGGAGAGCGGCCACAGCCCTCAGAGTATCTTGGTGATCCTCAGATTCAATATCCTGTCGAACCGCAGGCTAGTAGCCGGATTGCCTCGTGCGGAGGGTCTACACGCTTCGCCGTGGGCATTGAGCATTGTTTCTTAATGTATTTTCATTGCGTCTGCCATAATAAACCCAGATATGAATGTAACCCTGTCTCACCATTTACCCTCAACTACTGTGTATTAATTAGTTACTTTACAATATAAAACCTACATAGGCTCTTACCAGGTGTAGAAGTATGAAACCGGAATTTCCCTATAGACGGTGCTAACCGTCAGTGTAGGGTAGAGAGCCTGTATACAGAGAGAGTGGCCATAGGTGAAGTTGGCCGTGAATGGTTGATTAGCTTTGGCAGAAAAATGGCGGCAAACGTCTCTCGCGCTTCCTATGTTCGCCGTGCTTTTGAGTTGAATTGAAGTCCAGAGGACTTTTGGAAACGATTAGAAGGTATTTGAATTATTGAGAGACTTGTCATGCGTTGTGCATGCATATTCGATTTAGTTGTATATCGTTTTTAGTACGTAAATAGCGTTTGCGATCTTAAATACGAGTTGAAATAATGAAGCGTTTTGTGATGAAGTCGGTAGGCCTACATGTTTGAAGTAAACACGTTAGTAATTGTACAGTATTGTTTTTGACATCTGTAATTCGTTCTGCAGACGTTCGTAAACGATGCCAGGTTGTGCTGCATTTGGTTGTTCCAATAGAGGCGAAGGTGGATTTCGCATGTTAGCATTTCCACGCAATGAAGAAAGACGAAAGCAGTGGGCAGTCACAGTCAACAGGGCTGACATAAATTAAACAGAAGCCTTGTGGAAACCAACCAAGTACTCTTATCTATGCGAAGTAAGTCGTTTTTGCTTTTTACTACATATAAAACAACTTGCATATACATAGTTAAATTTGAAAAGAGACCTGTAAATTGGCTGTGTGAAAATTATTATAACACATTATTCTTATAAACAAAGGCATTTAACGAATGATTTCGCCATATTGTCCTGTGCTTTTGATTCGGTTAATGTGTACTCCACTACACTACTGGCCATTCAAAGGTCCCGCCCGCAGTTTGGCAAAATAATGGCCGCCGTATCGTCCGGTTGGCCACTCTCTCCCTATACAGGCTCTCTAGTGTAGGGTAGAGAGCCTTGTAGGGCCCCGTGAGACCGCATTTACAGCGCCAACTGCTTCCTGTAACGGCTAACGACGAATGTTAACACACAGTTCCATGCATAGGTATCTGTTTCAAACCCCTAAACATGTCGAGTTTTGTGCTTACGAACAACGATTTGGGGACACCATTACTCTTCTGTTATCATTTGAAGAAAAGCCGCTGCAGAATCGCATCGAATGCTCGTCGAAGTTTCCGGCGAACATGCTATTGGGAAAACACAGTGTCGAACGGTTCAAAAAATTCGAAAGTGATTTTGACGTGAGAAACGACGAGTGCGGGAAACCACTGAAAAAGTTCGGAGAGAACGAATTTCAGGCGTTATTGGATGAAGATGATACCCAAGCTCAACACGAACTGTCGGAACAATTAAATATGACGCAGAAACCCGTTTCTCTTCGGTTGAAAGCAATGGGAAAGGTGCAAAAAGTTGTTAAAAGGATTCCGTATGAACTGAATAAAAGACAACATGCAAATTGGAAGACCACTTGTGAAATGCTGCTCGCCAGACACAAAGGAAAGTCTTTTCTCCATCGAATAGTGACAGTTGATGAAAAATAGATATATTTTGAGAATCCTATGCGTCGTAAATCATGGGTGAATCCAGGCAAGCCATCGACATCCACTGCAAGACCAAATCGCTTTGGAAAAATGAGAATGCTCTGCGTTTGGTGGAATCAGAGAGGTGTCATCTATTACGAGCTGCTAAAACCTGGTGAGACCGTTGACACTAATCGCTACCAACAGCAAATCTAGCATTACGTGAAAACAACCGGAATATGGAATAAGGCAACACAGAGTCATATTGCTCCATGATAACGCCCCATCTCACACAGCAAAACGGATCAGGGAAACGATCAAGGCGTTCAGTTGGGAAATACTAGGGCATGCTGCTTATTCTCCAGACTTGGCTCCTTCCGATTATCATCTGTTTGCATCACTGGGACACGCTTTCGCTGAACAACGCTCCAATTCGTATGAAAATGGACGAAAATGGCTCGCCGACTGGTTCGCTTCTAAAGAAGAACTGTTTTTTTTGGCGTGGCATTCGTAGCCTGCCGGAGAGGTGGGAGAAATGTGTAAATAGCAATGGAGATTATTTTGAATAAAATACTGCTTATCAGTTTCAAACAACAGATATGTAATTATTGCAAACAAATTCCGGTCTCAAACTTCTACATCTGGTAAGCTTGGTAATGTACAGGGTTATTACAAATGATTGAAGCGATTTCACAGCTCTACAATAACTTTATTATTTGAGATATTTTCACAATGCTTAGCACACACATACAAAAACTCAAAAAGTTTTTTTAGGCATTCACAAATGTTCGATATGTGCCCCTTTAGTGATTCGGCAGACATCAAGCCGATAATCAAGTTCCTCCCACACGCGGCGCAGCATGTCCCCATCAATGAGTTCGAAAGCATCGTTGATGCGAGCTCGCAGTTCTGGCACGTTTCTTGGTAGAGGTGGTTTAAACACTGAAACTTTCACATAACCCCACAGAAAGAAATCGCATGGGGTTAAGTCGGGAGAGCGTGGAGGCCATGACATGAATTGCTGATCATGGTCTCCACCACGACCGATCCATCGGTTTTCCAATCTCCTGTTTAAGAAATGCCGAACATCATGATGGAAGTGCGGTGGAGCACCATCCTGTTGAAAGATGAAGTCGGCGCTGTCGGTCTCCAGTTGTGGCATGAGCCAATTTTCCAGCATGTCCAGATACACGTGTCCTGTAACGTTTTTTTTCGCAGAAGAAAAAGGGGCCGTAAACTTTAAACCGTGAGATTGCTCAAAACACGTTAACTTTTGATGAATTGCGAATTTGCTGCACGAATGCGTGAGGATTCTCTACCGCCCAGATTCGCACATTGTGTCTGTTCACTTCACCATTAAGTAAAAATGTTGCTTCATCACTGAAAACAAGTTTCGCACTGAACGCATCCTCTTCCATGAGCTGTTGCAACCGCGCCGAAAATTCAAAGCGTTTGCTTTTGTCATCGGGTGTCAGGGCTTGTAGCAATTGTAAACGGTAAGGCTTCTGCTTTAGCCTTTTCCGTAAGATTTTCCAAGCCGTCGGCTGTGGTACGTTTAGCTCCATGCTTGCTTTATTCGTCGACTTCCGCAGGCTACGCGTGAAATTTGCCCGCACGCGTTCAACCGTTTCTTCGCTCACTGCAGGCCGACCCGTTGATTTCCCCTTACAGAGGCATCCAGAAGCTTTAAACTGCGCATACCATCGGCGAATGGAGTTAGCAGTTGGTGGATCTTTGTTGAACTTCGTCCTGAAGTGTCGTTGCACTGTTATGACTGACTGATGTGAGTGCATTTCAAACACGACATACGCTTTCTCGGCTCCTGTCGCCATTTTGTCTCACTGCGCTCTCGAGCGCTCTGGCGGCAGAAACCTGAAGTGCGGCTTCAGCCGAACAAAACTTTATGAGTTTTTCTACGTATCTAATGGTTCAAATGGCTCTGAGCACTATGGGACTCAACTGCTGAGGTCATTAGTCCCCTAGAACTTAGAACTAGTTAAACCTAACTAACCTAAGGACATCACAAACATCCACGCCCGAGGCAGGATTCGAACCTGCGACCGTAGCGGTCTTGCGGTTCCAGACTGCAGCGCCTTTAACCGCACGGCCACTTCGGCCGGCTCTACGTATCTGTAGTGTGTCGTGACCATATGTCAATGAATGGAGCTACAGTGAATTTATGAAATCGCTTCAATCATTTGTGATAGCCCTGTATGTTTCTTAATCGCGTTCTCATCAAACCCGGAGTACTATCGCTTATAATCTTTTTCTCTAATAAGTAAGGTATAGGATTGTTAAATGTAATTTCAGTTTAAAAAGTGACGGGGAAAGTGTAAGAGACTGCTATACGGAAATTTAAATTCGAAAAAATGTAGCATACCTCACGATTCTTAGTGGGCGACAAACCGCTTAATTCACACAGGATGTGAATTTACCTGAGGCTAGTTTTCTAGGACACATTTCTTTTGAACCTATCAATGTTATATAGACAACTTTTTGTTACTCGAGGGGTCAATTAGAAAAACGGCCTTCGGATGTTGAATGCCTAGAATTTCATATGGGCCTTGGTAACGATAGAAAAGCTTACTCGTCTGTTCCTTCAGTTCTGAACTGGGATGTAAAACTTTTACTAGCACCATGTCGTTGAGTTGAAAATTAGGAGCACAAGCTTTAAAATTATGTTCTCGCCTATCATTGTCAAGTTTCCTTATTTTACAATATTTTCTTTAATTTCTCCTTCGGGATCGAAATGCGTAATGATTCCCTTCATTCTGATTGACGATTGTCACCTTGTGTTGACGGTTATCACTGAAATAACCGGTTTTCAGTTTTTTCAGTATATCGTGGCCGTTAAAACCGCTCAGACAACCAGTTTCTAAACTAACCGATTTTATATCATTTCATTTAATAAACGTAGAAATCGAGCAAAGATTGAAAAATTCGGACTCTCTCAATTTCAAAATGTCTAGAATCCAAGTATTAAATTAAATAGGCAAATAAAGAAAACTTGGCTCGTGCACCGTTCGCCGCCTTTATCCTGAAGTGGTTAGTGGTTGGATACTGCAAAAAATCACTAGTATTCTCCTACTGGTTCCAATTTTTGAAACTCTGCTGAATAATCATGTTTTAATTCACGATCATTCCCTATTTGGGCATTACGAATAGTCACTGCTAAAGGCTGAAAATTGAGATTGCAGAACTCTGTTTTTCGTGTTAATTTGTCCGTTTTCAAGCGCTACATGCAGATAAAGGCATTGCGATTGCAGGCTTTCTCGGCGTATTTCACCTGTGAATGTACTCGGGTTATCAGCAGAGCGGCGTCGTCCTCTTGTCGCACAACGTTTCAATGGTTTTCGTATCCATCAACTTCAGACCAAGATGATGGATACGGAATCCAAAGAAATCTTTCGACGAGACGACGACCCCTTTCTGCTGATAACCCGAGAAGATTTCATAGATAAAGACATGTTCTGCAGACACAGGGAGTAGATCAGTTATTTTCTATTTTTGTTGTATACTATGAATGAATTGTTAAATTTTTAATTTACTACTGTATTGTTATTAAAATTTCATTAGTCTCTTTTCTCGTTTTATGCAATAACACAGTACTTCAAATCAATTGAATGTTAAAGAATAAAAATTATCCTTTTTTTTTGGAAAAAGGATTGCTTACAAACAAAAAAAAGCACTGCTGCTCTTGCTAATCGATATTTCGGTGGTTTACTCGGTTATCAGGAAAAAATAGAAAAAAACACCTTTTATAACCGAAATCGAACAAATACCGAAAACTACTCACAACTAAAATCCCCGTGTCTTTTAACCGGTCGGTTTGTCCCATACGTAGTATATAACCCGCACGTTCCTTATTTAATGTATCCACACCTTCGACAAACGTCAACAAGTCATTAACCACGCCCAATCCCGATACCAAACCTCCTTCCTTACGTAATAAGATAATCTACGGATACCTCAACTAAGTGATCTTCCACTGTCGGATAGTCCAAGTATTTAGTGCTTGTAGGTACCACTCAACACATTTCTCATGAATACCCCAGCCACTATTACAGTATTTTACGTCACATAGCTCAATCGTCAATTTTTCATGAGTACTGGACAAGCATTACTTTTTTTTCCCCTGAAAATCTATTGAACCGTGGCCAGCTCGCGCTGATGCCGTTTTATCTTTTGGCAATGTCTCACCATCGAGTGGCGCCTTATTGCTCCCTCAGTTACTACATGAATGAGTTGCTCATTTGCCTCCGTCAGTGGCAGGAGCAGCGTTTATCGATACTAGTACTGCTGTACAATCTTTAGTATGACCGCTGTATTTTCCATGTGGTGGTGTGTGTGAGAGGTCAGTCGGTTGCACCAGAGCAGCGGGGAAGTCTCCATGGAGTGTAGTCAGGACGGAGCTGCTGGCAGTTTGCACGTGTGGTCGGAGTTCTGAGGCACTAGCTGCAAGAGCTGCGAAGTTGGTCGCCCACTGAACCTGGATACTGGAGTTGAGCAATCAGTTAACCTGTTACGAAACCTCAACTGCTATGACACCTCTTCGTTCATTGCCGCTTGTTGTTTTCTGGGCCGTTCCTGCAAGCAGCAACGTATGGTGTACTGGAGTCGGAAAATTTTGTAGCCTCCTTCCTGTATGGTGTTTAACTATTGAAATGACTGTAACTTATTAGTGAAGTGCACCAGCGGTATCTTCTGCCTTGTGGCCGTTAACGTTCCGGTTACCTGCCCTGGTCGTTAGCGTAGTTTTCAGGCAGTGTGTTTTCCCCCCCGGGTTGATGCTGTCTGGCACGGCGTGTAGTTCGACAGCATCATATTGTTCTCCATTTTTAGTCTTTGAGTGGTTATTGTTTCTTGGCTGTGTTTAGATGCCAATTATCAAGACGTAGCGCTGCTTCGTCCTCACTGATATTTTCGGTTGTCGTGCCTCTGGTTGTGTGGAAAGGAATTGATTAGGTTGTTGGCTGGTTTTTCAGCCGTCCGTAGGTCGTGCTGCCACCCGATTATTTAGTGTTATGCTTGGCTGCGTGTCTCACCTAACCTGTTGTTAGAGTTTCCTCCCCAGGCCGACCCTTGGAACACTTCTGAGCACCACTGTTCTGTTGCTTGGGATTGTGATTTTCTTTCGTCTCAAGTACTGCGTGAGGCCTTCAGCTGTGTATTACTTTAGTTTGTTTTCATGTTCAGTATGTGGCCTTCAGCCGAACCCTATGTGAAATATTTTAAGATACGACCTTCAGTTGTGTGAAGTAAAAAAAGTCATCATTTGAAAATTTTCTCTCTATCTTAATTTATTATCCAGGCCTTAAGCCTTGAGTTGTTCTAGGTTCAGTATATGGTCTTCAGACGAACTTCATGTGAAGTATTTAAGATATATTTAAGATATGGCCTTCACCCGTCAAAGAAAAAAATCATTTGAAATTACAAATTTTTCCTCTCTATCTTAATTTGTCATCCAGGCCTTAAGCCTTGAGTTGTTCTATGTTCAGTATATGGCCTTCAGACGAACCTTACGTGAAGTATTTAAAGATACGGGGATCGGTCTGTTGAGGAAGGACCACCTTGTTTATGAGTTGGCAATAAGGCGCCAGCCTATTGAGGGCAGTGTTCCAGACTTCGTGGCCTGCTTGCGTGCTACCGTTCTCCACCTGGTTGACGTCACGCCGGCGGTGGTGGGTGAGACAGAAGCAGCCTTGGAATATTTGTTTAAGGAGGTTAGGGGCCTTGAGGACACCATTGGTGTTTTGGAAGGCACTGAACCTAGTGACAGTCTATTGGATATGGTACCGGCACAGTTAGTACATTTAAACAATCGGATAGCGGATTTGGGTATGTTAGGTTTGGAAGATCATCATAAAACATTAACTGTATAATTGGGGTCTTTGGTTAATGCACTGCAATTTAAGCTTACATGTCTAGAATTGGATGGCAGGAGATCTGAAGAGCGGGACCGGCCATATCAAAGAAGAACCGAGAGCCAGCCCGGGGGTGGTATTGTTGTATCCTCTGTGAAGTTAGACGCAGCTTTTGCCAAATTGCCTAATCCTCTAGCGTATTTCTTTCGAGATATTTATGAATTAGTTGTAGATCGACTTGAGCAGGTCGAAAACTTACTGTAGTTGTTGCTTTGTCTTGAACAACATGCTGCTGCCTTTCGTGTTCCACACCAAGTAGTTTTGTCAATGTTGTATCCATTAGCTAGAGGCGAGTTGTGAAACCTTCTGTTCCGAGCCATGGCAGAAGGTTTCTCCTTACAGCAATTGAGGGAGCTCTTCATTAGGGAGAGACTGACCACCTGAGCTCGGAAACAGCTTGAGTGTCGTTACATTTGGAAGATGAGCAGGATAAAGCCAGTTCCATCAGTATAACGACAGAGTTCAGACGGCCTGCTTGGCCTTGTTGATCGGTTTGCCAGAACGAGAATTGGTGTCTATTGTTCTTACAAGGGAACCTCCCCATCGCACCCCCCTCAGATTTAGTTATAAGTTGGCACAGTGGATAGGCCTTGAAAAACTGAACACAGATCAATCGAGAAAACAGGAAGAAGTTGTGTGGAACTATGAAAAAAAGTTAGGGAAATATACAAACTCAGTAGTCCATCAGCAACATAGGCAACATCAAGGAGAACGCGAGGTCAGGAGCGCCGTGGTCCCGTGGTTAGCGTGAGTAGCTACAGAACGAGAGATCCTTGGTTCAAGTCTTCCCTCGACTGAAAATTTTACTTTCTTTATTTTCGCAAAGTTATGATTTGTCCGTTCGTTCATTGACGTCTCTGTTCACTGCAATAAGTTTAGTGTCTGTGTTTTGCGACCGCACCGCAAAACCGTGCGTTTAGTAGACGAAATGACGTGCCTCACCAATGGGAACCGAATACATTTGATCGCAAGGTCATAGGTCAACCGATTCCTCCACGGGAAAACACGTCTGATGTATTCTATACGACACTGGTGACGGCATGTGCGTCACATGACAGGAATATGTTGTCGACCCACCTAACTTGTGCACTTGACGAATGGGTGAAAAGATTCTTCTACCTTGCCCGATTTAGGTTTTTCTTGTGGATGTGATAATCACTCCCAAAAAAGTGAAGAAAACATAAGAGTTTGTCACATAAACTGAAAATAAAAAATTAAATTTTTCAGTCGAGGGGAACTTGAACCTAGGACCTCTCGTTCCGTGGCTGCTCTTGCTAACCACAGGACCACGGCACTCCTTGCCTGCCTGTGTTCTTGATGTTGCATATCTTCGCATGGACTACTCAGTTTGTGTATTTTACTAATTTTTTTCATAGTTCCACATAACTTCTTCCTGTTTTCTCGATTGATCTGTGTTCAGTTTTTCTAGGCCTATCCACTGTGCCAACTTATAATTAAATCTGAGGGGGGGGGGTGCGATGGGGAGGTTCCCTTGTTAGAGGAATGCTGGTGGCGGATAAGTCGCACTTTATTTTTCGTGATCGTCCTTCAACCTGGGAAGAGCTCCGTGCTGCTGTTGTAGCGGTATCTGCATTGCCAATTGCGGACAATATATGTCGTGATGTTGAGGGTCAGGCCAGTGGTATTGTCAAGGGACATTCCGAATTGACTACAACGGCTGAGGTCCTTAGGAGGGAACCCCGGCGTTGCTTCAGATGCGGCAACACGGCTCATTTGGTGCGCTCTTGCGTTCAACCTCGCGCGCCTAGAGCCAATAAATTACGCCGGGCTGGCCAGCGACTTCGGGATCGAGCCTTTAAACCTTGGTGTACCTGTGTTGTCGCTTCCTCATCACCACCCTTGCCTTATATTTGTTCTCGAGAATGTGGGGAACCTATTTGCGCTCTTTTGGATTCTGGTAGCTCCCTTTCACTTTTAAGCTTCGAATGGTTTCTTGAATTCGGGCATCTTACGAAACTTCGGTCGATCCCTTCTCCGGTGCAAGATGTCGGGTAGCCAATGGCCAGGTGTTGCCTCTGCATGGTTGGGTCCGGGGGAGTATGTCGGTTGGGGATTTTTCCCAGCCTTTATCATTAGCCTTGGTCAAGAACTTGTCAATTGATTTAATTTTGGGGTTTGATTTCATCGATAAAAGTGGATTAGTCTTGGATTATTCTGGGCTATTAAGTTCGCTCCTGTGGAGCAGTTTGGTTTTTGTGAATGTGCTAAACGAATGTGCTAAACGTTCTGTGCATCGAGATACCGGCATCCTGGCGGTTGAGTTCGATCTCGTCCATCTCTCCCCACATCAGGCCCCTCAGTTACAGAATTTGCTACAGAGGTTCCCGGAGCTTCTTTGTGATAGGTTGGGGGTTACTAATGTCCTTAATTACCATATTCATCTATCTGACGACAATCCTGTTAGGCAGTCCCCATATCGCCTCTCACCCCCCCCCCCCCCCCAAGATCAAGATACTGAGAGCTAAAATATCCAAAATGCTTGAGCAAGGGCTTGTTAGGCCTTCGACATCTGCCTATGCTTCTCCCATATTCCTTGTCCCTAAGAATCAGGGGCGGGATTTCAGGCCTGGTGTTGACTACCGGCGCCTAAACCCTAAGCTTGTCCTCAAGTCTGTCCCTCTACCTGATCTTCATAACTCCTTTACTTGGTTTGCCGGTGCTAATTAGTTTACTGTTCTTGATTTGGACCAAGCCTATAATCAGATTCCATCAGCCGAAGAATGTAAACATGTTACTGCATTTTGTACTGATTGGAATCTGTTTGAGTTTAACAGGGTTCCCTTTGGTTTGGCTACTGGTGCAGCAGTTCTTACTCGTTTGCTGGATAATATCCTTGGGGACTTGAAATTAGTGTGTGTGTATCATTATTTGGACGACTTGGTTATTTATAGCTGTTCGTTTCAGGGCCATTTGGAGCATATCAATTAAGATTTTTTGAGATTGCATGGAGCCGGGTTTTAAACCCAGTAAATTGACGTTAGCCAGGCAATATGTGCCCTTCTTGAGCAAGGGCTTGTTAGGCCTTCGACATCTGCCTATGCTTCTCCCATATTCCTTGTCCCTAAGAATCAGGGGCGGGATTTCAGGCCTGGTGTTGACTACCGGCGCCTAAACCCTAAGCTTGTCCTCAAGTCTGTCCCTCTACCTGATCTTCATAACTCCTTTACTTGGTTTGCCGGTGCTAATTAGTTTACTGTTCTTGATTTGGACCAAGCCTATAATCAGATTCCATCAGCCGAAGAATGTAAACATGTTACTGCATTTTGTACTGATTGGAATCTGTTTGAGTTTAACAGGGTTCCCTTTGGTTTGGCTACTGGTGCAGCAGTTCTTACTCGTTTGCTGGATAATATCCTTGGGGACTTGAAATTAGTGTGTGTGTATCATTATTTGGACGACTTGGTTATTTATAGCTGTTCGTTTCAGGGCCATTTGGAGCATATCAATTAAGATTTTTTGAGATTGCATGGAGCCGGGTTTTAAACCCAGTAAATTGACGTTAGCCAGGCAATATGTGCCCTTCTTGGGTCACCTAGTGTCAGGTCAGAGTATCTACATCGACCAAGAGCGAACTAAAGCATTACGAGCTGTGCCTCCGCCCACTGATAAATGTGGAATTGGTAGGTTCGTAGGCATGACCAACTATTTTAGGCTTTTTCTCCCTAATTATGCTCAGTTGGCGGCCCCTTAAACTAATTGCGCAGGAAAAGAGTGCGTTTTCATTGGGGACCTGCCCAAGAAGCCGTATTTGAGCACATTAAGGCAGCTATAGGCAACCCTTCAGTTCCTGGAGTACCGGACTTTAATAAAAAGTCTATTGTCCGAACTGACGCATCTAATTCCGGTATTTCGGCTGTCCTCCTCCAGGAGTTCGAGGGTCAGAGGCAGCCATTAGCCTACGCGTCTCGTCGGTTAACTGGTGCCAAACTTAAATGTTCGGTCTACGAGTGTGAGGCGTTGGCCGTTTTGTTCGCGCTGGAGAAATACCGCTTCTAACTTGAGCATCGGGTAATTCAGCTAGAAACCGACGATCAGGCATTGAGCTGAGTGTTAGCCAGGTCACCTAAAAGTGGCCGTATTGCCAGATGCGCAGTACGCATTTCTGAGTTTCAATTGGAAGTTAAACAGGTGAAAGGCACTGAAAATGTCCTTGTGGATGCCCTCAGCCACATGTTCACTGAATCTACACCTAGTGAGAACACCCGGGAGACAGAGGGAGGCAGTCTTAGTTGTAGCGTGTTAGGTGAGATTCCCCTTCTGTTTGATGATGTTGCTCAGCATCAGGATCAGGACCCTACTTGCGCACCCGTTAAGCAACGCCTCTTGGCTGGGGAACTGTCGGATGAGTATGTTATGAAGAAGGGCATTTTGGGTAAAAGGGTGGGACGTGCTAAGCAATTCAAGATCTGTTTGCCAGTAGCTCTGGTGCGCCCGGTTTTAGGTTATTTTCATGATTCATTGGTGGATGGGCACTTTGGAACTTATAAGACCTTGCAAAAAATCAAAGAGCATCTGACTTGGCCCTCCATGGACTGTTTACATGTAATGTAATGAATGTAAACAGCTGCTTCAGTTATTGTGATCGTTTCATAGCTTCTGTCACTGCTAATAACTTGACGCCAGTGCCTACGAGCTTTAATTAGTACGCTAAAGTACTGAAGATGATCATTATGTGGTCGAAAATTTATTTTGCTGTTAATAAATGATCAAAATTACGGCCAACGCTGACCTTCCTTTTAATTTTATTGATCCAATGGTCGTTGTGCACACAGCACTCTATGGAGTCGCCAGTCAATCTCTAACAATGTTTGACATTGTTGCTCTTGTGAAACATCATTTTAAACACACAGAAATCTCTTTGGTGATTGCCTGATGTTTACTGGAGAGGCAGTACTCATCATTTTTCCAATTGAGCGCTAGCATATGACCTTGCGGGCATAGTGCTGAAAGTTTTAACAAATATTCACAAACTGTGGAGCACCAAACATCCAAGACTTCTAGACCAAGAATCATAATCTAAGCATTGAAAACATCCCAATAGCGAAATCCAGACAGTCTATAACGAAAGCAGGGTCGTTGTACGCTTAGCGGTATGGAAATAAACTGAGCACTTCTTACAGAACGGAACAAATGAATACAGGGTGTCCGGCCGGGTTATATCCATGCGAGCGACGCAGGCCACACGAGAGAGCGATTACGCCAGTTGCAGCAAGGGTCACTATCGAAAACTGCTGTAGGCGGAGATACTAAAAGTTTCATCTCCCTCCATTTTTGTACGGTCTCTGAAACATTTTAAACTGTAATTTCCTTGAGTGCTTCGTTGTTATAATGGGCGGTCAAAGATTTCCATTTAAGACTGTACAGTCCAGAATCGGTACGACAATGAGGAAGTCATCAGAACGACTTACCAGGTTGAAGATACCAGTTTCGCAAAACACCGCGTCCTACTGTGTGAAGAAGTTCGTAACTGCCTGATGCACATCCTCGTTCGAAAGGAATCATCCACTCTCCAAGACCTTTCTTAAGGGGCCGAAGGAGTTATGGTTGCATGGGGTGCGATCAGTACTGTAGGACATGTGGTCGAGTGTCTCCCACGTGAATTGTCCTACTGCGATGGCTGTCTACCGGCGTTCGTCCTTCGGCAACGCCTTCTGTTAGTATCCTTCGGCAGTCAAGAGACGAATAACAGCACGTCGGTCTTCTTTGGACACATTTGGTAATAACGTGGACAAAGTGCGCGTTTCCTCATTTTCGCACATACGTCGAAAAGATGCGAGTGCCACACTAATCCCTTTCCTATAAGCCGGTGTTAATATACCCGCATAGGAGTCGCACTACATTGTATACACGCTACAGCCGCGCCCTCAAACGTGAACTCTGAAAGCCCCTTAGACTTTGAAAGTTTCTGTCTTCGTAATTACGAGCAGATCTGTCACCGACATAACCTACGGGGTTGTATTCCATTTCTAATCTGCCACTCATCCATATACAAAGAATCTGGTATAGGCATGCGTATTCAAATGCAGAGATATGTAAACAGGCAGAATATGGCGCTGCAGTCGGCAACGCCTATACAAGACGACAGGCGCAGTTGGTTCAAATGGCTCTGAGCGCTATGGGACTTAACATCTGAGGTCATCAGTCACCTAGAACTTGGAACTACTTAAACCTAAATAACCTAAGGACATCACACACATCCGTGACCGAGGCAGGATTCGAACCTGCAACCGCAGTAGTCGTGCAGTTCCGGACTGAAGCGCGTAGAACCGCCCGGCCACAGCGCCCGGCTGGCGCTGTTGTTTAGATCGATTACCGCTGCTACAATGGCAAGTTATCAAGCTTTAATTGAGTCTGAACGTGGTGTTATAGTCGGCGCACGAGCGATGGGACACAGCATCTCCGAGGTAGCGATGAAGTGGGAATCGTCCCATAGGACCATTTCATGAGTGTACCGTGAGCATCAGGAATCCGGTAAAACACCAAATCTCCGACGTTTCTGCGACTGTAAAAAGATCCTGCAAGTACGGGACCAACGACAACTGACGAGAATCGTTCAACGTGGCAGAGGTGCAATCCCCGCAAATTGCTGCAGATTTCAGTGCTGCGCCATCAGCAAGTGTCAGTGTGCGAACCATTGAACGAAACATCAACGTTAGGGGTTTTCGAAGCCGAAGGCCCATTCGTGTAGCCTTGATGACTGCACGACACAAAGCTTTACGCCCGCGTGGGCCCGTCGACACCGACATTGGCCTGTTGATAAAAGTAAGCATGCTGCTTGGTTGGATGAGTCTCGTTTCAAATTGTATCGAGCTGGTGGACGCGTACGGGTATGGAGACAACCTCGTGAATCCATGGACTCTACGCCAGCCGTAGTGGCCGAGCGGTTCTAGGCGCTACAGTCTGGAACCGCGCCACCGCTACGGTCGCAGGTTCGAATCCTGCCTCGGGCATGGATGTGTGTGACGTGCTTAGGTTAGTTAGGTTTAAGTAGTTCTAAGTTCTAGGGGACTGATGACCTCAGCTGTTGAGTCCCATAGTGCTCAGAGCCATTTGAACCATTTTGAACCATGGACTCTACATGTCAGCAGTGGACTGTTCGAGGTGGTGGAGGATCCGTAATGGTGTGGGGCGTGTGCAGTTGGAGTGATATGGGACCCGTCATACGTCTAGATACGAATCTGACAGGTGACACGTACGTAAGCATCCTGTCTGATCGCCTGCATCCATTCATGTTCATTGTGCATTCCGAAGGACGTGTGCAATTCCAGCAGGACAACGCGATACCCTGCACATTCAAAATTGTTACAGAGTGGCTCTACGAACGCTCTTCTGAGTTTAAATACTTCCGCTGCCCACCAATCTTCCCAGACATGATAATTATTGAGCATATTAGGCAGGTATATCAGTTTCTTTGGTTCTTCAGTGTATATTTTCCAATGATACTGAAATTATCAGAGCGCCTTCTGTTAGTATCCAAATGCTTTCCGTATCTGATGTGATTAACTATTAGTAACAGATACACGTTGTACTATTAATTACATTTTTTCTCGAAAAAACCCTGAGCCATATTCTATGGATACAACGATAACACTGTACTATTGTGTCAAAGATCACTAGTACCTACAGAAAATATAGCTATTTCCTTAAATAAGTATTTTTTAATAGTAAAGTCTTTTTAAGCCGCGAATTTCGTAACTGCGGAATGGGATATTGTATCAATTCGTAGAAAAATAACAATGGGAAAGGAACATAACCACTAACTGTCTGGAAATGAATATTAAAAGGTTGTAACTGACGATGTTTTCCTAGAATTACAGTCTTCTCCTTGAGAAAATGACAAATATCTTCACAGAATAGTAACAAATATAAACAGATAACGAGAAATGATAGTATAAAGAAGTTGTCGCAAACAGACAGCTAATACAAGAAAAAAAATAAACCCACACGCAAGATTGATATTTAGTACGGAATCGATGATTAAAATTGTTCAGAATTATTTCAGGCAGGAACATATCCAGAAACTCTTCCTTTTCGAGCCTTTCTCTCCTGCCAGACACACACACACACACACACACACACACACACACACACACACACACACACACACAGATGCTCTCGTGCCAACAAACTTTCTCTCCCCCTGGGCGCAACATTAACGATTCAGAAGTGAAACATCACACTTCAGAATCTAACGCGCTGAAGTTTGTAACAACAGAAAATAAAAGAACATAAATGCTCCTAAAAACGTCAGAAAAATGCAGTACCCTTCTGGGAAAGAATAAATTAGTGTGAAAACATATCGTGTTCACAACACGAAAACACAAAAGCACAAAAAAAAATCATTTTCAGAAGTTTGAATGAAGCTTTCACTCAACTACTGCAGGTAAAATGAATCTTCAGTTGAAAAATTAGCAAAGTAAAGAACCGTTTCCAATAAAAAGCAGGTGTAATCTGTAGAAAGCGCAGCAAGTTTAAACAGCTTATTTAATTTCGAATTCAGGCCACACCGATTAAAAAAGACACACTGAATTACTCTATTGATTTTCGTATATCACTAGCATGCGGTGTTATACAGAGTTTCCCTAAGTGTGCTGGTTATTCTACTGTTTGTGAAAATTGCAACAACTGGACCTAAGATTATGGTGTGGTTGTGTAATATGATCTTCCAGTAGTATTATAGTATTGTCACCAGTTTGCTAAGTATTACTCTGTCAATAGGTTTCGTATAGTCCACAAAGTCAATACGTGTCTCAACGAAAACTTTTTGTAGCCGTTATTCGCTAAACTTATTTCCTGTAGTTATTCAAGTCCTTCTTGTTTCTTATTTTGTAGTCGGTATATCGACAAATTCTGACAGAGTTATAGGTTGATTCTGTCTGTTTCAATCAGAAATATACTGAATCCACGTAAAAAAATACTGATACGGGAGGTAAACAAAATGCAGACTAGGTTCACTCCTCTTCAATATACACTGAAGAGCCAAAGAAACAGGTAAACCTGCCTAATATCGTGTGTAAGGCCCCAGCGAGCCTGCAGAAGTGCCGCAACACGACGTGGCATGGACTCGACTAATGTCTGAAGTAGTGCTGGATGGAATTGACACCATGAATCCTGAATGGCTGACCATAAATCCGTAAGAGTACGAGGGGGTGCAAGTCTCTTCTGAACATCACGTTGCAAGGCATCCCAGATATGCTCAATAATGTTCACGTCTGGCCAGCAGAAGTGTTTAAACCCAGAAGAGTGTTCCTGGAGCCACTCTGTAGCACATCTGGACGAGTGGCGTCTCGCACTGCCAAGCTAAAATTTCCAGAATTCCGTCGGAATGCATAGTGGACATGAATGGATGCAAGTGATCAGACAGGATGCTTAAGTACGTGTCATCTGTAACAGTCGTATCTAGCCGTACCTGTGGTCCAATATCACTTCAACTGCATACGCCCCACACGATTACAGAGCCTCTACCAGCTTGAACAGTCCCCTGCTGATATGCAGGGTCTATGAATTCATGAGGCTGTCTACATACCTGTACACTTCCATCCACTCGATACAATTTGAAACGAGACTCGTACGACCAGGCAACATGTTGACGGGCTCTGGTGAGGCGTACGGCTTTGTGTCGTGCAGTCATGAAAGGTACACGAGTGGGCCTTCGGCTGCGAAAGCCCATACAGATGATGTTTCGTTGAATGGTTCGCTCGCTGACACATGTTTATGGCCCAGCATTGAAATCTACAGCAATTTGCGGAAGGGTTGCACTTCTGTCACGCTGAGCGACTCTCTTCAGTCGTTGTTGGACCCGTACTTGCACAGGATATTTTTCCGTCCGCAGCGATGCCGGAGATTTGATGTTTTACCGGATTCCTGATATTCACGGTACACTCGTGAAATGGTCGGACTGGAAATTCCCCACTTCATTGCTACCTCGGAGATGCTGTGTCCCATCGCTCGTACGCAGACTACAACATCGCATTCAAACTCACGTAAATCTCGATGGCTTGTCATTGCAGCAGCAGTGACCGATCTAACAACCGCGCCAGAAACTTGTGTTATATAGGCGATAACGACCACAGAGCCGTACTCTGCCTGTTTACATATCTCTGTATTTGAATATCTGTGCCTATACCAGTTTCTATGGCGCTTCAATGTATATCTGAGTACTCTTATGAGAGAACAGGCCAACAAAACATAGTGATATCCCTATTGATCGAAAAAACTAGCAATGATTTTTGCAAACGATTTAGCCTTAACATCAACTACAGCTATACAATGATCCAGCTATACGCTCTATAGATTTATCTACTGACAAAACGAAAATATTTCCGTCTGTGACAAAGACCACAATTTGTATGAATAACATATTGTTAGAAGGAATAGAAGTAATTAAATATCTTGGTTTTAAATGAACTTTTTGTGTAGGTGAAGCACCCGAGAGATACGATCTGATGTTAGTGTAACTTCTTATACATACACGACATCGGCGGGTATGTAAATGATTAGATTTCCAGTTATCTGTGACAGCTGGAGGAGGAGGAGGAGGAGGAGGAGGAGGAGATTAGAGTTTAATGTCCCGTCGACAACGATGTCATTACAGACGGAGCAGAAGCTCGGATCAGGGAAGGATGGGGACGGAAATCGGCCGTGCCCTTTCAAAGGAACCATCCCAACATTTGCCTCAAGCGATGTTGGGAAATCATGGAAAACCTAACTCAGAATGACCGGACTCGGGTTTGAACTGTCGTCCTCCCGAATGTGAGTCCAGTATGCTAACCACTGCGCCACCTCACTCGGTCGTGTGACAGCTAGAACGGTCACCAGTGTGCATTAGTAGGATTTGTGTTGTTAACAGGCCGGGTCGGGTATGTTAGTGGGACGATCATCTTCAGATGCTGAGTGATCACTGTGAAAGACACGAAGATGTCGTGTATTCGTGTGAGACTGCGTTGTCTGCACCTGAAGGAGTTTGAAAGTGGCATTTGCTAACAAGCTGTCATTTCTTACGAGTAATATATTAAAATTGTAATTTTTAAAATAAGTAAGGTCATAGGTTCCTCTATAACAGACGAGGGAGCTAAAAAAAAGGTCACTTCTTGCACGTGTATTAAGACACTAGACTGTTAGAATTTCACTGCCCTGGGATAAATGGTTTCAGAGAAAAGATACATTAGGCTAGAAAAAAATACGAGTTCTGTGAAACTGAGTTCAAAATTTTATTGCACTTACAGTATCTCGACGACGTACCTGCTACGCACTCATCATTTAAATTCACTGCTTGTTTCACTGCATCTGTCATACATTCCTCTGCCACCGGGTTTTAAGCAGGATGCAGTAGAGAACTATACTCTTGAAGTCTTGTGGGTGAACTTTGTAAGTTCATAATGACACATAGAGCTTTCTCTGCCGTTGGCTCCTTTCCCAATAGTGCGCATGCCATATACAAACCCAATATTGTTTTCAATATATTGACAATTTTCTTTCTTCCGGATTCTTCAGATTTTTGCTTGACAACCTTGGTGGTCGATCGTGGCATTCTTTGACCAGAAACAAAAAACACACGCGTTGTGATATTACTATAGGAAATAACTGAATGGAAGACAACAAGTCTTGCCAGAAGCTAAAAGTTCAATGCAACGAAAAAAAAGTTCCTAGAATTATGAATTCATAGAAGACAGGTCAGGGAGGAAAAAATGGTCGTGTCTCACTTGGCAAGATGTCATTTAAACTGACATTTAGGACATTTACAGAAGGATTTGGTCTAAAGTACTTTATATTTGCACAAAGCATACTTCAAATCGTCATTATCATCAATAAAAATAAATGTCATATTGTCATCATATTCTAGGTACATTGTAACCTCAAACGAACAAAGAGGCCTAGCTTGTGTACCTAGCTGCGGTACGCTCAGCGCCTCATTGTGCGAAGAAGAAATCCATGGGCATCAGACGTTTTGGACCGAGAAACTTTCCCGAATTGTGTCCGACGATTTTGTACAAGCCAATGCGGGCACCATGCGATACTCTGGTACTTATTATTATTTTTCGCGTTACTCGTGTCTCCATTTCGTAAAGGAAAGAAAAAAATCTTCCCTACCAGCCAGTGCTGTTATGCGAGATACGTGCACCACTCACACTGTACTCGAGTTGAAAATCACACCGCACAGTCATAACTGAACTACAACAGTGGCAACAGGGAACTCAGAACGCATTTTGTTCCTGTGATATCGCCGTCTCGACTATACACACGTTGGGTAACGAACGAAGCGTGCGACATGCACCGGGGAGTCCCTTACGTCAACCACGTAAACCAAGATCTTGAAAGGTGTCTGCTTTAATCGGTCATCCTTCATATGTTCCATTTCTTTGTATGTTGATTACTGGCACGCATTTTTGCTTGTGTATTGGTAACACAATTATCGACTTCTGCATTTTCTCTGCCATATCGACTACACCTGCGTATTTGCCTATGGCCTTTCGAGCGAGTTTGGCGCATCCAATGGATGGCAGGAGCGTGGTAGCCATACTCGGATAGGCTAGTTTTCGAAACAAGGACGTGGCATTTGGAGTGTGTTTGTTGTTGTGGTTGTAGGCTCAGAGAATGCATGCCACTAACTTGTCGATGGAAGATGTATGTGATGATCAGACATTTTTCTGATGTATTGTGTTTTGGAAATTCTGTAGGTAGAAGATGTGACATTTATACGAAGCGGTAATGACCGTCGCCACAATGAAACGCAGTGAAAGAGAGGAAGGGAGGGAGAGAAAGAAACAGAGAGAGAGAGAGAGAGAGAGAGAGAGAGAGAGAAAGAGAGAGAGAGAGAGAGAGCAGTAACGAGATCTTTGTGAGGACGTAAGAACAACAAGCGTGCACCACTCCTGTCTATCTGTCCGCTCAGCAACACAAGATAATGTGTACTTTTCCTTAAGACTTGACGTGTTGCACTGGAGCAGTATGATAGCATAGATCTGCTAGTCGAATGTGTAGCAGACTGGCACTAACGGCTACGGTCAGTGTGTGGCGGGTCTCGCTCTGTTTGTGTTTGGCTGGTGATCGAGTAGTAAGTCGGTACTTTATTCACCAAATAGATCTTGTACTATTCATGCTTATTCAGAACTTTTATTAAATGATCAATCTTTGTGTGACTATGCTGAGAGCAGCAGGTGTTTGTACATTAACCATTTGAACGGTGCGAGGCTTTTGTAAAATCTGAAATGCAAGTATAAAGTTAGTGCGAACCTCATTTCTTTATTTTAGTGTCGTATCTTTTGTAAATTTACTGAAGCATCAGTTTTATTAGTAGTAGAAGAGAGCAAATGTGAGGCATAACCCAATGCGTACTTGGAAGTACGTAAACTAAATATTCTCGTATCTAATTCAAGTCAGTTGTTTCAACAAATAACCAATTCTGCTCGTAGAAGGCTCACGAAGAACAATCTTTTGGATTAGTAAGTTATTTTCTGGTCAGATAAAGTAAGTCATCTTGAGAAGGCAGCAATTCGACCTTTTAATTACTTGTTTTGTGGTCTTGGGGCGTTACGAAGGCATTTCCACGAAATGTATAAGCTTTATGCATGAAAGCATAAATTGAAGTTTTTGTACTGGTTATCTAGGCGATATTAAAAGAAACAAAGTATTCGATTGCGCTATTCAAGTATGGCATCGTAAAACCACAAGCGAAAGTAGATAGATGGCATTTTTTTTTTATTTGGGCCTTATATATACAGGTTTACAGATTCCATACAAATCTGCAATTGGCACAAAGCTAAACTTTCAGTTTCGATGTGTAAATTAAAAACTACTCCAAATTTCTGTCTTCATTTGTGTGTAAATCGGATGAATCATTTTGAAACACCGTGTATAAGAGCCAGTTTCCCCCTTTTCCACACTCCAACTGCTGTCTTCCTCAACTGTTTCCATTGCGATATCATTACTACATTGATGAGTGCAGAATTTCTACCAATTCCCACCTATAGACATGCAGAGAGGTTCAAATACTACGGTATCACAACGCGAGCAGGGAGCTCATGCGAGCAATACTCATGCAGACCAGTGGAGTGAACATATGCCGAAAGAGTCGTGAGTCAGAAACACGCCAAATAGAATTATAAAGTGTTTAATAGCGCATCGAGGGAAATATGTCGTTGAAACACGAATGCTGAATCCTGCGTGACGTTCTGGGAGTGAATGATTCATAATTTGTCAGTATCATCGAAGAAAGGAGTACGGTACTGTTAGTCATGTTTTGTGTTGTTTGGAAGTTGAAAAAGAGTAAACTATGTTAAAAGACACCACACCAGCTTTAAGGGATAATTCTGTAACAAATGATAAGAGCCATGTCAATCACAGTCAAGCTGCAGTTTAGTTTTCTATACGATCGTAGCCAAGGGATTATGCTCTTTCTTTCATTAGAATCACGACCAGAAGTATTAAAAGTATGAGGGGAGAGCTTACAGTACAAACGTCTCATCTGCGTAGGGTTCCTGCAAGCATTATTTGAAACATTGAGTCGTCTTGCCTACGACACGATGGTTACAGAGAGAACCTCTATAACACTGCAGCTCTCGACTACCAAATACGTTAAGTGTTCGATTTTTGTGTTTTGCACCAAACTGACGGGTAATTTCAGTATTTTAAAAAATATTTGAGAACAATAAGAGCGACATAGTTTTACTTATCTTTTTGATCGCTGATGTCAACGAAACTTCATTGCGGACAGTACGTTTTCGTCATGGTTTAATTTCAGATTCGGTGTGCAGCGAGTGGAGCTGGGGATTCTGGTAGTTTTGTGAACTGAAAACTTCTTTTTGCATCAAACACATTAATTTACTCTATTTTATTGCAGTTTGTTATTTTTAAACAAATAATGTCTGACTGGGGCAAACTCCAACTCATAACCTTCACAACTTCACTGATACAAATCCGTACGTCAGCTGTCTCGTGTTGATGAAACAGAATATCACCAAAATCGGTCACAGATGTTCATGGATCGGGATGGAAAGATTACAGCCTACGTTTCGGCGTGTAAATGTTTGACGTCAAATTATTTATGTACAGTTTAGATATCTGTATTTTATTAATATGTTTACAAATGTGCATAAACAAAATGAAATATTTATTTAAACGTTAAGGTTTTATTTTGTGGTTAGAATAGTACAAAACCTTATTAGAAGCTACTTCGAATCTGACAGAAGCACACGTACAAAAATTTTTTACAGTAACGTTACTTCAAAAAGATTTTACGATTATAACTCTGAAGTCCTGGAGCGATGGGGTATTTATAAATTAGTTATACAAAAGTAACCTATAATTGTGAAAATGGTAAATAACTTACAGAAATGTTTGATAGATCACTGAATGCAGTATATCTTGAAATCTTACTACCGCCTAACAGTGTCAGTTGCCGACGTTTCCGCGACTGAGCAATTCCAACAGTCATCATGGAGAGACTGAAACTGATTTTCTCAATAAAATTCTGTTTAGCGACGAACCCATCTTCCATACTTGCGGTAAAGTAAATCGGCATAATGTTCGGATATGGGGTGAGCAGAAACCACGTCACCTAACCGTACTTGCCCGATGTAAATGTCTTTTGCGCTGTAAGCTGTCAGACGGTTCACGGTCCTTTCATTTTGCCGAGTCTACTGTAACTGGCGTATCGTACCTTGTCGTGCTTGAACATTAATTAATACCTCAACTACAACCAGATCCAGCAAGATGGCGCACCACCACAGTATCATCGTGAAGTTGTCACGTTTCTCCGTAGGACTGTGCCGACTTGGACTGGCCGTAGTGGCACAGTATCCTGGCCACCACCAATCACTTGATATAACCCCAAAGGACTTCTGTGTATGAGGTTACATTAAAGACGGTTTCTTTGTTCTTCCGTTTCCGAGAAACGTCGACGAGCTGCGATAACGGATAACGCAAGCAGTTCTAACCGTACAAGACTTATTTCATAGAAATTAGTAGAAAACTGATTACAAATGGGATCTTTGTCTACATCTACATCTACATTGATACTCCGCAAGCCACCCAATGGTGTGTGGCGGAGGGCACTTTACGTGCCACTGTCATTACCTCCCTTTCCTGTTCCAGTCGCGTATGGTTCGCGGGAAGAACGACTGTCTGAAAGCCTCCGTGCGCGCTCTAATCTCTCTAATTTTACATTCGTGATCTCCTCGGGAGGTATAAGTAGGGGGAAGCAATATATTCGATACCTCATCCAGAAACGCACCCTCTCGAAACCTGGCGAGCAAGCTACACCGCGATGCAGAGCGCCTCTCTTGCAGAGTCTGCCACTTGAGTTTATTAAACATCTCCGTAACGCTATCACGGTTACCAAATAACCCTGTGACGAAACGCGCCGCTCTTCTTTGGATCTTCTCTATCTCCTCCGTCAGACCGATCTGGTATGGATCCCACACTGATGAGCAATACTCAAGTATAGGTCGAACGAGTGTTTTGTAAGCCACCTCCTTTGTTGATGGACTACATTTTCTAAACACTCTCCCAATGAATTTCAACCTGGTACCCGCCTTACCAACAATTAATTTTATATGATCATTCCACTTCAAATCGTTCCGCACGCATACTCCCAGATATTTTACAGAAGTAACTGCTACCAGTACAAAAGGTAGCCACCCTGGACATCAATATATAAAACTTGAAGAAACACTGCAACGAGTACTGTAGCAAACATTTCTTAAGTTACTAAAGGTTACTTTTGTATAACTAATTTATAAACAGCCTGTAAAGTGAAGAGACCGATACCTTAACAAAACGAAGTCCCTTATTTCTAAAACGTTACAAGGACGATTTTCGTACCTCATGCGCTGGCCAACTCGACACCGTGCAAGGCTCTGACGCTTGCAATGTTTCATGACGCCAGGAAAACGACAGTTTTTTCTATGGCGAGAAAAGGCGAGATGAATTCACTTTCTGAGGCACGTTTCCTGTCCTTAAGACGCAGTTCGAACAAAGCGTCACCTCGCATTAGCCGCGTCTTTTCACGCAGCGTTCCTCTATTCCTCTGCGTGGCGACTTTTAGAGCATAGCGAACTTAATAACGGCGCATTTTTCCCGTCGAAAGATTTTCACGAAGTCGATAAAAGACTTTCCGAACCCGACTTCCGCCCGTTCGGCCGGCGACTCTGGCGGCTGCGCCCGGCGCCCCCTTTGTTCCCTCGATCATCCCTGATTAAGGCCCGCTGCGCGCCTGCTTTTGTTGCGGGACCGTGAGCGCGAGTTATTCGCGTTTCTTTCGCGTCGGCCGCTATTATCCGCACTGCCTGACAAAGGCCGCCCGCGAGCCTTTGTTTTCGCGCGGGAAACGCGCCGCGGAACGAATCGGATGGACTGTAGAAGCTGAACTAGAATAAATAAGGCGTTTCCTCAGGAGGCTCGAGAGCAATCGCTTCCTTTGCGTCAGGCGGCACCTTTACTGCACGATCGATACAAGGGATCAGGAGAGCTGTGGAGCCCGAGTAAGAGAAATACACTGAAGAGCCAAAAAAACTGGTACTCTTGCCTACTGTGTAGGGCCCCCGCTAGCGCGCAGAAGTGCCGCAACACGACGTGGCATGGGCTCGACTAATGTCTGAAGTAGTGCAGGACAGAACAGACATCATGAATCCTGCAGAGCTGTCCACATACCCGTAATGCTATGAGGCGGGTGGAGATCTCTTCTAAACAGCACGTTGCAAGGCATCCCAAATATGCTGAACAATGTTCATGTCTGGGGAGTCTGGTGGCCAGTGGAAATGTTTAAGCTCAGAAGGGTGTTCATGAAGACACTATGTAGCACTTCTGGACGTGTGGGGTTCGCGTTGTCCTGTTGGAATTGCTGAAGTCCGTCGGAATGCATGATGACCATGAACGGATGCAGTTGATCAAACAGGATGCTTACGCACGTGTCACCTGTCAGAGTCGTATGTAGACGTATCAGGGGTGCCAAATCCCTCCAACTGCACGCATCCACAGCATTATAGAGCCTCCACAAGGTTAAACAGTCCCCTGATGACACGTTGGGTCCATAGATTCATGAGGTTGTCTCCATATCCGTACACGTCCATCCGCTCGATACAATATGAAACAGATTCGTCCGACCAGGCAACATGTTTCCAGTCATCAACAGTCCAATGTCGGTGTTGACGGGACCAGGCGGGGCGTAAAGCTCTGTGTCGTGCAGTCATTACGCGTACACGAGTGGGCCATCGGCGTCGAAAGCTCATATCCATGATGTATGGTTCCCGCGCTGACACTTGTTGATGGCCCAGCATTGAAATCTGCAGCTATTTGCGGAAGGGTTGCACTTCTGTCACGCTGAGAGATTCTCTTCAGTCGTCGTTGGTCCCGTTCTCGCAGGATCTTTTTCCGGCCGCAGCGATGTCTTAGATTTGATGTTGTGCCAGATTCCTGATAGTCACGATACATTCATGTAATGGTCGCACGGGAAAATCCACAGTTCATCGCTACCTCGGAGATGCTGTGTCCCATCGCTCGTGCGCCGACTATAACACCACGTTCAGACTCGCTTAAATCTTGATAAGACGCCAATGTAGCAGCGGTAACCGATCTAACAACTGCGCCAGACGCTTGCCGTCTTCATAGGCGTTGCCGACCGCAGCGCCGTATTCTGTCTGCATACATATCTCTGTATTTGAATACGCATGCCGATACCAGTGTCTTTGGAGCTTCAGTGTAAGTAGCAACGCGTGGAAAGCTCTTAGATTTACAGAGAAAGAATATTGTCGAAGTTTCGGCAGTACACATCTGTTCAACACACGCGCCATTACGTTTGTTACGTCGTGCTACAGACTTTCTAGTCCATTCTAAAGACTGGAACCAGAAGCTTCTGTAATGAGTACTGATTCTCGGACAACCAATGCCCCCGAGTAATGTGCCCAAGTGGTCTACATACTGGACCCGCTTTCGGGAAGAAGACGGATCAAATCCCGGCCCGACAATCCAGATTTGTCTTTGTTTTTCCTAATTCCCTTAAGGAAATTGCCAGTATGGCAAGGACACGTCATGTATCCTTTCTGTGTCTTGTCTAATGTGAGCTTGTGTTCCGTCTCTAAGGACCTCGGTGTCAACGGGACGTTAAACACTAACTTTCCCTCCTTCTTTCAACCAGGTTCGGTCAAGCGACCATCTGGAAGCATACGATTAACATTGCATCAGGTTAAAAGAAGGTTCCCTTCTGCTTTTATATGACTTTGGCCAAACCATATGCACCAGTGAACTGTTGATTGTGCACCTAGTGACCGGTAGAAAAATGTGTGGTGTCACCGCCAGACACCACACTTGCTAGGTGGTAGCCTTTAAATCGGCCGTGGTCCGGTAGTATACGTCGGACCCGCGTGTCGCCACTGTCAGTGATTGCAGACCGAGCGCCCCCACACGGCAGGTCTAGAGAGACTTCCTAGCACTCTCCCCAGTTGTACAGCCGACTTTGCTAGGAAAGGTTCACTGACAAATACGCTCTCATTTGCCGAGACGATAGTTAGCATAGCCTTCAGCTACGTCATTTGCTGCGACCTAGCAAGGCGCCATTACCAGTTTATATTGAGGTTATAACATGTACCGTCAAGAGCGATGTACACCAATTATGGATTAAAGTTAAGTATGCTACCAGCTACGTACCTTTTGTATTAGACTCAACTCCTATAACTGTTCCAGACCTCACGCCAATCTACATGAGCTTAAAAGCGTGCATTTCGGCCTCCTCTAGCAACACGGTGTTGGCTCTTCTGCCAACACTTCATATGGCGACGAGCTAAATCGCGTTTGTACCAATTGATCTTGCCTAAATTACTTGTGTCATGGCTTCGCCACAATCTCCAGATATACTGTACGAATTTTATCGCTTGCAGAATCAGCAGACGCAGGCCTTATTGGATGCCCTTGGACAGCTCGTCCAGGGTCAACGTGCAATGCAAAACGATGCGGCCACCGCCGCTCCACCGCTACCACAGCCACAACACGCAGTTGCACCACCTTTTCGTCCTTTTGATGCGGCACTGGAAAGCTGGACGGAGTGGTCACGCCAATTTGGATTCCATCTCGCCGCCTACAGAATTCAAGGTAACGAGCGGCAGCCTTTTTTGTTGGCATGTGTAGGAGTATCCACCTACCATGTGATAGTGAATCTGTTTCCCAGACGCGACGTAGCAACTCTGTCCTACGAAGAAATTTTGTCTGCATTAGATGCATATTTCAAAGAATCCGCCAATGTAGTTGCCAAAAGGTATACGTTCTTTCGTACAAAACGTACGGCCGGTCAAACTAATCGCGAGTGGGTTGCAACTTTGCAAGGCCTTACTAGGGATTGTGCTTTTGAGTGTGAATGTGGACTTCCTTATTCAGATACTATGGTACGTGATGCAATTGCACAGAACGTTTCTGATGTTCGTATAAGGGAACAGATTTTGAAACTAGTCAATCTCTCCCTTCAACAAGTGATGGACATATTGGATCGGCAAGACACACTTGACTTTGCTCAGGAATCATTTGAAACTTCGCCAGCTGTGTGTCACGTTAACCGGCCCGCCGGGCGAGCAGCACGGAACAGTAAACAGCCCTCGCGCTCGTCCGCGCAGCTGCCGTCTAGCTCTCCACTACGAGTGCCGCGCAAGCAAGCAAATGCGGTGCTAAAATCATGCCCGTGGTGTGCTACTAGACATTCGCATGAGAATTGCCCATCACGCCAAGCTATTTGCTTTTTCTGTAATAAAAAAGGACATGTTCAGAGTGTTTGTCAGAAAATGCTCAGATCGGACACTCACAACCATTCCAGGCCCTTTGCTTCGCGCCAGAATCGGAATCGAACCAAGAATACTCAGGCTCGTGAACCTTCGCCCATGGACATTCATGTAGTTAATTCCACTCCGCCCAGTGCCACTTTCTCTAACAGTCACTATGTTCGTCCTGCAAATAGTGTGCGTCGATGTTGCAGGAAATCCCGTCAAGTCGCAAGTGATTCTGTACCAGTGTCAGTGTCATGTTGCACGAGACAGTCGCTCTTGTCAACAGCAGGACAATAAACTTTTTGTAGATTTGGACATTCATGGCACCATGATATCATTCCAGCTCGATACCGGAGCTGCAGTTTCATTGATCAATCACGACACGTACAAACAACTGGGCACACCTCCGTTGCGTGCCGCAAATGTTAAGTTAACTAGCTATTCCGGTCAGAATATCCCTGTGTTAGGACAGTGCAGCCTTTTTGCAACATACAAGGGACAAACAAAACTTGTGTCAGTTTACGTTCTTCGTTTTTCTTCTGCTGTGAATTTGTTTGGTTTAGATTTATTTCAGTTGTTTAACTTGTCTATAGTCAATCAGGTCCTATCAGTGAACCAGACTGTGCCTTCAGCCAATGTTTCTCGTCTACGTGAAGAATTTGCAGACAGTTTTGCACCGGGCCTTGGTTGCGCTAAGAACTATAAAGCACATTTGGAACTGAAAGTAAACGCGCAACCGAAATTTTTCCGAGCGCGCAATGTTCCCCACGCATTGCGTGATGAGGTCGCAAGAACCTTACACAATTTGGAATCACAAGGTGTAATTGAACGTGTGCAGGCTTCTCTCTGGGCATCACCCTTAGTAATTTTGCCAAAACCTTCCAGCAAATTGAGACTTTGTGTGGACTTCAAGGCAACAGTGATTGCAACTTATCCTTTACCCCGCCCGGAAGATCTTTTTGACAAACTGTGCCTGGGTAAATATTTTTCGAAGTTGGACCTAGCAGATGCGTACTTGCAAATACCGGTGGACGAAGACTCCCCGCGCGATTTGGTGGTTAACACGAATCTTGGTTTGTATCGCTTCAAAAGACTGCCATTCGGGTGTGCATCCGCCCCTGTATTGTTTCAGCAATATCTGCAAACTGTTTGTGCGTCGGTCCCTAATGCAGCAAACTATCTAGACGGTATTGTTATCTCCGGAAAGACGGAAGAAGAACATTTAGCCAATCTCAGAACATCATTTCAGGTCTTGCGACAAAATGGTCTTCGCTTGCGGAAGGACAAATGGGGTGTTTTTTGCTCGGGACTTACCATATCTGGGACATGTAATCAATGCCCAAGGCATACATCCCAGTCCAGAGCACCTCCGTGCCATACAAGACTTGCCTTCGCCGCAGAATTTGAAGCAGCTACAGAGTGTGTTGGGAAAAATTAATTATTAGCACAGATATGTGCCACATGCCTCTTCCATTTCAGCTCCACTTCATCGTTTACGCCGTAAAGGTGTTCCGTTTGTCTGCACGACGGAATGCGAACGTGCCTTTCGCCAGTTGAAATCGGCGTTGCTTTCCACTACTTGCCTTACGCTGTTCGATCCCCAGAAGCCCCATTTGTTGATGGTAGATGCATCGGATTTCGGGATTGGTGCTGTGCTTGCGCACAAATATGGTTCACACGATCGCCCTATTGCCTTTGCGTCCAAATTGCTCTCGTCTGCGCAAAGAAATTATTCACAGATCGAGAAAGAAGCCTTGGCTCTCGTATTTGGTGTTACTAAGTTTCATGATTTCTTGTATGGTCGTCACTTTACCATCATCACAGACCACAAACCTTTGACATCGCTTTTTCATCCGAACAAGCCTGTACCTCCACGTACAGCGCAGAAATTCATTCGCTGGTCTATTTTCCTCTCGCAGTACCGCTACGATATCTTGTATCGGTCCACTGCTAAGCACGGAAACGCCGATGCGTTGTCCCGTTTGCCTGTTGCTGAGGATCGAGCATTCGATTCTTCCGAACTTGCTTGCATGTTCATTGATGCAGAAACCGATGACGTGGTCGAATCGTTTCCGATTGATTTTCGTCGTATAGCTTCAGCCACAGCTGCTGACCCTGTCCTTGCTACCGTTTTGCGTTTTGTTGCTTCGCAATGGCCCTTGTCAAAGTCACGGATCGAGGATCCGTTGGTTCGCCGATTTTTTGCTCACAAGGAGAGACTTTTTGTACGACGTGGTGTTTTGCTGTTGCGTTCTGATAATGATCAGTCCAGGGTCGTGGTCCCACGTTCGTTACAGTCCTCTGTCTTACGGCTTCTCCACCAAGGACATTGGGGTATAGTGCGAACGAAACAACTTGGTCGTCAGCACTATACTTGGTTCGGAATCGATGCTGCGATTACGAATATGTGTTCTTCTTGCATGGCGTGTGCCGAATAACAATCTGCTCCACCGCGGAAATTCTTTGCATGGCCACAAGCCACTTCCCCTTGGCAACGCTCACACATAGATTTTGCTGGTCTATTCTGGAATGCTCGATGGTTGGTTGTGGTAGATTCATTCAGTAATTTTCCTTTTGTTGTCAAGATGTCTTCCACAAAGTCATCTGCCACCATTCAAGCGTTAACCGCTATCTTTTGTATTGAAGGTCTTCCACGTACTATTGTTTCTGACAATGGCCCACAATTCATGTCCACAGAATTTCAGTCCTTCTGCAAGGCCAATGGTATTCAACATCTGACGTCCGCGCCGTTTTCGCCTCAGTCCAACGGTGCCGCTGAACGTTTGGTCAGGACTTTCAAGTCACAGATGTTGAAGTTGAAAGAGTCGCATTCTCGGGAGGACGCGTTATTGCTCTTTTTGTCCTCGTATCGCTCTCAGCCCCGAGATGGTCGCTCGCTGGCTGAGTTGCTCCACGGTCGTCCTCATCGAACCTTGATGTCCTTGCTGCATCCGCCGCATCAGGTTCCTGTGCAGCGGCAGCCACCTGCTTTTGCTCCAGGCGACATTGTATACTATCGCAACTATCGAGGTTCACGGCGTTGGCTTGCAGGGCGCATTCTTCGCTGCCTCGGCCGCGCTATGTATCTGGTTTTGGGGCCTCTGGTGAGGTGCGTCGACATCTCAATCAGCTGCACCTCTGTCGTCGCACGGGTTCTGCCGCTCCCCGCCTGCTTTCAGCGACGGTGCCGTCCGGTCAGCGCCCTGAGGACCCATCTACTGGCTCGCCTCATCTCCAGGTGTTACCGACGCTGCCTTCCATTTTGCCCCATGGCGACGCGCCGCCGCCGCCGCCGCCTGTTCTCCCGCCGGCGCCGCCCGCATTGGACGCTTCGCTGCAGCCGCCAAGTGCCTCCTTGGGTCACGCGCCGCCGATCGCTTCCCGTGACCAGCTGTCCTACGACATGGACCTCTTGCCCGCTCCGGACCTGTTGTCGTCTTCGCCCGTCGGGTGCCCCGCCTCGATGGAGGTCGGCCTTTCGACCCCTCCTGTCTCTCTAAGGGCGCGTACACCGCATGTTGGCGTGCACCCTGGACTAGGTTTTCAGGCGTTTCCCAGCTCCCCTCAGACCGAATGGCCGGGTGCGGGTGGCACAACCTCGCCTGTTGTTAGGCTCCCCACCTCGTCGCATACGTCAACATGGGGTCCTCCCCACGGCGGGCGGAAGCCTTATAACACAACCGTACGCCGATTTGCGGGGGAGGAATGTGGTGTCACCGCCAGACACCACACTTGCTAGGTGGTAGCCTTTAAATCGGCCGCGGTCCGGTAGTATACGTCGGACCCGCGTGTCGCCACTGTCAGTGATTGCAGGCCGAGCGCCGCCACACGGCAGGTCTAGAGAGACTTCCTAGCACTCGCC
This sequence comes from Schistocerca piceifrons, assembly GCF_021461385.2. Lineage (NCBI taxonomy): Eukaryota > Metazoa > Arthropoda > Insecta > Orthoptera > Acrididae > Schistocerca > Schistocerca piceifrons. Next base: position 500,675,131 of record NC_060144.1, read on the forward strand.
CCAGTTGTACAGCCGACTTTGCTGGGAAAGGTTCACTGACAAATACGCTCTCATTTGCCGAGACGATAGTTAGCATAGCCTTCAGCTACGTCATTTGCTACGACCTAGCAAGGCGCCATTACCAGTTTATATTGAGGTTATAACATGTACCGTCAAGAGCGATGTACACCAATTATGGATTAAAGTTAAGTATGCTACCAGCTACGTACTTTTTGTATTAGACTCAACTCCTATAACTGTTCCAGACCTCACGCCAGTCTACGTGATCTTAAAAGCGTGCATTTCGGTCTCCTCTAGCAACTCGGTGTTGGCTCTTCTGCCAACACTTCAAAATGTACATACGAAAACGTAAACTATCTGGTCGATGGTATCCGTACGCACCTATATAATGTGGAATTTACCACTAGCTGTCATTAGCGTCGGGCCCGCCGGTATAAATGGAGGTGAGAGAGTACTGCGTTGTCAATAGAGTAGGCCCCGGGCATGGATGTGTGTGATGTCCTTAGGTTAGTTAGGTTTAAGTAGTTCCAAGTTCTAGGGGACTGATGACCTCAGAAGTTAAGTCCCATAGTGCTCAGAGCCATTTTTTTGTCAATAGAGTAGCAGCAACAGAAGAATGGATCGGTCAGGATGGATCAGTGATTTCGAACGCGGACTACTCATTGGTTTTCTAAACAAAAAATTGGCGGCATCGGTCGTAAGAGGTTTGAAATCATTTTATTACAGCAAATCGATTTCAGTCATTTTGTGACCTCCTTCAGTGCTAAAAAAGTGTAGGACATAAAATCAAACATGAAGACCGTATTACAGAACATAGGCATAAGTCATATCGATTACAGTGCAATTGTGATGTATAGTACACACCAAATATTAAAGCCTTGAAGGCTCATGTAATAATAGCACATATTCGACGTGGCGTCAGTACAGAACATAGCAGCTAAAGAACAAAATTTGAACTGAGCATCCAGCTTACAGCCACATGCAGCAAAGCTCGGTGCATGATGTACGCATCACAGTGCCCCCCCCCCCCCCCCCCCCCCGCTCCTCGTTTATTCAACGTTGCACAGGAAGTATTTTATCAAAAGAAGGAAGACCAAGTTTTATACAAGAAAAACAGTTCTAATGTGTAAAATCTTGTATGCGATACTACTGATGCATTTCGCTTTCCAATTGTTTTTGGCGCCACAGGATGTAGAGGTTGTTATTAAATTCTCGTTACAAACTTCTGTAACTTGTAGAGGAGAGTGAGGACATAATATTTTGAACAGGAACCCATGCAAGGGAACGTACCGTTTCCGTTCTATGATGGTTTCAATGCAGGTGTGTAACACGTCCACGTCTGCTGAGGTAAAGAGAAAAGTCTCAGAGTTGCTAGGCCTGGTCTGCGATAGAGTAGATGGGATGCCGTGTAATTCGTTAGATGGTCACCTGCTGTCATTTAATGTATACAAAGTTTAACTTACGATACTCCTGTAGAGACAGAGGAAGATCTGCTAGCATGAGTTCTGGCCGCTGTACTAGAAATTGAAAAGACACCAGGTGGTTGGTTGGTTGACTGATTCGGGGGAGGGGACCAAACAGCGAGGTCATTGGTCCCATCGGATAAGGGAAGGATGGGGAATAAATCGGCTATGCCCTTCCACACGAACCGTCCCGCCATTTACCTGAAGCACTTTAAGGAAATCACGGAAAACCTAAATCAGGGTGGCCGGACGCTGGTTTGAACCGTAGTCCTCCCGAATGCGAGTCCAGTGTGCTAACCACTGCTCCACCATGCTCGGTCACCAGGTGAGATTGAGAGCGTGTACCAGAACATGCTTTGCAGGTAAAATGTCTGTAACAACGTTGGTGGACGCCGCATCGAGCCTCTGTTCTAATGCTTGAGTAGTTTTTGTATGTACAGTAGGACTGGGCTCTTTTTTGTTTTAGAACATTGTCAACACGTAACGCTTAAGTGTTAATGCAAACAAGTATGCTTAAGTGATAAAAGGATGTTCCGTTATGTTTCCTTTCGTATTATCACCTAATAATCTTACTGCGTCGGCCAAATTCAATAGCGCGCCGTATAACCGCGCGGTCTAGGGCGCCTTGCCACGGTTCGCGTGCCTTCCCTCGTCAGTGGTTTCAATCCTCCCTCGGGCATGGGTGTGTGTCTTGTCCTTAGCGTAAGTTAGTTTAAGTTAGATTAAGTAGTGTGCAAGCCTAGGGAACGATGACCTCAGTAGCTCCCATAGGAACTTAACACAAATTCCCAAAAAAATTTTCTAATTCAACCCTCAAGTAGAGGAGGATGAATTAAACAACTGAACTGAAACCGTCGTAGAACGGAAACTGTACCTTTCCGGGCATGGGTTCCTGTTCAAACTACTATGTACTCACTCCTCTCTACAAGTCATAAATGTCTGTAACGTGTGTGTGTGTGTGTGTGTGTGTGTGTGTGTGTGTGCAAAAGAAAAAAAGTCGGTTGCCTATGGAATCATTATGGCAACGGCCTTGCCGCAGTGGATACACCGGTTCCCGTGAGATCACCGGAGTTAAGCGCTGTCGGGCGTGGTCGGCGCTTGGATGGGTGACCATCCAGTCCGCCATGCGCTGTTGCCATTTTTCTGGGTGCGCTCAGCCTCGTGATGCCAACTGAGAAGCTACTCGACCGAATAGTAGCGGCTTCGGTCCAGAATACCTTCATAACGACCGGGAGAGTGGTGTGCTGACTAGACGCCCCTCCTATCCACATCCTCCACTGAGGATGACACGGCGGTCGGATGGTCCTGGTAGGCCACTCGTGGCCTGAAGACGGTTTTTTTTATGGAATCATTATTCTAACCAGGACAACATTTCTTCGTCGGAAGCAGATCGATAGCCACTAATGTATTTCTTCAGAACTCCAAAAATATGGAAATCGCATGGGGAGGAATCAGGGCTGAAAGGAGGATGTGTAAGGGCTGCCCAGCGAAATTTCTGCAATGCACTTGAAACAACCTTGGCAACACGTGGCGAGCATTTTATTCGGACGAAGATGAGTATCCGTGGGTACAATCATGGTTCCGTAGGCAACAGCTAACATTTTTCTATGAAAGCGTTAACCGTTTTCTCTCACAGTGAGCTAAATGTACTAACAATTACGGTAATTGCTTCTGAAATAACTACCAGTTAACTTCCTTTTTTCCCATCTGTCTCATTTTCATTTGACTGCAGCTTATATCACTTACCTCTGAGCCGGCCGGAGGGGGCGAGCAGTTCTAGGCGCTACAGTCTGGAACCGCGTGACCGCTACGGTCGCAGGTTCGAATCTTGCCTTGGGCGTGGATGTGTGTGATGTCCTTAGGTTAGTTAGATTTAAGTAGTTCTAAGTTATAGGGCACTGATGACCTCAGAAGCTGAGTCCCATTGTACTCAGAGCCATTTGAACTATTTTTTGAACTTACCTCTGAAGTGGCGGGAGAAGGAAACTTGAGTAGTACCTTTATATGTCACTGAAAATTTCAAAACGGAGTTTAGAATTTTTCCTTCTGCTTTGTTAACGGCAATTTCTTTTCGTATGTCATCCACAAACATCTGGACGCTAACTCTGCCACTGACAGCCTTAAATGTGACTAGAATTTCTTGGAGTTTTGTGACAGATTTTGGATGAACGGCTACTACGGTAGTCGTTGAAGGCTTCAGGCATTGTTGTCTTGACAGCCAAATGCGATTCACTGAACATTTCTCCGTATATAACTCTATGCTTTGTTTTATACGTACTATGCGGTGATTTGATTCGCAGTTTATTGCCTACACATTGAAAACTTCCAAATCCATTACGTACAATGACTTTACGGTTTTGCACACTACAGTATAATGAGTGGTACGCATTCTGCTGTGTTTCCGTAGCGTCAGGCGTTTTAAATGGAATCAGTGGTGTCTCTGGCCATCCGCGTTCGCGTTTGATGGCCTTTCGCACCCCTTAACGGTAGCTCGTTACGAGGGCTTCGGACGACTCTCGTTAAATTCTCGGAACTGCCTGGGGCCAGCCACAAAGTGCTCCGGGGAGATGGCGGGCTTCCATTTCTTGGCTCCCGCATTAAATGGCCACTCGGCGACAAGCCAGTGCCGCGGGCAAGCTGCCTGCCAGGGGAATCAAGTGAACAAATCTCTTTCACAGCAATAGGTGACAGCGAACGGCGCTGTGGCTTCTTTACCCACGATAGTTAGGACTCAGTTACTCCACTACATTGGAATGAATCTTTCTGCCACTTCCAAGGTCCACTGCAAGAAGAGTATTGTCAGTATGTTATTTATCTGTGAACCAAATTGAACTTCTGCAAAGGAGAAGCTACGAGAAATGGCGGCATTTAACACCATCAAAGCTATAGGAGATACTGTCTTTTATTTAATTGTCAACGGACAGTACCCCCCTTAGGGTCGGAGGAAGTAGTTGCGCCCACTACGCTCGGCCTTTGAGTGAAAAAATCACATACAATTTCATACTAACAAAAACAATGTTCTTCGTTAGGAAAAAAAATTATGTCCTGCTGTAGTTGAATGCGCTTCATTTCATAACCTCAATTTCGCGGCTTCTATACATCATACACACTCAAGCTCCAAAGAAACTTGTACACCTGCCTAATATCGTGTAGGGCACTCGCGAGCATAGAGGAGTAACGTAACACGACGTGGCATGGAATCGACTAATATCTGAAGTAGTGCTGGATGTAACTAACACCATGGATCCTGCAGGACTGTCCATAAATCCGTAAGAGTACGAGAAGGGGGAGATCTCTTCTAAACAGCACGTTGAAAGGCATCCCAGATATGCTCAATAATGTTCATGTCCGTAGTGTTTGGTGGCCAGCGGAAGTGTTTCAACTCAGAAAAGTGTTCCTGGAGCCACTCTGTAGCAATTGTGGACGTTTCGGGTGTTGCATTGTTCTGTTGGAATCGCTCAGGTTCGTCGGAATGCACAATGGACATGAATGGGTGTAGGTGATCAGACAGGATGCTTATGTACGTGTCACCTGACAGGGATCCCTATCATTCCAGTTGCACACGCCCCATACTATTACAGACCCTCCACCAGCTTGAACAGTCCCCTGCTGACATGCAGGGTCCATGGATTCATGAGCTTGTCTCCATACCCGTACACGCCCATCCGCTTGATACAATTTGAAACGAGACTCGTCCGACCAGGCAACACGTTTCCAGGCATCAACAGTCAAATGTCGGTGTTGACTGGCCCAGGCGAGCGGTAAAGTTTTGTGTCGCGCAGTCATCATGGGTACACGAGTGTGCCTTCGACTCCGAAAGGCCATATCGATGATGTTTCGTCGAATGGTTCGCACGCTAACACTTGTTCATGGCTCAGCATTGAGATCCGCAGCAATTTACGGAAGGGTTGCACTTCTGTGACGTTGAGCGATTCTCTTCAGTCGTTGGTGCCGTCCTTGCAGGATGTTTTTGCGGCCACTGCGATGTCGGAAATTTGATGTTTTACCGGATTCCCGATATTCACTGTACACGCGTGAAATGGCCGTACGCGAAAATCCCCACTTCATCACTACCTTGGAGGTGCTATGTACCGTCGCTCTTGCGCCGATTATAGCACCGCGTTCAGACTTACTTAATTCTCGATAACCTGCAGCTGTAACTGATTTATCAACTGCGGCAGACTTTTGTTGTCTTATATAGCTCTTTCTGACCGCTGAGCCGTATTCCGCCTGTTTACATATCTCTATATTTGAGTACGCATGCCTATACAAGTTTCTTTGACTCTTCAGTATGGATATGCGTTGTGTTCATCATAGGACCATGTTCTATTGACATAAATTGTCCTTCAGTGACGTGCAGAGTCAAATTTCATTGAAGGACAATTTCTTCAGTAATATATGGTCCCAAGGTGAATGTAATCCAGATCGATTTGATGAATATGTATCAGGTACTTCCGAGGATGGGATTAGAAGTCTATAAATCAATCACGATATGAAAAAATGAAGAGCTTTTATTTGCCTCCTGTAGCAGTTTCTTTTTGTTTCTAACTAATCTTGCTACTGCATTCCCTGGAGCATCAGAAAGGATGGAAATACTAAATAATGATCTTATTCTAGATTACTGGTTCTCAATCTTTTTACACCATTATCCCTCATTGCAGTCAGATGTTAGCTCACCAATGTTAACGCCTAACTATACATCATAGTCAATAACAATTCTGTTAACACTTCCATTTGTAATATAATGAAAGATAAGTTATATTTAATTTATGTAGGCGTTTTATTAATCCGCTAACTAATGAGTAAATTAAACATTTGGTACTCATTATGCAAACAATCGCTTTTATGTATGGTTTGTTCTCTGTCAATGCACATCATAAGTCGTACTCCAGATCCACTGAGTTCCTTGTTTTTCTTTTCATTGCTGCCACATTGTTGTGTTCCGGTAGTGTGTGTGTGTGTGTGTGTGTGTGTGTGTGTGTGTGTGTGTGTGTGTGTGTTACACTGAATGATGAAGCAATTCCCAGGGCATTTCGTCTGCTGTCTGGAAGACCGTTTCGTATACGAAAGCTAATTCTTCACAGTGAGGGCAGACGCTTGTTACAAAACGTGCTTCCCCTGCATTTCTCCTCTCCCTAGTGTCACTCGCTTCACCAAAATTTTCCACCCAGATTTAAAAACAACCAGGTTAAAGTATGTGCACTATACTTACTGTCTTTAGATTACCTGATTGCCAGATTCCTTACTTCTGAACTGCAGAAATCAGAAGACTTTAGGCTGTTGATACCTTGTGCCTGACCATCACCATAATAATAATGATAACAATGATTACAGTATTCGATTATATGCATACAGACTGAGCTGTGTATTGGTTAAGTCAACGGACATGCCCGGAACCATTTTTCGTTTTAAAACTCGCTATTGTTGAATTTATGAAGGAAAAATGAATGACAGGGACGAAAAATAGAACTGGAGACTACGCATTTTAAGTGGATTTAACTGCACACTGCCCATCGTAAGGCACTGCAAAGTAACTTCTTCCTGATTTTATGTAGTTGCATTTAAAAAGAAAATAGCACTGTAGAAAGGTCACATCCATAAGCTCACTGCCATTTAAGAAAACGCGAGGTTTGAAAAATTCATTGTGGCCTTAAGAGAATTACAAGGGTAGCTTTATAAAGATTTTGAGGACAGTGTCAATCTTACATCTGTTTCCGTGCTGTTTATGAGACCGTTTGCCATTTCATTCTAAAGCGCCCCTGTGCATAAGGCGATGTAACTGACTGACCTGTAAGGTAAATCCAGTTTTAATGACAAATCCTTTCCCGTTAAAACTTTTCAGGACGTCTACATTGGGTTCCTCTGGTAGGGTTTACAAGTCTCCGTAATGAGGTAGCAAATGTGCTATAATATTTCTATCGATATACTTGTGTGAAAGACCATTTTTCAGTTATGAAACTAAGTTACTATTATCTGAAAACTCCAGTGCGAAACTTATTTTAAACTGTCTGTGTTTGCTCGCATTTCGACAGTTTGTAGCAGAAAATCATGTTATGTCTTCATTAGGCCAAAAATAATTAAATAATATTGAAAGTTTGTTTCGTTTGTGATCTATGTTGTACAGTAATGTGGAATATAGAACCTAAGAGTATGCAGTGCGACATCACTGCCAGTTAAATGCTGCGCATTCATGGTTTTCCCCTCTACCTCCTCATACGGCGTGGAATGGCGGTGGGGGAAATGTGAAGTGAGGCCGAGCGCTTTGGCATTCGCGCCCTGGGCTGTCAATAGCCTGAATAACCAACTTTTGTAGCGCGCACCACTGAGAGACGTTCAGGAAGAGAGTCAATGAGGTACAATAAGATACCAACAGGGATGTGGAGCAATGCCAACACCAGAGACACGGGCAGCTGTGCGAGGTTTCTCGGCTAAGGATACATGGCATGAACAGCCCGACTGAGATGGTCCCACAGGTTCTCGATTGGGTTTACATCTGGGGACGTTTGGTGGCCAAGGGAGTACGGTACATTCGTCCTGGTGCTCTTCGAACCGTGCACATACACTGCTAGCTGTGTATCACGTTGCATTGTCCTGCTGGTGGGTGCTATCACATCGAGGAAACACCGGCTGGAGTGGCCGAGCGGTTCTAGGCGCTACAGTCTGGAACCGCTACGGTCGCAGGTTCGAATCCTGCCTCGGGCGCGGATGTGTGTGATGTCCTTAGGTTAGTTAGGTTTAAGTAGTTCTAAGTCTTGGGGACTGATGACCTCAGATGTTCAGTTCCATAGTGCTCAGAGCTATTTGAAACATTTGAACACCGAGGAAAACTATAGTGCATGTAGGGGGTGTATATCGTCCCCACGCATAGATGCACACTTGTGTTGACCCGTTGTGCCTTTTAGAACAACGAGATCACCCAAGGAATGCCAGTAAAACGTTGCTCAGGGCTTAACGCTCCCTCTACCGACCTGCATCCATCCGACGATTGTTGCAGTGCGTTTGTCATCTGCCCGATGGAGCATAAAACGTGATCCGTCTGGAAAGGCCACCTGTTGCCACTCAGTAGACGTCCGGTTGAGGTATTGGCGAGCAGACTGCAGCCTTCGTCCCTGATGAACTGCAGTCAACACTGTTGCATGAACCTCTGTGAAGACCTGTATGCAGCAACGTTCGCTGAAGGGTCGTTGAGAGACACTGCTGTTAGCTCCTTTGTTCATCTGGGCGGTTAGCTGCTCAACAGTTGCACGTCTATTCGCCCGTACACATCTCCACAGCCACCATTCACTCCTGTCATGAATGGACTGTGGTGCACGTCTTACCGATGGTTTCGGATAGCTCCATTTTGCCACGCGTGGTGTACTTTGACTACGGTGGCATGCAAAAAGCTAACAGACTTAACCGTTTCAGAAATGCTTGCTCAATGGCCCGAAAGCCAATGATCATGCCCTTTGGGGACGTCACAGAAATCACTGTCCTTCCGCATTACTACAAAGACTACATTGTTTTCCGTGGCCCCCAAAACGCGTTATGTACGCTCTACTGCTTGTGCTCCCACATGCCATCTGTGAGTCGTTACTGCGCGTTGACTACGAATATAGGAGGTGGTCACATTAATGCGACTGGACCATGTATCTTAGAAGTGCTGAAACTAATTTTGAGGTATGGGGGTTCAAGGTAAATGAAGCATTACAATCTCACTCTTTGGGAGTATATTGCAACACTTTGAATGTCACTGTTCCATCCGTTAATAGAGTACCAGTGAAAGCATGTACTTCGCCTCGATCTTAAGAAAATGATCATCAGGCAGTGATAAATGGTTCAAATGGCTCTGAGCACTATGGGACTTAGCTGAGGTCATTAGTCCCATAGAACTTAGAAATATTTAAACCTAACTAACCTAAGGACATCACACACACATCCATGCCCGAGGCAGGATTCGAACCTGCGACTGTAGCAGTCGCACGGTTCCAGACAGAAGCACCTAGAACCGCTCGGCCACACTGGCCGGCCAGGCAGAGATGATCTGCAGCTTGTGACGTAACGAATAACAAATGAGGGAGGCTAAAGCTCTGGCTTTCTTGTAGATATCACAAAATATTGTGCAATAAACTACTAGCTCTTGAGCCCTCTGTGTACTGATGAATAATGAACTGTAAATTAGAAAGGCACTGTTGATAGGGGCTCCGAAAGTGTGACTGGATTTTTAAGTGTTGACTACGGTACAGCCGCGGGACCAACCAATGCATCTGTGGCATTAACCCAAAAAAATATCCACCCAGAAAGTTCAAATAAATACAATCAGGAATTTGAGGTGAAAAATAATGTTCACTACTTACAGAGCTTCAAATTTTAATAAAACTGAGTTTATTCAATCACTATAATATTTACCAGAAGTTAATAGTGGTTTAACATAGAACTAATTACAATCTGAGTGTACCAGTGATGACTGCACGCACAAAGCTTTACGCCTCGCCTGGGCCTCTCAACACCGACATTGGACTACTGATGACTGGAAACATGTTGTCTGGTCGGACGAGTCTCGTTTCGAATTGTATCGAGCGGATGGACGTCGGGTATGGAGACAACCTCATGAAACCATGGACCCTGAATGTCAGCAGGGGACTGTTCAAGCTGGTGGAGGCTGTGTAATGATCTGAGCAGTGCGCAGTTGGAGTGATATGGGACCCCTGATATATCTACATACGAGTCTGACAGCTGACACGTACGTAAGCATCCTCTCTGATCCCCTGCATCCATTCATGTTCATAGAGCATTCCGACGGACTTGGGCAGTTCAAGCAATGCCACATCCCACACGTCCAGTATTGATACAGAGTGGCTCCAGGAACACTTTCCAGAGTTTAAACATTTCCGCTGGCCACCAAATTCTCCAGACGTGAACATTATTTGCTCAACAATGTTGGTTGTAGGTTGCAGTAGTTACTCGGAGATGAAGAGGCTTGCACAGGATAGAGTTGCATGGAGAGCTGCATCAAACCAGATTCGGGATTGAAGACCAGAACAAAAATAGTCTCAGTTACCGGGTCTCACCGCCTCAGACTGTTACCATCGTCCACGTCTTATTACGTACAACTGGAGTTGTAAAATTATAAATGAACCTAGACTACAGCAGTTTTCCAAGGAGCCTTGGTCAGTTAACTTTGTAGTCACGTTACCTGTGCGTTAGGTGTATCGAATACCTACTGGGAGTTATCTCATTTCGATCGCTTTATTTATGTATACGATCTGCTTTGTAGTAGCTTCCCCTAGAAACTGGAAGCAATGAACCGTGTTGAACAGGCTGTTCCAACCGAGCTCCAGGGAGCCGGAGCGCTCCGGAGCGCTCACTGCTGCAGCTCGGAGCCCTCGTGGAGGCGGAAAGCGAACTCACTGCCCCCTGGCCCCATGCAGCCGCAACTGACGCAATAATCCGTGTTCAATGACAGCTATGACTAGCCGCGGGAGCCCTGTACCTCTATTGGAGGATACCTTTCTATTCATTGAGAGGGATGGTCGTCCGCAGTGTCTTGTATGTCATAAAGTATTTAATTCTGCGAAGAGGTACAATATATGACTTTATACACGTCTTCTCGCAGCGCACTACTATCAGGTGGAAGGTGTTGCACGCAGAGAACTGGTAGTCAGGCTTAAGAACGACATACTAGGAGACGTAAGCTTAAAAACGGTTTCGTAATACGGAGGGTATCAAAACATGCAACATAGTTCGTGTTCTGTAATGCGTTTATTATTTTCAGGTGAATGAGAGCGGAGAAAATACTACAGAATCTGCAATTCAGGCAAGCTACAGGGTCGCTCACATCATTGCGACGAGTGGCAAGCCGTTTTCGGTGGGACCACTCGTAAAATCGTGCATGGTAACAGTTGCAGAATGTTTGTTTCCAAGGAAGGTGCAGGCAATTGAAGGGGTTTGCCTGTCGAAGCAGACAATGTGTTCAGCACTCCTTTTTCAGTTTCCCATGGTGACTTGTCATCGTCACTTCAATTGGAAATTATTGATTAGCAAAATTCAACTTTGTTGAAAGAGAGGTACTACAACACGTTGGATTTATCACAATGGTATCGTTCATTACAGCAAAAAACGTTTCCAAAGCTTCACAGCAATGCCGCTCAGATCACGTGCATGTTTGGATCTACGTATTGTTGTGAGAAGCTTTTCTCAGCAATAAAAAGAGAAAAAAGTAAGGAACGATCGTTTCTTCAGGATGCAACAATGAAGGCTATCCTCCGCACTAAAGCTGCGAACACTTTGACGCCTGATATTTCCGATCTTGGGATGAAAAGAAAATGTCAAGCTACAGAGGTCCAATAAATTTAGTATGCAATTTCTTGTGAAACAGTTGTTTCTTATTTATTTCCTGAACATCGTATTTTCTGGTGTAGCATGTCTCCACGTCTTAGTGGCTAAGAGTATGAGGTTGTCGATTTTGTAAGACGCAGCTGGCACATCAGAACGCTTGCCTTGCCGCCTGCCTCAGCCAGCCGTGCCGCGTGCCGGCGTGCCGGCCCACTTGAATGTTCACAGCGAGCGACACGGCTCCTTGGAGCAGGGAGCGCTCCGCAGCTCACAACGGAGCCGACGAGCTGGAACAGCCTGGTGTAGAAACTGAATTAAGATATCCAAAGATCCTCGCAACGTGTGGAATATTTTAGTTCTGTATAGTTGTCCTCCAGTCTGTTACCTAGAAATAGTATTCATAGCAAAATTTGAATTGTCAGTACTTAATTCTGGTGTTATTTAAAAATTTTGACTTGAAACATGAAATAGAGGAGTATTGTTGTAAAAATGAGAAACCAATAGAGATTTATCCTATAGCGCTACGAAACACAATTTCTCAAAAAAAGTTAAAAAATCAAAACATAAACTTATCAAAAATCGCTACAAAACTTTGCCAAGCATATATGAAATATGTTTCTGTTGTTCATAAACAACTTTAACACTTATCAGTAATAATGGGAAACTTTTGCCTTTGATCATGACGAGGAACGTTCTATTGAGTACAAAATAATAACAACAATTACATAGATTGTATGTTTGTGCATGTTAACTGTACTTGCATCAAAAGAATTTGGTTTGGTTACATAAAAACGTAAAAGTTACCCTATAAGCTAATTTTTATTGCTTATAAAACGCCATTTATATTTCTTAAGCATATAAAATCTTCGATGGATGAATACGGAGTGATGCGTGATTCTAATTATGTGCAATACAAACAAAGAGCAATGAGAAATCGTCGGCTCCCAGTTCCTCTTCCACACATTCAGGTATGTTTCATTTCTTACCAATGCGACCAGTACTACCGGCAATTCTACCGTTTACTACATCATTTAAAGCACAGCTCTATGTACGAGGGCAGTTCAATAAGTAATGCAACACTTTTTTTTCTGAAACAGGGGTTGTTTTATTCAGCATTGAAATACACCAGGTTATTTCCCAATCTTTTAGCTACACAACACAATTTTTCAACGTAATCTCCATTCAATGCTACGGCCTTCCGCCACCTTGAAATGAGGGCCTGTATGCCTGCACGGTACCATTCCACTGGTCGATGTCGGAGCCAACGTCGTACTGCATCAATAACTTCTTCATCATCCGCGTAGTGCGTCCCACGGATTGCGTCCTTCATTGGGCCAAACATATGGAAATCCGACGGTGCGAGATCGGGACTGTTGGGTGCATGAGGAAGAACAGTCCAGTGAAGTTTTGTGAGCTTCTCTCGGGTGCGAAGACTTGTGTGAGGTCTTGCGTTGTCATGAAGAAGGAGAAGTTCGTTCTGATTTTTGTGCCTACGAACACGCTGAAGTCGTTTCTTCAATTTCTGAAGAGTAGCACAATACACTTCAGAGTTGATCGTTTGACCATGGGGAAGGACATCGAACAGAATAACCCCTCGAGCGTCCCAGAGGACTGTAACCATGACTTTACCGGCTGAGGGTATGGCTTTAAACTTTTTCTTGGTAGGGGAGTGTGTGTGGCGCCACTCCATTGATTGCCGTTTTGGTTCAGGTTCGAAGTGATGAACCCATGTTTCATCGCCTGTAACAATCTTTGACAAGAAATTGTCACCCTCAGCCACATGACGAGCAAGCAATTCCGCACAGATGGTTCTCCTTTGCTCTTTATGGTGTTCGGTTAGACAACGAGTGACCCAGCGGGAACAAACCTTTGAATATCCCAACTGGTGAACAATTGTGACAGCACTACCAACAGAGATGTCAAGTTGAGCACTGAGTTGTTTGATGGTGATCCGTCGATCATCTCGAACGAGTGTGTTCGCACGCTCCGCCATTTTGCAGGAGTCACAGCTGTGCACGGCCGGCCCGCACGCGGGAGATCAGACAGTCTTGCTTGACCTTGCGGCGATGATAACACACGCTTTGCCCAACGACTCACCGTGCTTTTGTCCACTGCCAGATCACCGTAGACATTCTGCAAGCGCCTATGAATATCTGAGATGCCCTGGTTTTCCGCCAAAAGAAACTCGATCACTGCCCGTTGTTTGCAACGTACATCCGTTCCAGACGCCATTTTAATAGCTCCATACAGCGCTGCCACCTGTCGGAAGTCAATGAAACTATACGAGACGAAGCGGGAATGTTTGAAAATATTCCACAAGAAATTTCCAGTTTTTTCAACCAAAATTGGCCGAGAAAAAAAATGTGTTGCATTACTTATTGAACTGCCCTCGTACAGTGCTCACACATGGGAGTATCTGGTTCAAGATGGCCAATGGAAAATTTAGCTGCTGCATCCACTCAGAGAATCGTTTATCTATTTACAATACACTGAAGTCCTTTGCCGCAGATCCGTTTATATGTTCAGGTTAATCTAAGGAACTAGAACTATTGTAGGAATACTGACGTGATTTGCCACTAATAGGTAGACTGCTTTACGAGGAAAGTTTGTGGACATGATAAATATTTTCTGTAAACTGGTTGAATTATGATGAATTGAAGTTCTCGCCTCTGTCAAAACGGTCGGAATCACGGAACATCCCACGGCCTGACGCTGCTGTTGGACGGGTAACACTCTTACGTTGTGAAGAAGGTGTCTTACCGATGCTTTGTGGCAGAAGTCTGCCCCCGCTACCTGAGTGGTCAGCGTGGTGGAATGCCACGCCAAACAGCCTGGGTTCGATTCCCGGCTCGAGCATTAGATTTTCTTCGCTCAGGAACTGTGTGTTGTGTTGTCCTCATCATCATTTCATCCCCATCTCCGACGCGGAAGTCGCCCAATGTAGCGTCGAATGTAATAGGTACTTGCCCTCGGCGGCCAAACTTCCCTGAATGGGGGAACTCCCGGTCCGCAATGCCGTACGCTCATTTCCATTTTTGAGTGGCAAAGGGTGCTGCATACCAGTGTAAATTGACAGAGGGTGTTTCGTACCGCTGCTGCATGGAGAACTTTGCTTTGTGCCAATGTCCCGTGACAGAGGGTGCTTCCTGTCGATGATGCGTGACAAATAAGTTTCCGTACCGATGTTCTATGGTGTAGGGTGGATCCAACTGATGTTGCGTGGTAGAGGGCACTCTGTACCACTGTTGCGTTGTGAAGGGTACCTTCTCACCAATATTACGTGACAGGGGCGCTTCGTAGCAATGTTGCATGGAAGAGGGTGTTATGATCCATTATTACGTGACAGAGGATTCTTCATACCAACGTTTTGTAGCAGAGGTTGCATCCTACAGATGTTGCATGTCATAGGTTGCTTCGTAACAGTGTTGTGGGGTGCAGGATGCTTCATAGCGATCTACTGTGCCCGAGAGTGCTTCATAACAATGTTGCGGGGCAGAGGCTGCATCGTACTGATGTTACGAAACAGAGGATGCTACGTACCAATGCTGTTTGGCAGAGGATGCTTCCTACGGATGTTGCCCGCAGAGGGTGCTTCCTACCGATGTTAAATGTCAGAGAATGCTTCATACTAATGCTGCATGGCGGAGGATGCTTTATAATGAAATTGAGTGGTAGAAGATGCTTCCAACCAAAGTTGCATGGTAGAGGGTGCTTCATACCAATGTTTGGTTGGACTCGGTGCATCCTACTGATGAAACATGAGAAACGGTTTTGTGTAGAGATGTTTTGTTGGGAATTTGGAAAAGGGTCACACATGGGCGGAAAGAAAGTGTCTGTAGCCCACACCGGATTTTTAATCATAACTCTACGCCATGGCCCCTGAACAAAATTACGGCTACTCTAGTTAAGTCGTCTGGGTATAGAAATCAAGTGCCACCCGTGCAAAGCTGTGGCAAGTTTCTAGTTTACTCAGTAATTATACGTGCTACCCACCCTTCAGCGAGCTAGAGTGCAAGATTGTAAAACACTGCGTCTTTCGAAGCTATGGCTTCTGCATCTGTTGGATCAGGTAGGGCACAACAGACTCCTCCCAGGTTTTCGCGCTTATCTAACTCGGCTCGCACTGCCATGTCAACAAACCGAGGTTCTTAATCTCACAGGATATTTTCAGCTCTTCAGTGCAATGTTAGTATATTTCCCAGCCCATGAATGAGCGCAAGTGACCAAACAATGTTTACATATATTAATCTTGAGACTACAATTTTCCTAAATCTGATACACTGGCTCAAAACAAACATGAATAAAAATAGCAATTTACAGTTTTTAATGTAATCATTTTCACCTCAAAAAATCGTGGCAGAGAACGTTCCCATTGTATATCCTATTAGTGTTCCTTCCTCTTCTGCATTCTCGTATGAAGTGTGGGAGGAATGACTGCTTAAACGCCTCTGTGATCACTGTAACTGGACTAATCTTATCCTCGTTATCTCTGTGCGAGACTGAAATGCGTCAATCGATCCGCCTTTCCTATAGTTCTAAGGTTTTGCCTTATCAAGATCCGCAGAACATCTGTCCTCTACCTGTATTTGCTCATAACTATCTTTCCACGGAGGAAGATCACGCTGGAAACCTAAATTGTGTGTTTTATTCTCATCATAATTACAACTGAGAGTCAGCGCAAAATGTGCCTATAATCACCTGTCCCAAACACGGATGAATGTGCGTGTGATTACAAAAGCATGTAACCATGCAAATTCAGGGGGAAGATCTTGGTTTCACTTTGCAGTAGCAACATGGGAAGACAGTTGAGTGTAATCTTCGAAGCCTGCTCTAACGGCAACAGTTTGTCTGACACTCTGTCGCCACACTCGACTGTGCATTCGCAGACTTGCGGCCACTCGATTGGGCCTTTATAATTCAAGTGCAGGGACGCCGTCTTCAAAATTTCAGACGTTGAACGGTGCGGAAAATTTTAGGCCGAATGTCCAGACGTTGTCCCTCCCGTCTTCTGAAAGGAGGAGACGCCAGCTTTTATTGGCGAACTCATCTTGGTGATCCACTAGTGCGCCCCCATCAAGTTGGTTCACTATCTGTATGCAAAGGCGGGACAGTCTGTAGTTTCGACAGAATTTGCCGTCGCACGGAGGAGTCGAGTCCCAGCAGGTAGTGGCTGCTCCGTAGTCAAGTAACTACGAGGTACTGATTCTGTACACACATTGGCGTCACCTCCTCGGACCGGTCACCGGCGAAAGACACATCAAACCTGTAAACGGCGGGCATGCGCCACCAGAGGTGGTTGTCGATGGGGATCTCCTTCCCTCAGCAGAGTCACGTGAGCGGTAATAGATCCACAAGAGTACCTCCGCAAGCTGTTTTTTTTTTTTTTTTTTTTTTTTTATATATAGCGGCACAGTTCCACTCATCGGCAGTTCTCCGCCAATGCTTTGGACCAGCTCGTGTGCCGGCTAATACTAGCCCCTCAGGCAAAGCCCGGTAGGAGACACCGCTGATGGACTTTGAACCTTTCCAACATCGCTCCCGAGAAGTAGCTTCGGTCAGTTTCCGCCAAGTAGAATCTGTTTCCTTCATGTGGGAAACTTCGTTGGACTAGCCTCTAAGTCCCTTCATATTAATTTACTATGCTGTTTTCCAGGCGCACATCTGACAGAAGTCTGACAGAGTGCTTTATTCACATTTTATGAGAAGAAGACTTTATTTTGTCTCTACGCTGATGTCTTTTTAGTAAACCTTCCTTTTGTCGATCTGGAGCGAGTTATCTCTTTGGTATCTCACTACGTGAGGTATAGCACACACGAACAGTGAT
This sequence comes from Schistocerca piceifrons, assembly GCF_021461385.2. Classification (NCBI taxonomy): domain Eukaryota; kingdom Metazoa; phylum Arthropoda; class Insecta; order Orthoptera; family Acrididae; genus Schistocerca; species Schistocerca piceifrons. The sequence continues at coordinate 500,692,732 of NC_060144.1, forward strand.
TTTTGGATGAAAGTTAGTACGACTTAGGGGTAGTATTTGCTATAATAATTGTACTCAATAGTTAGGAGCAGTGAAGAATTCTCGCAAGTGATTATTTCAGTATCATTTAACGTAAAGTCAAATAGAACCGATCTTGGTCCGTAGTCGGTCACAGTTCACTTTAGGTAGCATGTGCGCTGTTAGATGTCGTTATTCGTTTCGCTGTGAGTCACGTGCTGGCTTTGACGATTCACTTATTAATTGAAAGTGGTAAACTTTGCTTTCGATTGCTCAGTGACTTTGAATCCTTATGTGCGTGCCACTGCACGTCCATGTTGCGTTTCCTTAGTCTACAAATATTCGATGGCTAGTAATGATTGGTATGTTATTATCGTTTGCTCGTGCGGAACCATAGGACTAGTATTTCGTGTGCGTGTGTTCCACGCAAATGCACCTTTAGGACTAGGCTATGTTTAATAAATATCCATTATGGAGCTACTTAGTTCATTAAACTTCGCCACAGCGTACATATCAGCACGCCCCTTTTTCGTCCTGTAATCTCTAACCTGATGTAGCCTGTGAGATGATATTACTTGTTATGTAAGCACTGGGCGGTCATTCTGGAGTTCACTATTTAAATTTCCGTTGCACTGTTTCCTCCTAAGGATGGAGAATAGGGAAAATACTCAATTACTCAAAAATGGCTCTGAGCACTATGGGACTCAACTGCTGTGGTCATTAGTCCCTAGAACTTAGAACTACTTAAGCCTAACTAACCTAAGGACAACACACACATCCATGCCCGAGGCAGGATTCGAACTTGCGACCGTAGCAGCAGCGCGGCTCCGGACTGAAGCGCCTAGAACAGCACGGCCACCGCGGCCGGTACTCAATTACTCGATTTGGCACTTAGGGTTAGGTATAGATGTTAACTATGCTATTTGTATTTGTACAAAGGATACCTCTCAGCTACAAGAAGTCCATAGTAGCAGGTGAAGGCAGCCCCACAAAAAAACTCGGGAAATGGGTTTGGAATACTTCGAGAATTGCGTAGGGAATTACAGTAATACCTAGATTCCTCCCTTAAAACTGCTTCCAGGGGATACTACGAGGAGCGTTCAATAAGTAATGGGACACAGCTATTTCTGAAATCAAGTTAGCTTTACTCAGGCTTCTAATACCTCATATTATTCCTCGCTCATTTGGCTACAAAACCAGATTTCTCAACACAAACCCCGTCAAAGCGACGGCCTCGCGCCATCTTAATGGCAGGGCCTGAATTCTCACATTATACCACTTTACTGATCGACGTCGGAACCGAGGTCTTGCTGCATGAATGACCTCCCCATCAACCACTTACTATTTCCCGTGGAGTGCATCCTTCATCGGAATAGACAGATGGAAGTCGGAAGCTCCGTTATCTGCGCTGTAGGGTGGATGAGGAAGAATAGTTCAATGAGTTTTGTGAGTTCCTGACAAGTGCAGAGACTTGAGTGAGACCTGACGTTGTCATGGAGAAGGGGAAATTTGTTTGTATTTTTGTGGCGAGGAAGATGCTGAAATCGTTTCTTCAGTGTGATGAGCCTAGCACAACACTCTTCAGAGTTCATCGTTACATCATGAGAGAGAGCATCAGACAAGAACCCGTTACGAGTCTCAGAAGACCGTCGCCTTGACTGTGCCGCCACTCCATGGACTTCCGTTTTGTTTCCGGTTCGAAGTGATGCATCCACGTTTCATGGCCTGCGATGATGTTCGGCAAAGTTGTCACTACCAACTTCGTAACTCGCAAGCAATTCCGCACAGGCTGTCTTTCGTTGCTCTTTATGGTCTTCTGTTTGGTAGCGCTGAATCCGGTGTGCACACGCATCTGAGTGCACCAACTGGCAGACGAGAGTGTCAGTACTGTCAACAGAGATTTTCGGCTTTGTTGCGGGGTGTTTGAGAGCGATTCGTCGCTCACCTCGAATGAGTGTCCGCGTGTTCCAACATTGCAGGAGTCACAGCTGTTGCAACTTGCCGGCAGGCGGGAGAACGGTCAGGTTTGCACGACCTCGTTGCGATGATGACAGACGCCTCGCCCAACTACTCAGCGTGCTTCTGTTCACTGCCACATCTCAGTACGCATTCTGCAAGCGCAATCTGCGATGTTCTGTCAGTTTTTTCAGTGTCTCTGTGATGCTGTCCTATGGGCCAGACTCACTTCTGATCACTTGTGCTGCCCCTTTTCGTAAATGTTCTGTATACCCTTTTACTATTATTTCGCGCAGGTCCCACGTAACTGAGTAATAGTCTACGAGGGGTCGCAAGAGTGTGTTGTGAGCTATCTCTTTTATAGATTGACTGAAGTTTCCTAGTATCCTTGGGGCGGCGCGGTTCCTTCCGTCCCTTACGACGAACCTGCACCTTCCTGTGAACACTGTCTCAGTATTTCATCAGTATGGAAGCCGAGCGAAACCTACTGTACTTCGACGTGAACCAGGCTGCAATTAAAGTCACTAATCTACGTTTCGGGAGAAAGTTTTCTCACGAAATTAAAGGTTGGAAATTTTGTCCTTAATTAATATATTCTGAAACTTAGGTGAACAAGTATCACTGCCAAGCCCGTGCTAGTCTTAACAAAGTCACTCACAATCCCTTTCACTCATGTTAGCAAGTTTATGGTGTTGCATTTCCCGACAACGTAATAGTTACAAAAATACGGATTGTTTTTGATTCAGAATGCTCGACAAATATTAAGTCGGTCAGTACCTAATGCAATCACAGTTTTTAGCCACCGACCTGCTCAATACGCCACACGGAATTTATGTCTTTTCTCGTCACAAAATTCACTTAAAAATTCCGAAATTTCTACACACCCATCGGAATAATTATGCCGTCACTTTACAACACTTTTGATGTACGAAACACTGCTAGATCCGGCAACTTATCATTTCCATCGGAACTACTACTACACATGTCCGAACTGTTTCATGGCTAGGCTCCGACTCCTCTCTAGAATATTCTAAGTCTTCTTTACCAGCAGAGAAAGGCGCGCGAAGAACATTGCTTTACCATTGGTCAATTTACTCAATAGCCAATAGCAAGACAAAAGATTCTCCCGCGTCAGTCCGCGCTTTTCATCAATAGCCAATCGCAAAATAGTAAACCTAACAACTGCACTTTTTACCGACGTAATTATCTAATATGCTGAAGTTTTGTTTATGCATAAAGTTAATTACTATTGTTATTTATACCTGAATTAATTTTCTCCGGAACCGCGCGACTGCTACGGTCGCAGGTTCGAATCCTGCCTCGGGCATGGATGTGTGTGATGTCCTTAGGTTAGTTAGGTTTAAGTAGTTCTAAGTTCTAGGGGACTGATGACCACAGCTGTTAAGTCCCATACTTCTCAGAGCCATTTGAACCATTTTTTTAAATTTTCCCTTTTCCATAAACTTACTCTACAAATCTATTCTACAAAAATCCCCTTTGTCCACATCCATACTTCTTCGAAATGTTCCCACCCTAAATCCCACTACATAACTCGTTAAACAATTATCTTCATATTAACCTTAAACCACACTCAAGCAACATTCATACCGCTGAAACACATTTATAACATTTACATACACAAAAAGACTTAATAACACTGTATGAAAATACTAGAACAGTTTATGAAAAACATTCTATTACTTTAGTGCACTCTAGTGGGCGCAATCGAAACTAATTCACAGTCCCCTATCCAATACTGTCCTCTATCGACTGATACATAAACTACGTGCGCGTCCAGTCTCGCGTAACCATCTGTCACTATCCAGCTCTGAGACACATCTCTCACTTAACCGCCTACAAGGCAAGATCGGTATACAGTGCTACGCCTCACCCTGTCAATGAACCGAAATCTGCCACTTGTTTTACTCACAACTGAGCCTGTGTGATTTTTATTAATGCTGGCGCGGAAAACGCTTATAAGTCTTACACAACGTAATTTACCCTCGTTAATAAATAGGAAAAATTCCATTCGTGCTGCCCTCACATACAGATCTATTTCGATTTTGTTTCGCTTACGTTCTCATAAAACGCGGAAAAAAATTATCCTAGCTTGTATGTCGGCAACACTATGTGAAGTGTTCACTGTCATCTACATCTACATGGATACTCTGAAAATCACCTTTAAGTGCTTGGGAGAGGGTTCATCGAACCACCTTCACAATTCTCTGTTATTCCAATCTCGTATAGCGCTGGAAGAATGAACACCTATATCTTTCCGTACGAGTACTGATTTCACTCACTTTAACTTGGTGATCGTTCCTCTCTATGTAAGTCGGTGTCAACAAAATACTTTCGCATTCGGAGGAGAAAGTTGGTGATTGGAACTTCGTGAGAAGATTCCTGGCAACGAAAAACGTCTTTCTTTTAACGATGTCAAGTCCAAATCCTGTATCATTTCTGTGACACTCTCTTCCAGACTTCGCGATAATACAAAACGTGCTACCGTTCTTTGAACTTTTTCGATGTACTCCGTCAGTCCTATCTGGTAAGGATCCCAGGCCGCGCAGCAGTATTCTAAAAGAGGACGGACAAGCGTAGTGTAGACAGTCTCCGTAGTAGACCTGTTACATTTTCTAAGTGTCCTGCGAATAAAACGCGGTCTTTGGTTAGCCTTCCCCACAACATTTTTAGGTGTTCCTTCCAATTTAAGTTGCTCGTAATTGTGATACCTGGGTATTTGGTTGAATTTACGGCTTTTAGATTAGACTGATTTATCGTGTAACCGAAGTTTAACGAGTTACTTTTAGCACTCATGTGGATGACCTCACACTTCTCGTTATTTAGGGTCAACTGCCACTTTTCGCACCATTCAGATATATTTTCTAAATCATTTTGCAATCTGTTTTGGTCTTCTGATGACTTTATTAGACGATAAACGACTGCGTCATCTGCAAAAAACCGAAGACGGCTGCTCAGATTGTCTCCCAAATCGTTTATATAGGCAAGTAACAGCAAAGGGCCTATAACACTACTTTGGGAGACGCCATAAATCACTTCTGTTTTACTCGATGACTTTCGGTCAATTACTACGAACTGTAACCTCTCTGACAGAAAATCACAAATCCAGCCATATAACTGAGACGATATTCCATAAGCACGCAATTTCACTAAGAGCCGCTTGTGTGGTTCAGTGTCAAAAGCCTTCTGGAAGTCCAGAAATACGGAATCGATCTGAAATGCCTTGTCAATAGCACTCAACATTTCATGTGAATAAAGAGCTAGTTTTGTTTCACAGGAACGATGTTTTCTAAACCCATGTTGACTATGCATCAATAGACCGTTTTCTTCGAGGTAATTCATAATGTTTGAACACAATAATGTTCCAAAATCCTGCTGCATATCGACGTTAACGATATGGACCTGTAATTTAGTGGATTATTCCTACTAGCCTTCTTGAATATTGGTGTGACCTGCGGAACTTTCCAGTGTTTGGGTACGGATCTTTCGTCGAGCGAACGGTTGTATATGATTGTTAAGTATGGAGCTAGTGCATCAGCATGCTTCGAAAGGAACCTAATTGGTATACACTCTGGACCAAAAACTTGCTTTTATTAACTGATTTAAGTTGCTTCACTACTCCGAGGATATTTGTTTCTACGATACTCATATTGGCAGCTGTTCTCCATTCGAATTATGGAATATTTACTTCGTCTTCTTTTGTGAAGGCATTTCGGAAGGCTGTGTTTAGTAACTCTGCTTTGGCAACACTCGTATCTAATATTCACCGACAATTACTTCTTAGTTATAGACATCGAACAAAACCAGTACGTTTTCTTTTTCACGGTTTTAATTTTACCGACAGTCCATTTTACGGTTTCATAAACTTTTATCGATTTCTTACAGTCTTCAGAAAAGATCTTCCAGATTACCAGACAGAATTGCAATGTCATCGTCAGTCTTAAAGCTATTTATTCCTTCGTCTAAACTTTAATTCATTCTCCAAATATCTCCTTGGTTTCCTTTACTGCTAGTTCAATGTAACATACTGAATAACGTCGAAGATAGGCTAAACTGCTGTCTCATTCCGTTCTCAACCAGTTATTTCCTTTCTTGTCTTGCGATTCTTGTAACTTCAGTCTGATTTCTGTATAGCTTGTAAATAACCGATCGCTTCCTGTATTTTATCCCTAATGCTTTCAGAATATTGAAGAATGTATTCCAGGCAACATAGCCAGTAGCATTCTCGAAATTTAGGGGGTAATCTGCCGAATTACAGACCCAGATCACTGACTTCGATTTGCAGTAGGATTTTGCAACATATATTGCATTAGAACGTTTTTAATTAACTCGACGAAAGCGATTTAATGAAAAAATGTCGTTCTTATACAACACGAACAGCTCTTTACTCACATTAAGTAATGAGTACCATCGATAGGGGATCTCAAATTGATTCCATATTTCTTCATTTCCAGAAGACGATATATCTTGCATATACAATGAAAAGTTTTGGTACGGCTGCTACTTCCAAAGATCTCAATAAATATGAGGGAATGTCGTCCACTACAGATGCGGTCCTTCGTCTTAGGACCTTCAGCGCTCTATCTGTTTTTTCTCGCTATGTCTCCACCTTATCTTCATCTACTTCCTCTTCCCGTTCTATTATATTGTCGTTAAGTCCAAGAACTTAGAAGAATATAAAAATGTAGACGAACATTGAAAAAATAGTAAACAGGTAGGTGATTACGTGAATAAAATGCTAAAGTAGCTCTGCGAGATGTGGAAAAAATATGAAGCAATCATTGAGAGAAGTTGCAGAACATGCGTAACAAACATGAAGCTGTATTTTCTCCTCAGCAGGATGAACGATGCGAAGCAAGTATTGGCAGCAATGAATATAGTACATCTATTCTATCAAACTCCTGCAGAGCTGTATTAAAACTGAGATGCAAAAATAGCGAATTTATAAACTACAGGTAAATGGCGAGAGTAAGCTTCGGGGGAAATCATCATATTAAAAAATAATTTAAAAAATTGGAGGATCCGGCCAGGGACTGGGTGTTGTGTTGTCCTAGTCATCATCATTTCATCCCCATCGACGCGCAAGTCGCCGAAGTGGCGTCAAATCGAAAGACTTGCACCCGGCGAACGGTCTACCCGACGGGAGGCCCTAGTCACATGACTTTTTTTTTTTTAATCACTACGTTCAACCTCTTGAAGAGGTGTACATAAACGGGGTAGTAGAATGTAATTTAATCAGATCAGTAGAGCGGATATGGAATACAGATTGACAATAGTATTTACAGCATTTTTGAGGAACACTAACTTGTTTGCATTGTATATAAACTTAAGTGTTAGTAAGTCATTTCTGAAAGTAATTGTCTGGAATATATTCTTCTACGGAAAGGAAAGGTGGACAAGCAGTTCAGGCAAGGAGGGAGCAGAAGCTTTCGAAATGAGGTGCTTCTAATGAACTTTGAATATTAGAGTTGTTGATCGAATAACGGATGAGGAAGTACCCGGTCGAAATGAAAATATAATGAAGGCACAATTTGGTTAAAAGGAGGGAACGGTTGACAGAACACTTTCTCGGGCACCAGTGTATCTTCAGGTTGGTAGTGGAGGGAAGTGTGGAAGCTTAAATTGTGCGAGTGGACGAAGACCGAGGGTGGATGCAGGTTGCAGTAAATAAGAGATGTGAAGAGAAATGAACGATTTTGGTTTGTACGGGCTCTCCATTGCGAGATTATCAGCGGACTTGGCACAAGACTGATTCTAGTGGAGAGCCGCATCATGACAGTTCCGTATTTCGGACCACAACAAGAGGATGTTTATCGTTTGCTCTAACAATTATATTTCACTCTGGTAACAACGTAGTTTCTTAAGAGGACAGCAGAAAGGAATAAAAAATTTTCTTTATGACCATGTTTATGCTAAGCGAAATCGGGCCCTCGAACTTACTTGCTGTGCGATTAACGCACAAAACCATTATGGCGCCTCCTTAATCAGGAGATATGACTGAGAGGAAACAGCCAAGCGTAATGTAATGTCGCTGGGTGCTTGGGAGGTCGCACGCTGCTACTAACGTAATTACCTTATGGAAACGGCTAATTTCCCTTTCAGTCGCGCAGTATTGATTAAGATGATGCAAAGTGGACAAAAGCGAGCAGCGAGAGTAATTCATGGTTGACAAAATAATTTATTTACATTATCAGTCATGTCATTAATCTACAACATGAACAGCGAGGTCCCAACAGACTTCGTCGTCGCGTAGTTGAAGATATACAGGGTAATACCGTGATTAAGTTACAAACTTCCAGTGACAATGGAGAACGGTAAACGTATCCATCTGAGGCAAGGGACCGTAGGCCGAAAATTACGGAGTAGAAAAGCAGAAGCGAAAATCTACTCAAGTTCTGCCTTAGCCTCACGCATAGCTCAAACTAAGGACCTCGGCTTTCGAAGCCTGATCACGATGCACAGAATTCCCACAGAATACTCTCCAATATGCTCAGATAGCGATCCCTCTTGATGGACTAGTAACGGCGCACTTAACTCGATGTTAGAGAGGCCGAAAATCCCAAGTCTACGGCAGAATAAAGATGAATCCACTTACTTGTACAAGTTTGACAAGCTGCTACATTTACAAGAGTTGTTCAAAACGACGTTCCCCACAGTCAATGCGGTGGGTCGCGCAAAAGTCCTGTCACACCCGTTCTAAACTACCCAGTTTCATTTGATTTGAACAGTGTCACAGACACAGCGAGAATTCTTGCCAGCTTTACCCAATTAATCTATAGATTTAGAAGGGAATTTATTGACTAACTGCCTCATCATCGCACAGTCTAAACCGCTAAGCCCAGAAACTTTGTATTGGGTGTTGACCTTGTGCGAGGGGCGTTTGAAAAGTCCGTGCAAAGTCCGAGAGATGGCACCACCGGCGCGTATCGAGGTCATATTTAGTTAGTACCATCGTTGGAAAGAACGCACACCAAGTTTCAGCCATATTGATCTATTTTTTTGTGTTTGGCATTCGTGTGAATCAAGGAAGTCGTGTGATTGTCAAAAAATGGACGAAAAAGAATTTCGTGTGGTGATTAAACACTACTTTATGAAAGGCAGGAGACGAAAGACAAGCTTGATATGCATTAGGGTGACTCTGCACCTTCGATTAGAACAGTTTATAAGTGGTTTCAAAATTTTCGGAGTGGCCATACGGACACAAGTGATTCTCAGCGTTCTGGACGCCCTGCGGAGGTTACGACTTCATAAATCATTGATAAATCCATGCTATGGTGATGGATGACAGAAGAGTTATGGTGTGTGAGATTGCTAGTGCTGTGGGCATCTCCAATGAACGGGTACATAATATTTTGCATGAACATTTGGACATGAGAAAGCTATCGGCAAGATGGGTTCCGTGATTGCTCACGCTTGACCAAAAACGGAATCGCGTGAAGTGTTGCATGGATGGTTTACAGCTATTCAGGAAGAATCCGCACGACTTTAAGTGTCGTTATGTCACTGTGGATGAAACATGGATACATAACTATACTCCTGAGGCCAATCAACAATATAAACAATGGGTTACAAAGGGAGGATCTGCACCAAAAAAGGCAAAGACCATTCCTTCGGCCGGAAAGGTTATGACGACTGTATTTTGGGATTTGCACGGGATAATCCTCATCGACTATCTGAAAAATGGTAAGCTATTATAGGTGAATATTAATCATCGTTATTGGACCGTTTTAAAACCGAGCAGCAAGAAAAACGCCGGTGACTGGACCGCAAAAGTGTCCTTTTGCATCACGACAATGCACCAGCACACAGCTCAGCAGTTGTAGTCGCAAAATTAATGGAAATAGGATTCCAATTCGTTTCACATTCCCCATATTCTCCAGACTTGGCTCCGTCGCACTACTATTTGTTCCCCAATTTGAAGAAATGGCTGGCGGGGCAAAGATTTTATTCAAACAAGGAGGTGATTGCAGCAACTAATAACTCTTTTGCAGACTTCGACAATTCCTATTATTCGGAAGGAATCAACAAATTAGAACAGCGTTAGACGAAGTGTATAAGTCTAAAAGGAGACTTTAGAAAAATCCCTTCTTAAACGATGTCTACAGTACAAGGTGCGTTTGAAAAGTCCGTGCAATAATAAAAACTACTGTGGTCTCCAGTCCAGAGACTGGTTTGATGCAGCTCTCCATGCTACTCTATCCTGTGCAAGCTTCTTCATCTCCCAGTACTTACTGCAACCTACATACATCTGAATCTGTTTTGTGTATTCATCGCTTGGTCTCCCTCTACGGTTTTTACCCTCCACGCTGCCCTCCAATACTAAATGGGTGATCCTTTGATGCCTCAGAATATGCCCTACCAACCTATCCCTTCTTATAGTCAAGTTGTGCCACAGACTTCTCTTCTCTCCAGTTCTATTTAATACCTCCTCGTTAGTTATGTGATCTACCCATCAAATCTTCAGCATTCTTCTGTAGCACTACATTTCGAAAGTGTCTATTCTCTTCTAGTCCAAACTATTTATCGTCCACGTTTCACTTCCATACATGGCTACACGCCATACAAATACTTTCAGAAACGACTTCCTGACACTTAAATCTATACTCGATGTTAATAAGTATCTCTTCTTCAGAAACGCTTCCGTTGCCATTGCCAGTCTACATTTTATATCCTCTCTACTTCGACCATCATCAGTTATTTTACTCCCTAAATAGCAAAACTCCTTTACTACTAGAAGTGTCTCATTTCCTAATCTAATCCCCTCAGCATCACCCGATTTAATTTGACTACATTCCATTATCCTCGTTTTGCTTTTGTTGATGTTCATCTTATATCCTCCTTTCAAGACACTGTCCATTCCGTTCAGCTGCTCTTCCAGGTTCTTTGCTGTCTCTGACAGAATTACAATGTCATCGGTGAACCTCAAAGTTTTCAATAAAACTGAGAAAAGCCAAGTATAAAACCTTTTGCAATCATTTCGATACTATCTAAAGTATCGTAAAAATATTTCTTATGTATAATACATGGATTTTATGTATAATCCATGGATTTCAATACGTACTCCGAACTTTTCTTGTGTTTCCTTTACTGCTTGCTCAATATACAGATTGAATATCAACGGGGAGAGGCTACAACCCTGTCTCACTCCCTTCCCAACCACTGCTTCCATTTCATGTCCCTCGACTCTTATAACTGCCATGTGATTTCTGTACTAATTGTAAATAGCCTTTCACTCCCTGTATTTTACCCCTGCCACCTTCCGAATTTGAAAGAGAGTATTCCAGTCAACATTGTCTATGTCGAAAAATTAAAAAGGTTTGCCCCAAACACGTAAGTAGTTTTTATTATTGCACGGACTTTTCAAACGCACCTTGTACTGTAGACATCGTTTAAGAAGGGATTTTTCTAAATTCCTCCCTTAAGGTGTTGAAATAGGGGATTAAAGATTTTTTCAAAATGTTTCATTATGAAAGCTTCAGGTTGGTATCCTACCTCTCTCCGTGGCGTCTCGAGACACATCTTCGGTTCTGGCTCTGAGCACTATGGGGCTTAACATCTGAGGTCATCAGTCCCCTGGAACTTAGAACTACTTAAATCTAACTAACCTAAGGACATGACACACATCCATGCCCGAGGGAGGATTCGAACCTGCGACCGTTGCGGCCGCGCGCTTTCAGACTGTAGCGCCTAGAACCGCTCGGCTACTCCTGCCGGCTAACTTTTATGGTGGCCATCAGTCTTCGTCGGTTCGGTAAATTCTGTCCAACATACATTACTTCACCAAAGTGATTTGCGATCCACATCAACGGTGGAAAGATTCGTCAAATGGTTGAAATGGCTCTGAGCATTATGGGACTGAACATCTGTGGTCATCAGTCCCCTAGAACTTAGAACTACTTAAACCTAACTAACCTAAGGACATCACACACATCCATGCCCGAGGCAGGATTCGAACCTGCGACAGTAGCAGGCGCGCGGTTCCAGACTGAAGCGCCTAGAACCGGTCGGCCACCCCGGCTGGCCCACATCTTCGGCCTGGTATCTCAGTGACAGGAGTAGAATTGTCTTCGTTGTTGATTCTCTCTTCGAGCTGAGCCCCGATTAACAGCGGAAACACGTCTGGAGAAGACGCCCCTGACAGCGGTGGATACCAATCTGGCTGTCGTACGCCGTACAGCTTTACAGGCAGGGGAGATGGACTGGGGTGACACTTATTTTCATAACAGAAACTGTTTGGTTGTCACTAGCGGCACTCCTACGGCACAGCGACACGTCGAGGCTATTCCACGCCCCGTTTTGCTGCTCTTCATCGCAAGACAGGCTAATCTTACACCGAGCGAGGTGGCGCAGTGGTTAGCACACTGGACTCGCATTCGGGAGGACGACGGTTCAATCCCGTCTCCGACCATCCTGATTTAGGTTTTCCGTGATTTCCCTAAATCGTTTTAGGCAAATGCCGGGATGGTTCCTTTGAAAGGGCACGGCCGATTTCCTTCCCAATCCTTCCCTAACCCGAGCTTGCGCTCCGTCTCTAATGACCTCGTTGTCGACGGGACGTTAAACACTAACCACCACCACCACCACCTCCGCTAATCTTACATTTCAGCAAAATAATGCCAGACCCCTCACAGCGAGAGATTCTACTGCTTCTCTTACGCTCACCAAAACCTACTTTTGCCTGCGAAGTCGCCGGATCTCTTCCCAATTGAGAACATTTGGAGCTCTATGGGCAGAGCCCTCCAATCGACTTGGCTTTCTGATGATCAGAAGCGCCAGTTAGACGGAATTTAGTACGATATCCCTCAGGAGGGCATCCAACAACTCAATCAATACAAAGCCGGGTAACTGCTTGCACAATGGCAGGCCAAAGGTGGACCAAAGCGTATTGACTTGCTCAGTGTGTCACGCTCTTTCTCTTGAGTAAATCATCCAAGTTTTCTAACAAAACTGTAATAATTCTATCGCTTTCCACCCATTTCTGACAATGCTTCCATAATGCGCCCTTTTTATTTGCTTAGTAATAATATACAGGGTGGCCCACTGATCGCGACCGGCCCAAATATCTCACGAAATAAGTGTCAAACGAAAACACTACAAAGGGCGAAACGTACCTAGCTTGAAGGGGGAAACCTGATGGCGCTATGGTTGGCCCACTAGATGGCTCTGTCATAGGTCAAACGGATATCAACTGTTTTTTTTTAAATCGGAACCTCCATCTTTTAATACATATTCGTGTAGTACGTAAAGAAATATGAATGTTTTAGTTGGACCACATTTTTCGCTTTGTGATAGGTGGCGCTGCAATAGTCACAAACGTATGGCTCACAATTTTAGACGAACAGTTGGTAACAGGTAGGTTTTTTTAAAATTAAAATACAGAACGTAGGTACGTTTGAACACTTTATTTCGGTTGTTCCAATGTGGTACATGTACCTTTGTGAACTTAGCATTTCTGAGAACGCATGCTGTTACACCGTGATTACCTGTAAATACCAAATTAATGCAATAAATGCTCAAAATGATGTCCGTCAACTTCAATGCATTTGGCAATACGTGTAACAACATTCCTCTCAACAGCGAGTAGTTCGCCTTCCGTAATGTTCGCTCATGCATTGACAATGCGCTGACTCATGTTGCCAGGTGTTGTCGGTGGATCACGATAGCAAATATCCTTCAACGTTCCCCACAGAAAGAAATCCGGGGACGTCAGATCCGGTGAAAGTGCGGGCCATGGTATGGTGCTTAGACGACCAATCCACCTGTCATGAAATATGCTATTAAATACCGCTTCAACCGCACTCGAGCTATGTGCCGGACATCCATCATGTTGGAAGTACATCGCCATTCTGTCATGCATGAAACATCTTGCAGTAACATCGGTAAAAAATTAAGTAGGAAATCATTATACATTGCACCATTCAGATTGCCGTCGGTAAAATGGAGGGCAGTTACCCTTCCTCCCATAATGCCGCACCATACTTTAACCCGCAAAGGTCGCTGATTTTCCACTTGTCGCAGCCATCGTGGATTTTCCGTTGCCCAATAGTGCATATTATGCCGGTTTACATTACCGCTGTTAGTGAATGACGCTTTGTCGCTGAATAGAACGCGTGCAAAATATCTGCCACCGTCCCGTAATTTCTCTTGTGTTCAGTGGCAGAATTGTACACGACGTTCAAAGTCGTCGCTATGCAATTCCTGGTGCATAGAAATATGGTACGGGTGCAATCGATGTTGATGTAGCATTCTCAACACCGACGTTTTTCGGATTCCCGATTCTCGCGCAATTTGTCTGCTACTGATGTGCGGATTAGCCGCGACAGCAGCTAAAACACCTACTTGAGCATCATTATTTGTTGCAGGTCGTGGTTGACGTTTCACATGTGGCTGAACACTTCGTGTTTCCTTAAATAACGTAACTATCCATAACTATTCAGCGAACGGTTCGGACACTTGGATGATGTCATCCAGGATACCGAACAGCATCACAATAGCCATGCATCAACACGATATCGACCTTTTCCGCAATTGGTAAACGGTCCATTTTAACACGGGTAATGTATCACGAAGCAAATACCGTCCGCACTGGCGGAATGTTACGTGATACCACGTACTTATACGTTTGTGACTATTACAGCGCCATCTATCGCAAAGCGAAAAAAGTGGTCCAACTAAAACAGTCATATTGCTTAACGTACTACATGAATATGTAATAAAAAATGGAGGTTCCCATTTAAAAAAAACGCAGTTGATATCCGTTTGACCTACGGCAGCGCCATCTAGCGGGCCAACCATAGCGCCATCTGTTTTTCCCCTTCAAGCTAGATGAGTTTCGTTCTTCGTAGATTTTTGGTTTGATGCTTATTTCATGAGATATTTTGCCCGGTCACAATCAATGGTCCACCCTGTATACAAGTAACAGATAGGAGGGAAACAAGTTGTAGGCAATAATAGTTCTAGATATACAGGGTGATTATAATTAAAGTTAAACTTTCAAAACGCTGTAGACATAACACCACTGTTTAGAATGACGTCAAATAGTAACGGTATATTATCGGAGAAGGAGGAAAACTTATGGCAGAAGAAAAAAAAAATATTGTGAAAATTGATCAATAGACGGCGCTGTATGTGTCAGAATACGTAAATGAAAACACCCGTCATGAGCATGACCCATTGAAGTTGGTATAAACACGCCGGGTACACGGCTTTTCCTCCTTTCGCGTCTGCGACGTTCGCCATGACTGTCTCAATGCAGGATCGCGCTCTGCATGTAAAGCTGCATTACAAGAATGGTGACTCTGCAAACGTCGCTCTGCAGAGGATCCGGACACTGAAGGGTTTGGAAAAAGGCATTGGTCCGATGACTGCCGTGGGTTTGGAGAAAATGATTCGGAAATTCGAAAAGACGGGCTCTTTTGGTGTGCAGCCTGGTACAGGGAGGAAACGAACTGATTCGATGTCAGGGAAGCAGTGGCCACAGCAATGCAGGAGGAGACGACTGATGGTGTGTAAATGTATAGTGCACAAAGAATTGCCCGAACATTGTATTTAGCCGTGAGCGCTGTACGTAAAATCCTATGGAACATCCTTCTTTGCTATCCATTCAGAATTGCCCATGTGCATGAGTTGCTTCCTGTTGACCTGCCAGCAAGAGAGACCTCTGCTTTTGAATTACTTGCTCGCATGGAGAGTGGACAATGATTGGCTGTGGAAGATTTCGTGGACAGATGAAGCCCACGTCCATCTGACAGGATATGTCAATACACAAAATTGTCGAATATGGGCAACGGAAAATCCACACACAAATCAACCAGTACCACCTCATCCTGAAAATGTCACTGTGTGGTCCGGGTTTACGGCGTCATTTATCTTAGGTTCATATTTTTTCGAAGGGACAAGTGCTTCCGCACCTGTTACCTATACCGACACTGGTAACCGCTATGAGTGTCTTTTGCGTAACCACGTTGTAAGAGGTCCGAGCAGATGTAATTTCGATGTACTGCTCATGCACTGCCTGCGATATGCATGGTCTCTGACCAGAGAGCAGTGTTGACTACAGTACGAACTGTGTAGCTGTAGCAGTAAGTTGTTGCTAGTCTGGAGTCTGCTCTGGCCTGGTCTGGTGTATCGTGTTGGCTGGCCCGGTCGCGGTGCAGCGATGCCGGAGCCTGAGTATTAATGTATAAGGTAAAAAAAGCAGCCTCGCGCATATCTAGTAATGTTATCTCAAGTCCCATGTAAATGTTTTAAAACTCTCGTAATAATAATCTTCCTCTTAAAAAGTTACTTTTTACAACCATTCATTTCAATTTAAAGAATTTACTAATTTCTGCCATCCATGATCATCCCTATTATTGCAATAGAAAAATCAGTTGCTTCCTTTCATAAATGACAGATAGGTCGGCCAGCATTGCACAGAGCTGTGCCGGAAAAATTTATTGTAAGAGCAGATATATCCGGCGACTTCACTGAGGTAAGAATTTTTCCTTTTTTATTCGGAATGATCTTCCAGGGCCATGACGCAGCACTGCTGTCGTCCAAAATTTACCAGGTTAAATTCACAGTGAATTATTGGAAAGTCATAAGTGAGCGACAATTTAATTGAGAGGTTAGTTACAGTGTTTTATTACTAGGTTACTGAATTTATTTTTTTATTGGGGTGTTATACTGAATGTGAACGACAGAATTATAATTTTTACTGTTGAGAGGTTTAGGAATTTTTCTGTTTTGAGGTTACGCTAAATGTGAATGAATTTTGAGCTTAGATTAAATGAGAAAGAATTTTGTAGGGAGGTTACAAATGAGAAAGAATTTTGTGGGGAGGTTACAACGTCATTCTAGCTCTCCAACAACGTGGGTTTGTGGATGGGATCATTTTCATGCAAGATGGCGCACCTCCGCACATTGCAAATCCAGTTAAGCAGCTGGTGAAGCGGCATTTCGGAAAAGGTACAGCCGCCATTTCCCTACAGCCTGGTCGTCCCGGTAACCTGATCGTAATCCATGCGACTTCTGACTGTGGGGCTATCTGAAAGATGTTTTGTTAAGTGTTCCGATTGCAAACTTAGCTGCATTGAAGGCACGCATTGCGCAACACATTCTGAACGTGATCGCGAAAACACTTTGATTAGTTGTGGAACATGCTGTTTCTCGATTTCATCGTGTTGCAGAGGACGGTGGGCAGCATACTGAACGTGATTTGCGACAGTCACACGAAAATTAACAATCAGATTTGATTTTTATTCATGAATTTTATGTGGCTTTTAGCCTTTGTCATTTGTAGTCCACCACTATTAAAGTATGATGCTTACAGCTCCATCTATTGCTACATACTGTAACTATTTTTTTTCTGCCATATGTTTTCCTCCTTCTCCGACAATATTCCGTTGCAATTTGACGTCATTCTGATCAATGGTGTTATTTCTACAGCGGTTCGAAAGTTTTACTGTAATTATTATCACCCTGTATATCTGGAAGTACGTGTAGTTTTATAAATAACAGCGTTAGTTACGGTGATGGGAAGTAGAATTGTGTACGATTTAATAATGTATATTATATCATATTGTATCATGAGTCATTGATGTATAGGAAACACGTTGTTGTTGATATTAATAATTAATGTAAGAAAGAATGCAGCTTGCGAGTTGAGTTCCACCGACTATAATATTTCAAAATTTTACCAAAATAATATTTGTAAGTGTGCCAGATTGGCTTTGGGCGTCGGCGCAACAGAGGATGTGGACCGATGGAATTTTAGAAAATATATCTGGCACAACGCGATTTGATAATCGCTCTGTGCTATATGACTGGTTTGAAAAACTCAGACTACTTCTCTGAATGACCGCAGGCTCTGGTCATACAATAAGTAAAAATGAATAATGCAAATTAGCAATGAAATCTCGCCAATGCCGGATCGATGAGTCTTCCCTGCGAGACATGTTGAAATGCAGAACGCGTAATACAACAAATGATGAGATAATCAAGTGATGTGGTGAATTACTAATGAATCAGCACCTTAGTAACTCAATATAAGTTCGTACGTTAGGTATCATTTACAACTACAGTCCACTATGCATTCATTAGGATAGCTGGAGACAGAAAGACAAATACAAACAGCCAAAGGAATTGACAGTTTAGACAGACAAATACGCAAAAGCAAGACAATGAATGATGGCAACACTATGAAAGAAGAGAAAATATTCGTCAGTATCCCATACCTGCGCCAAATATCTCAAAAAAATAGCTAACCTTTTTTTAAAAAAAATAATAAGTAACAGTTTCATTCTCAACTAATAATAAATTAGGAAACTTACTCATTCATAACATTAAATCAGATACGCAAACATACAAAACAGTGGAGTGTGCAATGTATCATGCCTCAGTTGTCCTGCCTACTATGTAGGGAAAACAGGTAGAAACTTCAAAACCCGTTTTCAAGAACATGTAAATGCTTTCAGGCTCGAACACTTTGAAAAATCAGTCATTGCACAACTTATGTTGGAAACGAAACATGTCATCAACAATCTAGAAAGCAATATGGTAGTATTACATAGTGAAGCCAATGGTAAGACCATAAACCTGTCAGAAGAACTGGAGATATACCTCCACAAAATGAAAAAAACCAGAATCGATGTTATATGAACAAACAGATTTCGCAAGCCACAACTATTTCAGTAATTTTAAAGATCTGTCCAAAAGTCATTTCCTGCGTATGTCAATTGTTTCCTGCATATGTCAATTGTTTAATAATTATATTTTTAGCACTATGAAAAATTCATTTTTAACCACACCATGTACGGAAACATCTGTGAAGTGTTTACAAACATGTGTTTCCGAATGTGCCTCTTTAAGGAAGTGATATGTTTGAAAACGACGGAGGAAAAAACTTATGCTGTTGCTAAAACGTTAAAAGCGCTTTTCTTGGATTCTTTGGTATGTTTACACCATTCATCTTCTTCACTATTTCTCACATATTTTCCGCGTCTGACTTACGAAATTCGTTACCTAACGTCAAACCTTTTCGTGACAGGAATATGCATTTAATCTCATTCAAGAGAACAAATAAAGCATGTATTAAGACGAATTACTCCTGAAGATGGACCCACAGGGTCCGAAATGCATCGTGTACTGAAAAGAAACACGAAAAATTGTGACTGAAGGCGTTTTTTAATTCATACCTCGAGTGTATTAAGTACAGACATGTTTGAAGCTGCAAAATATGAATAAAATTAAAATAAAACAGCCAGGCTTCTCCCAGTCGCTCTCTAAAAAACTTTGAAGGCTGCGCATTCTTTTATTACGCAGCTGACGCAAATATAAACACTGACTCTTTGATCGCAAATGTTTACACAAAATCTTTTAGAAAGGGGTATTACAGCCTTTGTTTAAATTATAGGTAACATGTTACAGTCTACGTAACATAAATAAAATATAAAACTACGGTTTCTTATTTTACATTTTTTAGTGCAGATCCTTTTGTTGTAGAAGCTCCTAGTCTGCTTATTACGAACCAGCGCATAAATACTGCCGGCCGGCCGGAGTGGCCGAGCGGTTACAGGCGCTACAGTCTGGAACCGCACGACCGCTACGGTCGCAGGTTCGAATCCTGCCTCGGGCATGGATGTGTGTGATGTCCTTAGGTTGGTTAGGTTTAAGTAGTTATAAGTTCTAGGGGACTTATGACCACAGCAGTTGAGTCCCATAGTGCTCAGAGCCATTTGAACCATAAATACTGCCCCGGTGGACAGCACTTTACGCCGTCAGCCCGCACATACGCTGTCTGACCGCAGTTCCTCGGAAACGTCTGCCGCAGTGAACGCGTGAGGAATCTCTCCGCGCTCCATCCACGTCGCTGGCTGGCGAGAGCCGGTCTCGCAATAATTAGTTAAACACCACACCACACCACACACACACACCACAGCACAGCACAGCGCAGTCCTAAAACAAACACGCCGCGTCGGTAACGGCGGACCCGCACCTTGTCATCACTGGCCGGCGCACCGCCGCCGATATTAAATACGCACGGGCTAAATGCGCTGTTAGCCGCGCCCGTGTTGTTCTTTCGCGATTTCAGGAATGCGATGCGAATACCACACCGACGCGGGAATACCGACTCAATATTGGCACAGGTGGCGGTTTCAGTGGAACGCGAACTGCGAACGCAAAACTACGAAGTTCATCTCCGGCTAACATTTCAGGGCAGCTCTCTCGTGTAGTATCCCCATGTGCAATGCATTACGCACAGCTTTATTCCAGACAACTCTGCAGTTCGAACGCAGCTTCCACCTACCGATGCCGGACGTAGGCTTCGATGCGTGACGTAACGATGTTGTGGCTTGTGACTACACACGTATGCAAACAAAAAGAGGACAAAACTCAGAGAGCATGTATTTTGAATTTTTTTCTGTGTGTATGTTGTCGTCACTTACCCTTAAAGTAGCTCTGAGTTTCCGAAACAAACAATGTGCGTACGAAATCCTAACTGTGGCGACAAGCTGACCTATAGCGTAGCCCGACAACTGTTCGAATGGCTCTGAGCACTATGGGACTTAACATCTGTGGTCATCAATCCCCTAGAACTTAGAACTACTTAAACCTTACTAACGTAAGGACATCACACACATCCATGACCGAGGCAGGATTCGAACCTGCGACCGTAGCAGTCGCACGGTTCCGGACTGCGCGCCTAGAACCGCGAGACTACCGCGGCCGGCCCGACAACTGTGTTAAGTTGAATGGTGACAGTTTGGATTTTAGTTGGCGGAGCAGTGTCAAAACCTTCAATTAATCCCATTCGTTTCACCACGTTGCACGTATTTATTGGTGGTTGCATGTCAAAGTGACTGACTACAAATAAAAATAAGTAAAGAAAGTGAACTGCCACGGCCGTGCCATGAAATAAATTTATTTCAAACGGCTAGCTTCGGCGCGACACCTACAGTCATTTTCAGGTCCTGTGTAATGGAGAATAATTTATAAAGCTACCGTGCCAATGCCTGAGAACTGAATTTACATAACGATAATCTACTACAGAAGCACTGAAACATATGTGGAATAATACCAATTACGGTTTGAGTGTACGTGTGAAACACATATTTTTGAAAAATCGTAACTAGAATCATAAAATGGGTTGAAGCATATGAACACAAAAGCACACACTGAAACAGTATCATAGTCACCATACATGTAGTTATTGCCATATGTGGAAAAACGTGGAAAATTCGAAAGATAGCATTGACTCACTTTAAAATTGTACCAGTAAATTACAACGCAGCGTTCAGCAATTTTAGGTTTAACAAAGCGGCAGAATATTAAACATGATCCTACTGAAAACGTACACATTAATGTAAAAAATGTGTACAAGACAATAAAAGTGATGTAAGAAATGAAAGTAATTATAAGGAACCCAAGTGGTGCATGCTAATCGCCAACCAAGTATAAATGCACAACGGCAAGTTTAAATACGATTTTTGGGACAGACGACCTAAAAAAAAAAAAAAAACCACTGGTAAAAATTTAAAAAAAAACATAGATAATTGTGAATGCTGAAATTACGAGTATCATATGCACTATTTTGTCAATACGTAAGGAACACAAACTCCTAACGACAAGAAAACTAAAAATAAATGTCCAAAGACCATCTTCATGTCAATACGTAAGGAACACAAACTTCTAACGGCAATAAAACTAAAAATAAATGTCCAAAGACCATCTTCATGTACCTTGCCCTCGTTTAATAAAAATATCTGAGGTTATATTACTTAATCAATGTCACGGTCGACATACGTGCAACAGCACATAGGCAGTGTGGTGCCTGTATACTAAGCTGTCCACAATTAACTTGTATCAGGTTTTGGGGACAAAGAACAGATCACTGTCCTGTGTCCCTTGATCTCTTTCCATACATGAAGCATGTAAATGATCAGTCATTTGTACAACAGTACACTCTCCAAGAAACGTATAGGTTACAAAGAAATATAAAAGAATTTGGGAAGTTCCAGCTAAAACCACACATTAAGTACAACTGTTAAAACGGGACAACAAGAATAAATCCACAGGAAAATGGCACTTACATCATAAATAATGATTTAGTGTATAGGGAACCATAAGAAAGAAGAAACCCAGGCGACGGCTAGAATCCTAAGAAAGCAACAGGACAAAGTATCACGGTGTAACAAAAAAGTGTACGAAGAAAGAAGACCATAATAGAAACATGTGGCATAAGAGTGGTCACAAGTAAATTGGAGAGAAATCCAATCTTTCATCTTAGGAAATGGACAAACTTGTCCCGAAAAAAAAGATAAGCTGATGTTGAGGAATCACTTATGCAAACCACAGAACGCATAGTTTGATGAAATCTGACAACATGTGACAAACTTTAGGCCTATACGAAGAATGGTAGACTAAAAACTCGAATTATGAGTACGCTACAAGCAAGTTAGCCCGACAATGTGCTAAGAACACTGGTGAACCTGACTTAACGTACGACAGGTGAGAAGGAGTGAAAAATGTTCCAATGGCTCTGAGCACTATGGGACTTGACATCTCAGGTCATCAGTGCCCTAGAACTTAGAACTAACTAACCTAAGGACATCACACACATCCATGCCCGAGGCAGGGTTCCAAACTGCGATCGTAGCGATCGCGCGGTTCCAGACTGAAGCGCCTAGAACCTCTCGGCCACCACGGCCGGCAAGAAGGAGTAGCACGTCAAATAAAAGATCGGTGAACATGAATTAACGTTCGTCAGATAAGCAAAAATTAAATTTCAAATAAAAGACCCATTAAGGCTGCCGTTAAATGAAAATGTTTTAACAGAATGTCCTATAATCGCAAAGAATGCATTGCGAGTTAACATCCCAAAGACGTTCGGGATCACATGCGGTTCCTCTTCGTTGAAATATCTTGGCTCAAACTCGTCTAGGGGGTTGAAGGCACTTGTCGCATTACACGCCCTAAATCTGACACTTGTGACCCTATGGTTAAATTGTCTGGCTGATGGCAAATTGCGAGATTGTATGAAACATACAACGTTAATATAACATATAACAACAGTAATAATTCTATCAGGAGCTTAATTAACGACCCATAAATGATGTAGGCCACACAGTTGCGATTTGATCAGAATATTGTTTATTCAGAAAGCAAACTAATAGCGACAGTGTTCGTATTTAGAATCACCATTACACTCGAGCGCATATTCATTTGACACAGTTCGATCATTCACGATCTCATCGCGAAATACAAGTCCAAATTCCACCTCGTTAACTACGAAAAAAGTTACAGTTCACACCAGGCGCGCGGCTGCTCACCGCTCAGAGACCAAGTCCCGCGATACCACACAAAGCGAAATTTTCTGTTGTTTCACTTCCTAGCTACCTAAAGACCGAGCGTCCACTTTCAAGCCTCCACCAGCACTGTCCCTCTGCCCCTCCCCGGCCGCGTTTCCCGCGCACCGAACATCCTCGCCCAACTGACTAGTGCAGTTCCCTTTCCTGAAGCCGTCCATCTGATTGGCCACAGCTTATTCTACATTATTTTACATTTTTAACATAGTCAAATAATCAAAGCTTGACCGCTTTCACGTTCTAAATAAGGTAACAATAATATCCATTAGATAATAAACGTTAAATTCCTTTACACAAAACCAACACAATTTCCTTTTTAACTTTGAATGCCACGGCGAGTAGCCATGCACCAATGTGCTTTCAGATAAATAAACGAAGAACAAAAATAACTATTATACACTCAACTTTACAACAAATATTCTATTACTTAATGGTTCAATAAGGTGTTACGCTGTCATCGTTCAACGTGTTTTGTGTGGAGGAAATGATGATCTAATGTTTAACCGAAAATACTGATAATTTAAATTTACCATATCTTTTAAACAAATAAAGTTACAGAGTTGATATTTACAACATTTGTCATTTTAATGAAGCGCTTCTATAAAGAAATGTTGATCGTTAAGATCGACCAAAGCGTTCAGATTTTAGCATTCAGGTCTTTGTTACAAAACTTATTAAATTGAGTTTAACAATAAATCCTGAACTATATTAGATATGATCAATATTCAAGTTTTATTGGGATCACCATGAAAATTTATGAAGGATGGTAGGTTAAAATTATTGTGGCTTCATTTCCTGAGTTACTACAGTTTTCATAAATGTTTCCTTCTATGCCGACCTTAAGTCCGTCATATTTAACACTGCTTCGTCTCCCTGGCCACAAACAGCTCCTACGGGGTTTCCTTGACACACAGGTTGTCGTCTGTCTCACTCGCACACTACAGTGCTTAGGCCTTATTCAGCTTAGCCTCATTCTGCACAATAGACGCCTGTGAATTTCCCCATCTCGTGGCGAATCTGCACTCTTTGTGGCACACGGTCCTGGACGACCGGGTTCTTTTCACAGTTCCTGAAGGTTGTCTCTTTCGGCCATATACTTAAATGAGATGGAAATGCTCGTTAACTCACAGAATTTCGAAACTGCTAATGTGTCACATCATACATGAAGGTACAGTATCAAAAACTACAAAGTGGAACCACAAAGTGATAAAAGAGGTATCAGGAAGCTCTAGGAAGGGAGGGGAAGATAGTAGGTAACACCAACATGAAATTGGAGCGGTACGCCATTTAACCAGTCGTACTAATACAAGAAAAAAAAATACGACTGAAGTGAGTCAAATATTATCTTTCGAATGTTCCACGTTTTTCAAATATGGCAATAAATACATTTATGATGACTATGATACAGTTTCTATTGTGTGCATTCACGTTCATACACTTTCACCCATTTTATGATTATTGCTACAGTTATATTAAGAAATTAGGTATTTGGCACATACATTCACAATGTAATTGTTGTTATTCCATTTATGGTTTTAGAGCTTTTTGGGAAGATTACTTTTGTATTAATTCAGTCATCAGGTTTATCCATTGTATCTATATAAATTGTTCTTTGGTAAATTGAACCTGAGGAAGGCATATGTACTGCCCCAAAACTAGTCGTTTGAAATAAATTTCTTTGTTGATACGGCTGTGGCGGTTCGTTTCTTTACTTATATCATCAGCTGGCGTCCAACATCTTGTTGTACAGGACTGAATATAGTGTATATGTGAAATGATGATAATACATGCTGTTGTACATATGAGTTTTTATTTATTTACGACCGGTTTCGGTGGTGTAAGTCACCATCTTCAGGTTCCTAGATACAGCAAACATATCGCTCACCATACTACACAAAAAACAAAATGTGTTATCTATAGCTATTTTTTTAAATGATGGAATGTTAACTACATTAAATGGAAT
Source organism: Schistocerca piceifrons (assembly GCF_021461385.2). Taxonomy (NCBI): domain Eukaryota; kingdom Metazoa; phylum Arthropoda; class Insecta; order Orthoptera; family Acrididae; genus Schistocerca; species Schistocerca piceifrons. The sequence continues at coordinate 500,718,013 of NC_060144.1, forward strand.
AAATTTCCATTAGATAAGTCTGTGTGTGACCAACATAGTATTAAAATGTAAGACGTCAACTACAGAAACTGTCTAAGTAACAAATTAGTAATAATTGTTGGAAAACTAAACGGCATATACTTGTATCTTTCACATAAAACCATCAAATGCTGTGGTGCGCAATGTGTCATGTGCATCGAACTTGCAGCTAATTTGGTTAGAACAGAAATACTTATTTAATAGAAATATGTTGAAATATTATTTGTTATATGGCAGATTACATATGGCCACCTATGAGGCTCCAAAGACTTCATCCAGCCAAGGAAGGTATGAGATTTGGAGTGGAATTTCCATAGAAATCGTATATTAGTAACAAAGTCCACTCCCTTAGCTGAGCGGTCAGCGCGTCTGAATGCCATGCAGTGAACCCATATTTGATTCCCATCTTGGTCTGAGATTTCCTCTGCTCAGAGACTTAGTGTTGTGTTGTCCTCATCATCATTTCGTCATCATCGACAAGCAAATTGCCCAATTTGGCGTCAACTGAGAAGACTTTCAACTCTGTGGCCGAATTTCCCCAGGTGGGAATTCCTGGCCATCAATGCGATACAATTATTTCATTTTTTCCATTAGTGTTCTGTTGTTATATGCATTATTCCATTTTGTCTCTGTAATACAATTAACAAAATGAGGTGGTGATTAATTCTAGGAATATGTCAATTCGGAAGAGGACTCCTATCTGATGTAAACATATTACATGTGTGTAGTATTCTAGGTAGCAATATGTAGTCTATTAAATTACAAATATTTCTCTCCTATATGGATAGTTTTTAACACATGTTCTATTATACGCCTTTATTCCATCACACACTAATGACACACTGAAGTCCACAGCATTTAACAGTTTTGTGTGACTGGCACAAAAGAAATGGAGCTCTCAAAAACATACAGGCTGCTTGGTTTTACAATAACTATTACAAATTTTTTGCTGTGGGGACGTTTTCTGGAGTTGATGTCTTTACTGTTTTCGCACTAGACTGGTCACACACTTACTTGTAATCAGAACTGGTTCAGTGTAACATCATTTAAAAAAGTTAATACAGGTATTATGATTTTGTATAGTATGAGGAATGTATCTAGATGGTGAACTGTACCACCAAACCTGGTCGTAAATAAATAAAAACTAATACACACACCTGACGGTATTATAATTATGACAATAAACATGGCATTTGCAGTCTCAATACCTGTCTGAACATGCATGCACATAAATGGTGAAATTCTTTCCTAAAAATTATGGGAAAGTCCACTTTCAGAGAAGCAATTATTTATTATTTGAAAAACGTCATTAACAGTCTCTTCTCTTTGTTTCTTTCCAATGAGATTTATTATAACACTAGTATGGTCAGCAATAAGTGCCAGTTCCACTTGGTGAACATTAAGTGGCTGGTGAATATATGAGTCGGTATTTGTATTTGTCATATGAATATAGTTTTTGTTTTTCAGATATATGTGTTGGTTCTAGTTTACGTGATTTATACTATTTGGAACGGGTTTCTTCAGAAAGTAAATTAATGAAAAGTTAATGAATCACATAAATACATGTTACTATGAAACGTGATTTCGTTAATGGAATTTATATCTATTCAAAAGTGCTTAGTAGGGTTTTTCTCTTTGGAGTTAGACATTATTTTTTTGATCTGCTTGCGTTTATTATTATTTGGAAGATAGTAGTTAAATATTATCGTGTATGTCGTATGTATTTAGTAACTGTTCGGTTAACGAAGGTGTATGTCCAAATAGAACTGATGATCGTTTATTTGTATTGTCACTATTGATATGAGAAACTGTATTTCATGTTTTAACCACTCTACACTCGCTCTCATCTGTTTTCATAACTGTACTGTACCTTAAATAATTGCTGTTACACTGAGATAAACGAGAGGATCGTGTTGGCATCCGATTATTTCAGTTTATATTAAATAAGTCCGATATCTTATACGTACCTCAGGTAAGACATTCAGCGTCAGAGTTACTGGAATCTTCAAAAATTAGCTGGTATAGTTTCAAGTAAAAATAAAACAGTTAGTATTAGTGACGTACCCATTGCTACCTGAACTCTTACAGCAAGTATTCCAATAAGAGGAACATCACAAAGTGTCGACCCACAGCAGATCTTCCGCGGCTCCACCAAAATTTTCGGGTGTAAAACCTTCCATACAAGTAGCAGTACAGTCCGGTAGTAGCCCGGTGACAATTCCTGTTATCCAACAGGTCACGAGTGGGGCACTCTTCACACACGTACGACGTCACTTTACGTATGACGTTTAGAACAACGTACTGCATTCTATATTTCTAAGAAGTCTTCAACCTATATTCCTTAAGTTCATCTTTTATTCATTAGTGGAGATGTACATAAAATATTTTCCGGGCTTCAAGGAACACCGCCTGAACCAATACGCTGCTGTCTTCTACCAAACTGATCCTAATCGCTATCTGTGCAGTCCATGTCGATTCATACAGAGAAAAATTTCGGTCCCACAACGTATGTACTTCTGCAAGGCTGAAAAAAAGGCACGAGGGCATGCAGATCTACTGTATGGTTTAATAACGATGGCATCCTCTAGGGTGAAATATTCAGGATGTAAAATGGTCCCTATGCGGATTTCCTGGCAGGTATTAAAAAAATGGTTCAAATTGCTCTGAGCACTATGGGACTTAACATCTGAGGTCATCAGTCCCCTAGACCTTAGAACTACTTAAACCTAACTAACCTAAGGACATCACACACGTCCATGCCCGAGGCAGGATGCGAACCTGCGGCCGTAGCGGTCGCACGGTTCCAGACTGTAGTGCCTAGAACCGCTCGGCCACACCAGCTGGCCCTGGCAGGTATTACCCGAATGTCGTCTAACGGAAACCGATATCTGGCGATGCACTGGTCGGAGAGTATAATGTTGGCTCTCTTTGTGGTGCAGGTAGGTTAGAGAACTTGAAAATAGAAATGAATAGTTATGATACAATGCGAATAATTAAAATGTGGCAGCAAAAATAGCATGATTTATGGTCAGTTGAGTACGTGGTTATCAACACAAAGTCAAATAGGGATATACAGAATTACGCCTAATAATGAACGAGAAAATAGGAATGTAAGTCAACTACTACACAGAACATATCGGAACTACTATCATAGACAAGGTAGCATAAGTATACCTGTCTATAAACTCTGCCAATGATGAAGTGATTGAAAAAACGTTCAACGAGATAAACGGAATTATTCAGAACTTTTAGAGAGCAGAAATTTAATTGTGATGCGTGACTGAAACTGGATAGTGGTTAAGGGAAGAAAAGGAAAACTGTATGAGAACGTGAACTGCGGGAAGCCAATAAAATGGGAAACCCCTAGTAGAATTTCGCACAGAACATGATGCACGGAAAACAGTACGGTCACAAAAGATAACTTTGAATTATTATTTTACAGATTAATGCTGAAGATTAGATAAGTGAAAGGAATAAATAATGAAGAGGTACTGAATAGATATGGAGTGTTAAGCGCATTATGTAACAACCTGATGAGAAACATCCGAGGATCCAGGGGCCGTTTAATTTAGTAGGGGTGGGGGGGGGGTCTTGAATCTTCTCAGCTGGTTCAAATGTTACTTTAGTTGGATTTTATTTGATTTGCACAGGACCCAAAAACAACAGTGGACTTAGTTCACTACTGCCTGCACTGGAGCTGAGTTTATTGTGCAGTTTCGCTCCCTATGATAGTAGTAAGGCTAACCAGGCCCGCCCAGCTAGCCATGCGGTGTAACGCGTTGCTTCCCGAGCGGGAAGGCGTGCTGGTCCCCAACACGAATCCGCCCAGCGGATTAGTATTCAGTGTGCCGGCCAGCCTAAGCATGGTTTTTAAGGCGGTTTTCCATCAGCCTCAGCGAATGCGGGCTGGTTCCCCTTATTCCGCCTCAGGTACACCATGTCGGTGAATGCTGCGCAAACAGTGTCTCCACGTACGTGTACACAATAATTACTGTACCACGCAAACACTGGGGTTACACTTGTCTGGTATGAGACGATCTCACTGGGGTTCACTGGGGGGCCGAACCTCATAATAACCCTGTGTTTGGTGGTGTGGGGCGGCGGTGGGATGGGTGGACTGCTGTGGCCTGTTGTTTGTGAACCACTGAGGGCTACGGCAGAAGGACTAATGACTAGGCATGGGAACTTAAAGGAACACAAGCACACGATGGACATAAAGAAAGAAGCCCCTAACCATAGACTACATGGCACGGGGATGAATCTGCACCACATCTAATCTTCCAATGCGAAGCGTTGGCAGTCAAAAGACACAGAATATTCGGGTAATTAGCTCCTGAATAAATCGTGTGTGATGAGGAACTAATAAAGAGTCGCCTATACTATTTAAGGGTGCTGGTTAGCCGTGTATGGTGTACCTAAACCGGGCACCTGGCAACGACGGAGAGACTTCTTGGCACCAGAGCCCTCAGTGGTACACAACCCCACAACAGGCCACAGCAGTCCACCCACCTCACCGCCACCCAACACCAAACCCAGGGTTATTGTGCAGTTCGGCTCCCCCAGTGGACACGCTCTGGGAACGCCTCATACCAGACGAGTGTAACCCCAGTGTTTGTGTGGTAGAGTAATTACGGTGTACACATACGTGGAGACAGTGTTTGCGCAGCTATCGCCGACAAGGTGTAACTGAGGCAGAGTAAGGGGAACCAGCCCGCATTCGCCGAGGCAGATGGAAAACCGCCTTAAAAACCATCCACAGGCTGGCCGGCACACCGGACCTGAACACTAATCCGGCGGGCGGATTCGTGCCGGGGACCGGCACGCGTTACCACTCGGGAAGCAGCGCGTGAGACCGCGCGGCTAACAGGGCGGGCGTGATCCAACTAAGTATGAGTGATTTGAACGTCGCCTTGGTGATATTTAGGGCAAATTCCAGCCCAATACATGGGGTCATAGCACCAGTCCTGGCCCCCCTATCAGTTTGTTGCCTGGGTGACCAAGGACCTACAGCAGTCTTAAAAGTGCACCATGATATTCTGCTCTCATTATAGAGGCTGCTTTAGTTTACTTTAATTAAGTTGAGGGTTCCATCCAGTAAGTTGTAATTAGCCTGTTGAGTTGGCGTGACACAGACGATACGTGAACATCTGTTTAGTAAAATGCGTTAGTAATCCGTCTCCATTTCAAACTCGCTTCTCAGTCATCAGTTACTTGTGAGTTGACAACATGGCTCGTTGGAGAGGTGATACGACTGTTGCGTGTGTTACTACTTGCATACACAACGTGTTTATGGACTGTGAAGTGTCCACAATGCAAAACTAAAGCAATCAAGTCAGCAGCAATGGATTAGTTGGAAAAGGCGATGAGAATAATAGTTTTTCGTAAACGCAAGAAAAAGAAAATTATGAGCATCTGGTTAGCAATACAGAAACAACTGACATTCTTTGTCGAAAGAAGTGGGTTAGTGTCGGTGGCAACGATGTACAACACTGCCAGTAGTTTCATTGCTAAAGGTACGCCTTCTCTTATATGCGTACCTTGTTTTTTACTACTTAGAAAATTTGAGCAACTTTATGCCTCTTACAGTGTGGGAAAGTGTTGTTTTGGCTCTTCTGGCGCGAGTTGCCTAGGAATCACTTCGATCGATCAGTTTTCGTACTGATTTTCCCGTCTTAGGATTTTTAATCTCTTCATCCCAGGATCAGCTTTGCAGCAAGATGTATTCCTTGATTCGCCCTCGCTCTCCAAATTATCTAGCAGTGCACACTCCACAGCGAATCAACAGTTCATCACCAACTGATCCGGATATGAACCCACACATAACGACATGCCGTTTCGCATTTAGATGTCGTTTCAGGTTTGAATGGTCTTCAGTGGGAAGTGTTTGCTTAAGTTATTGAAAAGGCTATGTATGTAAGGATAATTGATCATTTTGTATCACAAAATTTGTTATAAAATGTACAGTTCGCCTTTGGAAGTCGTTTAACAACTGCAAATGCTTTATACTCTTTTCTCTGTGAGGTGCTAGATGGATTAAACAAAAGGTTTCGAACGCTAGGCAAATTTTTTATTTGACTAAGACGTTTAATTGTGTTGATCACAGCCGCACTGGATTAGCCAAGCGGTCTGAGGCGCTGCAGTCACAGACTGTGCGCCTGGTCCTGGCGGAGGTACGAGTCCTCCCTCAGGCATGGGTATGTGTGTTTGTCCATAGGATAAGTAAGGTTAAGTAGTGTGTAAGCTTAGGGACTGATGACCTTAGCAGTTAAGTCCCATAATATTTCACCCACATTTTTTTATGTGTTGATCACAAAATATTGCTCCAGAAGTTGGACCACTGTGGAATACAGGGGGTAACTCACAATTGGTTCTGCTCTTACTTTAAAAACGAACAGCAAAAGCTCATTATTCACAGTGTTGAGAATGGCTATGAAGGGGGGTCTGAGTGGAGTACAGTCAAATGGGGGGGTTCCCCAAGGATCAGTGTTGGGGCCACTAATGTTCCTTATTTATATAAATGATATGCTCTCAGGTATGACAGGTAATTCTAAAATATTTCTGTTTGCTGATGACACTAGCTTGGTACTAAAGGATGTTATGTGCAACATTCGCTCTGTTTCAAATAGTGCAGTTCATGACATAAGTTCAAGGATTATAGAAAATAAACTAATGCTAAATCACACTAAGGCTCAGTTTTTGCAATTTCTAATACACAATTCAACAAAACCCGACGTTTTCATTTCACAGAATGGTATATGTTTAGTGAAACTGAATAGTTCAAATTTCTAGGTGTTCAGATAGATAGTAAACTGTCGTGGAAAGCCCACATACAGGATCTTGTTCAATGCTGCCATTTCTACTATTCGATCGGTATCTGAAGTAAGTGATCATTCGACACGAAAATTAGTCCACTTTGCTTACTTTCTTTCGCTTATGTCGTATGGTATTATATTTTGGGCAAACACTTCCCATTCTCAAAGCATTTGCTCCTCATTTTGCTCCAGCAGAACTAGACGTGTAAAAAAATAAGGCCGGTTTGCTATAGTTCTTCACGACACTTCATCCTGTACAAGTCTCTTCTCCTCTTCATAACTAATGCTATCGACACCCACTTGAATACTCTTATTATATTCAAACCTTACACACTCTGTACAAGGTCAAACACATAACGTCCTTCTATTAATAAATTAGCTTTTCATTGACGCCTCAGAATGTTTTCCATTTTGTTATTAATTCTTTTAGTCGTGTCATAACGCTCTTTCCACCTTTTTTCGAGAAAGTACCTCTACTTTAGTTACTCGATCCACCCATCTATTCTCCAGCATTCTTCAGTAACACCACATTCCAAAAGTGCTGTTCTTGTCTATTATGTACTGTTTATCGCCCAAGTTTCACTTCCATATAATACCGCATTCGGAACAAATAATTTTAGAAAAGCCTTTCTTACAGTTAAATTAAACATTAACATACTTTCCTTTTTCATTCAAATCTATTCTTACTATTGCCATTGTGTATTCTATTCGCTATTTACTTCTCCACTGTTATCTTGCTGCCAAATTGCAAAAATCTTGTCGCAGTATTAGTGCATCATTATGCACATCCACGAAGGCGCTCTGGGTGTAACGCCTACGAATTTTTTATTTGAAACCTTTTAAAGATTTTAAAATAAAACAAACGTTATTAGCGTCCAACTTCACTATTCTTCGTGTCTACTATTGGCAGCCCTCTGCTGTTGTAGATATTCGAATCCTAGCGTGTAACGTGACTGAATGTAACTTAACTACGTCGCTGCATGTGAAACAACACTATTATAATTGAGTTCGTCTGCACATAGAGCATCCTCTCCTTCATGATTACAATAACAGACGACGCACGAGCGCTGCGACATCTGCAATAATGCGACTCTTGGGTTCACTGTCATCGGTTATCAACCATACAAGTGCAGTGTGGTGTAATTGCGTGTGTTGTGTTCTACAAGTTCAGCAAGATTACAATAAAACTGGTTACTTATTATTAATGTAACATGAGGTTTTATTTAATCACAGCTTTTCCCAGATAATGATCGTTATTTTGTTAAAGATATATCCAACTGGGAACGTGTAGCAATGTTGTCTGTTAAGCAGTGTAAATGTTGCTAAGTTCACTCACAAAAGTAATAATTTGTAACCAGCAAACAAGCTAAATGTGTGATAAGTAATCTGAACTAAACAAAAGTAATAATTTTTAGTAATTTCAGTGTTACTGTTTAAAAGACTCCTTTCTAGTTGCAGATAGTTTATCGAATTTATGGTACTGTTTTTCTAGGTGGCAACACTTTTCTTTAATCAAAATGAACAGTTTTGACACACAATACCACACGTAGACTACACTAATATATTTTCCTGTCAAAATATTTCATAAAAGTTGTTACGAAATAAACAGGCTTCATACATCAGCAGGTAAGAATTTGTATGTAATATGCTATTTGCATTCATAGAAGTTCAATGTATTTACAGTCTAACTGGAATTTATTACCTCAGAGTGGGTCTTCGGTCACCAATACACGATGATTATCGCAATTATAACCAACAACATTTATGTCAGTATAGAAAATCAATTTAAAACTGTCACGGCAATATTTCACTTAGATGGCGGCTAACCCAAGAAAATGACTTATCGATTCTGGTTCGGGCTGTGTTTTACTCCTATATAAATATATATATATATATAGGAAATCTTTTTAAACAAGTATATGCATTAACATTTGAAAATATTTCTCAATGTTAAAGGCTTAATATTCACCATTTACTAATAAACTGTGCTGTAGATCAATAATGGCTGCGCTCTTTTGTAGCTGAGCAGAAAACTTAAAATATATAGGACGAGAATTACAATGAAATAAAACTGCAAACAAAGAAGATTCATTTCAATAACACATAAACTCTATTGTCAAATACTGATTAGCAACATTGTAAGTAGGCTGTTTAGGTTTTCTTATTGGTAACGCCACGTAGCGCTCTGTTTGAAAATCACTGGCTGTGCTGTGTGCAGTCTGTGACTAGTTTGCATTGTTGTCTGCCATTGTAGTGTTGGGCAGCTGGATGTTAACAGTGCATAGCGTTGCACAGTTGGAGGTGAGCCGCCAGCTGTGGTGGATGTGGGGAGTGAGATGGCGGAATTTTGAGAGCGGATGATCTGGACGTGTGTCCATCAGAGACAGTACATTTGTAAGACTGGATGTCATGAACTGCTATATATATTATGACTTTTGAACACTATTAAGGTGAATACATTGTTTGTTCTCTATCAAAATCTTTCTTTTGCTAACTATGCCTATCAGTAGTTAGTGCCTTCAGTAATTTGAATCTTTTATTTAGCTAGCAGTATTGGCGCTTGCTGTATTGCAGTAGTTTGAGTAACGAAGATGTTTTTGAGGTAAGTGATATGTGAAAGGTATAGGTTAATTTAGTCAGGGCCATTCTCTAGTAGGGATTATTGAAAGTCAGATTGTGTTGCGCTAAAAAATATTGTGTGTCAGTTTAAGCACAGTCATGTACAATTTTTCCAAGGGGACGTTTCATATGTCGACCCTTATCCGAGGATAGCTCACTGGAATCTTCGTTTCGTTCTTGTAGTTTGTGTAATTAGTGTAGCTATTGTTTATTGCTAGTGTGTAATTATAGATAGAATTTCCTTTGTAGTTGTTGTTTTTCATTGTTGTACAGTAAAACAGTTCTGGCATGCATTTAGATTTGCACCAAGTATTTTGCAGCTGCGCTTGCAATTAACGAGATATTATTTTCAATGCTATGTTAATGTGTTTTCTTATTTTTCTCTTCAAATTGTGGTTTTCTGTGTTGTCGTGTGAAATATTGTGAGAATAATGGCGTGTGAAAAACGTAATACTAGGCTCCAAAGTAAACTGAGAAATGACAGTGAAGACGAAAGCCGTGTGTTAGCGCCGCCGAGTAATGAATTAGCTAATGTTCAAAGTAGTAATTTGGTAATTGTGCATAGGGAAATGGAGCAGGCAGCAAATAATGGTGGAGACAGTGAAACAATTAGTGAACAGGGAAGCATTATCGATCGATCGGTCGGCAACAGTTCGCCTCAGGAATCCGAAATGACAGGACACAATCTTGCAAATACTGTAGATTCAGGTTTTGCGTCCTCACCGTTTTCTCAAATAAGTCAAGACACATTTTCTGCTCGTCAAAATGTGAATGTTGCCGGTGCAAATGCACTGCCGAAATGCATAGAGGAACAGATTCCAGACGCTAATACATTATTATTGCAATTAATGCAACAAATGAAACAAAATCAGAGTCAAACACAGCAACAAATGGAAGAAAATCAGAAACAAATTAAGGAAACACTTCAACAAACACGTGAAGATTTAACTACTGAGTTACATAACGTCGAATTGAAATGTCAAAAAGTCTGTAATGACGTAAAAACACAAATTTGTGAGCATTTTCAACCTATTTTTTCGCGGCATGAAAATGCATTACAGAATCACGAAGCAGCCATAAAAGAACTGCAAACTATTGTTCATGAAAATCATGAGACCTCTCAAGCTAAAACTGACTCAGTTGCATCCACCGATTCGGTTACGCAACTTGCAAAAACTCAGTAAAACGTAAAGGACACAGTAGATACTCTGAAAATGGGTTCAGAAAGACACATGGAGGAAATTAGTTCATTATCAGAGAAAGTAGTCGAACTTTCGGATCAGCTAAATAATTTATCTACGAAGGTAGATGATAATCTGAATGACACAAGACCGGTAGTCTTTAATGATACAGAAGAGTATGAACAAATTAGGAAATTCAAACAAAATCAGAATCAAATTAACACGCAACACCAAAGAGAAACCCGGGAAGTACAAGATCAGTTGACACAGGTAATACAAGAATTACATATTTCAGATGACACTCGCGCTACAATACGGGAAGAGGGACATAGAAATATGGAACAGCCACAAAATAATTACACAGGGAACTTCGGAAACTATGAAAGAAATTGGCAAGGTACACCGAATATTGAGATGGAACCGCCGAAGCGACGTAACAACTCGCCGACATGGTGATTTTGACTATAAGCTGTTTATTACTACACGTAAATTCAAAACATTCAAGAATTCCGGCAACGACATTCATCCACAAGCGTGGCTTCATCAATTCTCTCATTGTTTTCCCCCCAACTGATCATTAGAGCACAGATTAGAATTTATGTGTGGCTATTCAGAGAATGAACCAGCTGTAAGAATGCGATCGGTCATTCACGATTGTCGCAGTGAAGGAGAATTTTATCATGCCTTCCTCTCAGCATATTGGTCTCAAGCTACACAAGACCGAGTAAAACATGGCATCATAATGATGAAACATTTCGAACAATCTGAATTTTCCAGTCTTGTGAAATATTTTGAAGACATGTTGCACAAGAATGGTACCTGTCAAACCCATACAGCCCCTCAGAACTCATCCGCAATTGCTTAATCAAATTGCCTGAACATTTAAGACATATTATTTTGGCAGGACGTTGCAAAGACGACATTGAAGCTTTTCAGGGACTCTTACAAGAATTGGAAATTGACACTGACAATCGCGGAACGCAAAAACAGGTGCACAACAATTACAGATCACATCCGTCACAATTCCGCGATGAAAGAAATAATAACTGGACACGACAAGGCTATTCTTACAATGTAAATCGTGACCAAAACAGACACCACCCGTATGATAGTTGTTGGCAGAGTAGTAATAATTACAGGGAAAGATCACCTCTCCGCAGTAACGGCTATCACAGAGACAATGAGAGAAACAGGCAATATGGGAACCAAAATAATTATTGTCAAGGGAGACAGAATAACTTCAGACACAACGGTCCAGCGCACAGTCATGATTCAGGAAGAAATTCTCCACCACGTGACCGACAAGAAAGAAACTATGGAATCTACCAACATGACGACAGACGATATGATCGTAGCGACAGACCTGAATTCCATCAGAACTGGCGTGATTCAGACAGGGCAGGGCCCTCTCGACAAGGTGAATTTGTAGAAGTTAGGTCTCCAAATCCCAATAACAACGCGCGACAACATAGAGACAATAGGCAATGACTCACACCGCTGGCAGCCACAAAACGTACTTATGAAGCTGACGACGTAGCTGCCGTGGCTAGTAATTACGTAAAAATGGAAGACATTAGGGACATCTTACTCCAGGCACACGACGTAAAACATAACAACAACATTGCATATCCTGTGATTCACATTACAATAAATGACGCAAAATTTACAGCAGTACTTGACTCTGGCAGTCCCATTTCAGTAATTAGTGAAACAGCCTTTAGCAAATGCAACAAATCGAACGATTGCCCCACACTTCCGTTACTTAAGATTAAATTACAAGGTGCAATCGTTGGAAAAAGTGTAGATGTACGCCAACAAACCAACTTAGAATACTTTTGTCAAAGCCACAGCTTCTCTATGAACTTTCTTATTGTTCCATTATTGTCGACGGAAATTATATTGGGAGTAGACTTTTTTAATCAATACAAAGCAATCTTAAACTTTCACGATGCTGAAATAAGTTTAGAGAAAGAAGGTAAGTCAATAGCTTTGAAATTTGAAGATTGGCTCTCAAAGCATGACAAGGAAATTAATCGGCTTTACCTTCTGTTAGACAACAGTTCGGAATTTTCTACGGAACTAGATACTAACAATCACTCTGCAAGTACTGACAGGGATGATATCGACGGCGTATTTGATACTAATGAGTTAAATCACAGTAAAATTCAAACAATTGAGAATTGTAATGACACTGATAGGCAGGACCTTTTTGAGATTTTACAAGCACATTCCACAGTTTTTACTCACAAAACAGGAACAATCAAGGGTTCTCAATACCTATGTCGTGTTCGTGAGCATACTAAATTTTGTGTTAGACCATACGTAATTCCGGCACATTATAGGGACCGTGTTAGAACAGAAATACACTCCTGGAAATTGAAATAAGAACACCGTGAATTCATTGTCCCAGGAAGGGGAAACTTTATTGGCACATTCCTGGGGTCAGATACATCACATGATCACACTGACAGAACCACAGGCACATAGACACAGGCAACAGAGCAGGCACAATGTCGGCACTAGTACAGTGTATATCCACCTTTCGCAGCAATGCAGGCTGCTATTCTCCCATGGAGACGATCGTAGAGATGCTGGATGTAGTCCTGTGGAACGGCTTGCCATGCCATTTCCACCTGGGCCTCAGTTGGACCAGCGTTCGTGCTGGACGTGCAGACCGCGTGAGACGACGCTTCATCCAGTCCCAAACATGCTCAATGGGGGACAGATCCGGAGATCTTGCTGGCCGGAGTAGTTGACTTACACCTTCTAGAGCACGTTGGGTGGCACGGGATACATGCGGACGTGCATTGTCCTGTTGGAACAGCAAGTTCCCTTGCCAGTCTAGGAATGGTAGAACGATGGGTTCGATGACGGTTTGGATGTACCGTGCACTATTCAGTGTCCCCTCGACGATCACCAGTGGTGTACAGCCAGTGTAGGAGACCACTCCCCACACCATGATGCCTGGTGTTGCCCCTGTGTGCCTCGGTCGTATGCAGTCCTGATTGTGGCGCTCACCTGCACGGCGCCAAACACGCATACGACCATCATTGGCACCAAGGCAGAAGCGACTCTCATCGCTGAAGACGACACGTCTCCATTCGTCCCTCCATTCACGCCTGTCGCGACACCACTGGAGGCGGGCTGCACGATGTTGGGGCGTGAGCGGAAGACGGCCTAACGGTGTGCGGGACCGTAGCCCAGCTTCATGGAGACGGTTGCGAATGGTCCTCGCCGATATCCTAGGAGCAACAGCGTCCCTAAGTTGCTGGGAAGTGGCGGTGCGGTCCCCTACGGCACTGCGTAGGATCCTACGGTCTTGGCGTGCATCCGTGCGTCGCTGCGGTCCGGTCCCAGGTCGACGGGCACGTGCACCTCCCGCCGACCACTGGCGACAACATCGATGTACTGTGGAGACCTCACGCCCCACGTGTTGAGCAATTCGGCGGTACGTCCACCCGGCCTCCCGCATGCCTACTATACGCCCTCGCTCAAAGTCCGTCAACTGCACATACGGTTCACGTCCACGCTGTCGCGGCATGCTACCAGTATTAAAGACTGCGATGGAGCTCCGTATGCCACGGCAAACTGGCTGACACTGACGGCGGCGGTGCACAAATGCTGCGCAGCTAGCGCCATTCGACGGCCAACACCGCGGTTCCTGGTGTGTCCGCTGTGCCGTGCGTGTGATCATTGCTTGTACAGCCCTCTCGCAGTGTCCGGAGCAAGTATGGTGGGTCTGACACACCGGTGTCAATGTGTTCTTTTTTCCATTTCCAGGAGTGTACAATCTATGCTTGACGAGGGCATTATTGAGCCTGAAGTAAGCTCATACAACAATCCATTACATATTGTTGAATAGAAAAATTGATCAAACAGGCTTGTCTTGGATTCGAGACAAATCAATACTATCATCATTCCTGAAACAGACAGGCCGCAAACATTGGAAGAACTTCTTCAAAATTTTACTGGTATAAAAGTGTTGTCTTCCATTGATCTCAGATCCAGCTTTTATCAGATCGAACTTCATCCAGAATGTAGAAAATGCACAGCTTTCCTTTGTTGCGGCGTTTGTTATCAGTTTCGGAAACTTCCATTTGGTTTGAACATTTCTTCGGCAGCATTCATTCGCGGGCTAAATTCCATATTACCTGAGTTCTTAAAACGTCACATCACCTTCTATGTGGGCGATATTGTGATAGCAGTAGCCTCATGGGAACAACATAATCGCATCCTCAACAGTTTGTTACGTATTTTTGCAGAATCTGGAATTACAGTTAACTTGGAAAACTCTGAATTCGGTAGGTCAAAGGTGAGGTTTTTGGGACATGTTATTTCTTCTGAAGGCATTCAGCCGGATCCTGAAAAGTTAGAAGCAATCAGAGCCATTCCAATTCCATCCCCAAAAAATCAACTTCGCAGTTTTCTAGGTCTTGTAAATTTTTACCGTCGTTTTCTGAATATGCAAATTCTAGTTACACCAAAACTTTGTTCTCTCTCTGGAAAAAATGCTATTTGGAAGTGGGACGAACAGGCACAGTTGGAATTCCACTCTTTGAAAGAAGCGCTGCTTGACGCGCCAATACTAACTCATCCAGATCTGTCACAAGATTTCTGCCTTGGCACGGATTCTTCTAAAGTTGGTCTTGGTGCCCATTTATTTCAAGAAGCCATAGAAAATGACACTACCGTTCAGAAAACCATTGCTTTTGCTAGCCGAGTGCTAACAAAATCTGAAAAAATTATTCCGTTACTGAATTAGAAGCTTTAGCTATCGTTTGGGCATTTAACAAATTCCGTTTCTTTCTTTCTGGTAAGCACGTAAAAGTGTACAGTGATCATCGTGCATTACAATTTCTTATATCTTCAAAATTAAATCATGACAGGTTGAAACGTTGGGCATTATTTCTGCAAGAATTCCACTTCACAATAGTCTACATTCCCGGCAAGGAGAAAATTGTTGCAGACGCACTGTCACGCGCTCCGGCTGGGCTTGAGAAAAGTAACACAGAAGGCAACCTCGAGAAAAATTTCAGTATTTTTCACATTCAGAAAGTCGCCTTTGAAAACTTCATCACCACATCTTTAAAGGACATTGCTCATGAACAAGATAAAGATCCGATTTGGAAACACATCAAAGGTAAATGGCATGAAAAGACACACACTCAGATTTGGCATTATTATCTGGTTAGAAACAACATACTCTTCAAACGCTGCGCTGTTGATGACAAGCTATGGGTACTTTGCATTCCGGACGATTTTGTTAATAAGCTCATTTGGTACATTCATTTCAGCTACGCACATTTTGGTCCACGAAAATGTTATCATATTCTTCGAACGACTTGTTATTTTAACAATGTGGAAAAGAGAATTCGAAGAGTCTTGTCTATTTGTAAACTTTGCCAAAAGGCGAAACCATCTACTATCTCACATCGTGCTCCGTTGTTTCCTATCATTCCTTCTAAATTAAAAGAATTTGCTGCTGTTGATCTCTTGGGACCCCTTGTCAGAACATCGAATGGATTTTCGTAAGTTCTAGTCGCTGTTGAGCTTACTTCAAAATTTGTTTCTTTCACACCGTTACGTAAAGCCACCGGACGGTCTGTATCCAACGACTTTGTTAAATATTTCGTACGTGAAGTTGGAGACGTTAGTAAAGTCATTTCAGATAACGGACCGCAATTCAGGTCTGCTGTTTGGACACGCATGCTTCGGAATCATGAAATCAAACCTGTTTTTATTTCATTGTACTCACCACACTGTAACCCGTCTGAACGGATTATGAAAGAAATCAATAAACTTTGCGGACTTTAGTGTCACAGAAACCATCAGTAGTGGGACAGATATTTACACTTATTTCAAAACGAGCTGAATGAAATGCCTCATGACTCCACTGCTTTACCACCTATTCTTGTACTGAAGAATGAAGAACCACCGAACAGAATCAGAGAGCTTGTACCTTTCCCGAATACACGTAAACTTCGATGCAAAGACTTAATTGATTTGGCTATTAAAAATATAAATTCTGCAGCAAACAAAAGGAGAAAACTACACGGTAAAGCAAATGCAAAGAAATTTTATATTGGTCAGAAAGTTCTCATTAAAGCTCATTCATTGCCACATAAGAAGAAACACTCGAGTCACAAATTCTTTCTAGTTTACAATGGACCTTACAGAATCCGACGTATACCACATGATAATTGCGTTGAAGTTGAAACTCTGCGTACTAGGAAGAGTAAAGGTTTACACCACATTTCACATGTAAAACCGTTTATTGAAAGATAATCTGTTTTTTAACTTAGTCTTTGCCATAAAACTTTTCACTTCACACTACTAGTACAATTTGTCACACTGGGAAACTGTTAACATGTAACAATGTTTTGAAGTTAACTATCCAGTCTAGAACCTAGGGAACATATTTACACAGTATTTACGAATGCATTCTTATAGTGAACAGATGACACAGTGTTATTGTGTGTGTACATTCTTGCTTGTTAGTTGCACGATTACGTAACGACTATAAGGCTTTCATACTTAGAACATATACAGGTACTGCTAACGAGATTTTAATGCAACATTTTGGTTTACTTGAAAATACATTCTAGATTTAAAGTACTTTATGTGAGATACCAGATGACACAGTGGTTAGTTTATGTGACAGCTACACGATTTTATCACGACGCTACTAATGAGTGACAATTGACAATGTTGCTTTTGCAGTGTTTCTGGTGTTTCTGTTTTATATCTGCACAGTTTTTCTGAATTCTTCTGGAAAGTAAAACATGTTTTAGTAGTAACTTTTGTGGTATAGCTACAATGAGACAGCCTTTTCCCTAGCACAACAATACGTTACAGTGTAGTGCATTCTTTAAGAATTGTACGTAATAACTACGATATCTATGCACATAGGTTTTAGCTTTTGTTTATTACGAGGTAAGTACATTGACTTCCACAGAGCTTTGCTTACGGACGACGATAATTACGACACTTGGCACATTTTTTACCCTTAAGTAGTGACAGAGATTGTATTACAACAAGACGCACAGTTTAGCGCTACAGTACACGTATTTGAGTGATTGATTTTGTACTTAAAACATTTATGTTTAAAGATTTTTGAATTACAATGATACAAAGGTCTTCCAGTATACATTTCATTCCATTGCTGTAATCTGTAACACCTGAGGGTATAATTACATTAATCCTCAGGGGGGTACACGCCTACTTTGTGTGCTAAGCGTGTAGCGAGCGCTAGGGGCCCTAGCTAATATGGTATTTGCTTATACAACTATACACATCGGTACCATATTTCTCTAACACAGAATTACACAGCTATCTGATCATTTAACAGAGAAACAAACATTTTTTTACTACATCAGTGACACATGTTTACGCAATCACACAGTTGGATAACTTCACACTTATGAAATTTTTGTGAACTGTTCATATTTTTTTTGGAACCATTGTGATACTATGAGAGCTTTGAATGATATGTTTGTTATGGGATCACGATTTTTAAAGTACGTTTGAGGTAGACGACACTATTGAAATGAGCAGACAATTTTCTTTAGGGTTTGAAATTATTGCAGAAAGCTACGACGTTTTTGAGATTTGGCTGAGTTTTTATGATGTTATTATTATGATGACAATGTGTATTATGCTGTTGAGGTATGTTTATGATCAATAAGCTGATGCTATATGAGGAATTTGATTATCCTATGTATTTATTATGATGACATATTGAAGAGGTGTTGATGAATATGTATATGTGTAATAAGGTAAGGAATACTGAGTAGTGGTTAGGGACTCTGACTTGTGAAAAAGGATGTTGGAAACCGAGAATCGTACTTTAAGAGTTATGAAATGTGTGTAAATGCGTGAATGTATCACAATGTCGGCGAAAATTTTTTGGACACTGTTATATTCATAGGATTTTGTTTCTACACATTTGCAACGCAAATTCTCGACCTGTGAAATTTTTTATATGAGACTGTCACTGTAGTGCAAACTGCTGTCGTAAATATTTCGGTAAGAAAGTTGAGTGACCTGCATGTAATGCATCGTGGGCGCCCAGCTGTGCCTCCTGCCTGGAGAAAAAGCCATTAGTGTGTGCCTTTCAGAGGCACAGGTGGAGAAAAAAAGAGGCCATTATCCTCGCTATTGACATTTCTTTGTAGAAAGCATCGCAAATACGACATGCTCAAACTTGAAAACATATGATTACACTGTGGAGCTCTTAATTTATATTTACTAAAATGCCTAATGAAATGATGAGAAACATTTTATATCTATTGTCTTTCTAGTTGAGAGATTGCTCATTTTCTTTAATATCTAGTTTCTAGCTGCATGGCAGCATTGGTTAAAATAAAATTTAATAGATGTACTAATATAGTTATTTTATGCCAACAGATCCAGTAAATAATAATTTTATGATCTACTTCCAAGAAAATGAGGGAACATAAATAGACATTTCCCTTCAGAGGAATTGCAAAAATAATTTTTTTACGGTCTGGTAACTTGTCTGTGAGAGTAAGTTGTTGTGACATAGGTATTAAACATGGCTATTTTTACTGTAATATTTTTTCTGCTTGAGCTTTGTCATGATTAGATATAAGTTATAGCATTTGCTGCTGCTGTTTGCCAGGCATAGTGTTACTGAATTTGACTTTGTATTACTCTGTTAAGCCAGTTTTACTACTGATTTATTTTTCTTGTTTGCTGCACAGTGCCTTAAATTATTTCTAATATTGCAATTACTTTGCCAAATTCCATTTTTTTTGTCATTGCTGTTTGTGTTAATGGTTTTGTGCTGCTGCATTGCCTCGTCCCATAGTTTAGCATCTGAGGTCAGTAGATTTAAGTTAGCTTAAGAGGGGGTAGGCTGTATAAGAGAATGAGTTGTGATGAATTGGAAGAAATGCATTGAGAAGCTATAAGAAAATGGTTTGGCCAAAAAAGTAGTGTACAGCGGAGAAAAACTATTTTTGAAAGAGGACGTGAACAGAATTCAGAAAGCATGCTTGGATAGAATTTTTTTTGGTGGAAACAAATGTTGAAATAAGAGGAAAGATCTACAGAATGAAGTTTTGGGTTGGACTGCAGTACCAAATGTCTCACTGAAAACAAACCCTGTCCTGTATTTTTGTGTTATTACACTATGTGAATTTATGTTTTTCCTGTCTTTATGTGTTTAGCTAGTAAGATTTATGTTGTAGAATTTTTCTGATGATATGTTATTTACTTTGTAAAGATGTTTAGACATTATTTATTGTGTTTTGTTTTAATGCTCATGTGTGAAATTAATGTTTCGAAAACTATTCTCATTATTTTATATATTTACTTATGTCATAACTCCTGTAACACTGATGTATATGTTTATTTCTATTCTTTCGTAAAGCCTGTATTACTACAAATGTTATCTGTATTCTTATGTTTTTAATGATGTTTTCTGTATCTTTGTAATTGCATTCTCATGTTATAAAATTGTAATGGACACCAGTTCAGCAAATTAAGTAACTTGTAAGCATTCATTTCAGGGCACATGTTTCTGTTGGTCATAGTATATGCACCACAATATGTCAGAAGTTGGGACTGTTAGTGTTTGCACCTGTGTTGATGATTCAGCAAGGGACTGGTTAACAGCATTGCTGGTTCTAAGGACATTTAAAAAAAAATTTGTGAGTCCACAAGTGGTGGTTCATGGACTTGCTATATTGTCCGCAAGACTCTTCGATGGTGATTGTGCACCTGCACAGTCACAGCAGATGGCTGCTGGCCATCTCTACAAGGACTACAGTGGGTCTACATCTTTGATGACTCACCAATACCATTATTTCTACAAGGACTGCAGTGGGTCTGCACCTCTGGTGGCCCAACAATGCCACACTCTCTACCAGGACTACAGTGGGTCTGCTCTGTGATGACCTACCTACCAATATTCTTCAAAACTTCGACTCTGCTGTGGGTTTGCTCTGTTGTGGACCATTACCTGTCTGCATGTCAAGAGTCAGCACTGTCTTTCTGTCGGAAGGACAACACTACTTCTTCAAGACTGCATGGAAATCCACTACTTCTGTGTGCAATTTCTTTTACTAATGAGGCTTTGCGAAAAAAACTGTAATTACTATTATGATGAATGATCAGGATAGTCTTTATGGACTGTGAGAAAATTTTAGCTTTTGACCAACATTGTATCAATACGTGTGTGCAGTTGATTTCTTTGTTATTGTAATTGTGAAAAAAATTTAACAAATATGTGTTCGCCAATGCCCAAAACCATTTGTAAAATTTTTTGTGGGGAGCATGAGGGCTATGTAAGTAGGCTGTTTAGGTTTTCTTATTGGTAACGCAACGTAGCGCTCTGTATGAAAATCAGTGGCTGTGCCGTGTGCAGTCTGTGGCTAGTTTGCATTGTTGTCTGCCATTGTAGTGTTGGGCAGCTGGATGTTAACAGCGCGTAGCGTTGCGCAGTTGGAGGTGAGCTGCCAGCAGTGGTGGATGTGGGGAGTGAGATGGCGGAGTTTTGAGAGCGGATGATCTGGACGTGTGTCCATCAGAGACACAGTAAATTTGTAAGACTGGATGTCATGAACTGCTATATATATTATGACTTTTGAACACTATTAAGGTGAATACATTGTTTGTTCTCTATCAAAATCTTTCATTTGCTAACTATGCCTATCAGTAGTCAGTGCCTTCAGTAGTTTGAATCTTTTATTTAGCTAGCAGTATTGGCGCTTGCTGTATTGCAGTAGTTTGAGTAACGAAGATTTTTTTGAGGTAAGTGATTTGTGAAAAGTATAGGTTAATTTAGTCAGGGCCATTCTCTTGTAGGGATTATTGAAAGTCAGATTGCGTTGCGCTAAAAAATATTGTGTGTCAGTTTAAGCACACTCATGTAGAATTTTTCTAAGGGGACGTTTCAACATAACACAGTTATTTACAGACCTCTGTGTTATGAGAAATCAATCACATCCTATCAGTACAACAGTTCGAACGAGAAGAAGGATTTTTTTGCAAAAATCACACATAACAAAAGATTGAGATTTTCCTTACCTTTTTGTATGGGTTTTAATTATCTTTTTACATGGGTATTGTTTGAGGAATAATTTTTTCAAAATATTACATTATTTACTATTTTATTAACGATGAAGTCCTTTTTATTAGTATTACGAGAATAGGATAAAAGTTAAGTCACATTCCACATACAATGCTGTCATGAATAGTATTTTGAATAAAATATAGGCTTGGATCTTACATACAGTTTTGACTTCGATTTTAATTTTCTTCCAAAACTTAAACAACACGTTGGAGGACTTCACTTTGATATCGATGAAGTGGTACAAGCAGAGTTGAGGTTGTGGTTCTATCAAAAAAGTCAAACACTCTACAACGACGGTATAAACAAACTGGTGTCACGAAGCGAGAGAAACATCCGTCGAAGGGGTGACTATGTTGAGAAACAAATATATGGCCATTAAGTGTGCTGTGCTGAATCATAGACTGCACACCAACCAGCATAGTGTTGCCCCAGTCCTGTGGCAGCCTTCTAGAGCATCAGTACTGAGTAATAGGACGACGATATTTAGCCTGCGTCCTGCGAGTAGTAATAGTGTATAAAAGTATTTACGTGAACGAGGCACAGGAAGCACTCCTAGCCACCTCATAATGAGAAATTATGTTTCTTTCCTTTTTAGAGATCAAGTATTCTATTAATTTGAAAGTACCATGTACAGATCCGATGTTATTAAGTCTGCATATTGAGCAAGCCAGTGAAGGAAACAAAAGAAAACCATGGAGAAGAAATAAAAACTTTGAGGTTTGCCGTCGACATTGTAATTCTGTCAGAGACAGCAACGGTCCTGGAAGAGCAGTTGAACGCAACGGACAGTGTCTTGAAAGGAGGATACAAAATGAACATCAACAACAGCAAAACAAGGATAATGAAATTTAGTCGAATTAAATCATGTGGTACCGAGGGAATTAGATTAGGAAATGAGACAATTAAAGTACTAGATGTACGTTGCTATCTGGGAAAGAAAATAAGTGATGATGGTCGAATTAGAGAGGACATAAAATGTAGACTGGCTATGGCAAGGAAAGCGTTTCTAATGAAGAGAAATTTGTTAACATCGACTACAGATTTAAGAACCAGGAAGTCCCTTCTGACAGTATTTGTGTGGACTCCAGTTATGTGTGCAAGTGCAACATGAACAATTAATAGTTTAGACAAGAAGAGAATAAATGCTTTCGAAACGAGGTATTACATGAAAATGCTGAAGATTAAATGGGTAGATCACATAACTAACGAGGAGCCTCTGAATAGAATTGGGGAGAAGAGTAATTTGTGGCACAACTTGACTAGAAGAAGGGATCAGTTGGCAGGACACGTTCCAAGCCATCAGGGGATCACCAATTTACTATTGGAGGGGAGTGTGGAGTGTAAAAATCGTAGAGGGGGACCAAGAGATGAATACGCTAAGCAGATCCAGAAGGACGTAGGTTGCAGTAGTTACTCCGAGATGAAGAGGCTTGCACAGGATAGAGTATCATGGACAGCTGCATCAAACCAGTTGCATCTGGACTGAAGACCACAACAACAACAACAACAACAATGTTGTCTCCTCCCTTATTTTACTTACTTTATTTACACGTGAAGTTCCATAGGACCAAATTAAGGAGCAAATCTCCAACTTGTCAGTACACGAAATTATAATATAAAAGTAATAACAGCTAAAAATAAAATGTTTATGAACCAAAAAAAGTCAAGCCATAAGTTTCAGTAAACGCAGTCAACAATATAAAATAAGAATCAGCTTAAGTTTTCAACGAACTCCTCAACAGAATAGAAGATGTGACCCATGAGGAAACTCTTCAGTTTCGATTTGAAAGCCCGTGGATTACTGCTGATATTTTTGAATTCTGGTGGTAGCTTATTGAAAATGGATGCAGCAGTATACTGCACACCTTTCTGCACAAGAGTTAAGGAAACTGCTAACTCTTGGAAATAAGCTGATATTATTAACAAGAAACGACAGTAAAGAATATATATATTGAGGGGCCAACGTCAAAATGCGAAGACTAGTGAACAGGTTCGACAAGAGGTTCACGAACTTACATCACTTACTGCACGCACCTTCTGTTTCTGACCCAAAAATATCCTTTTAGAATGGGAAGAGTTACCCAAAAATATATTACCATACGATATAAGTGGAAGAACATAAGCAAAGTGGACTAATTTTCGTGTGGAACGATCACTTACTTCAGATACCGTTGGAATAGTAGAAATGGCAGCATTGAGTCTTTGAACAAGATCCTGAACATGGGCTGTCCACGGCAGTTTACTATCTACCTGAACACCTAGAAATTTGAACTGTTCAGTTTCACTAAACCTATGCCCATTTTGTGAAATTAAAACATCGGGTTTTGTTGAATTTTGTGTCAGAAACAGTAAAAACTGAGTCTTACTGTGATTCAGCTTTAGTTTATTTTATACAAGCCATAAACTTACGTGCCGGCATCTCGTGGTCGTGCGGTTGCGTTCGCGCTTCCCACGCCCGGGTTCCAGGGTTCGATTCCCGGCGGGGTCAGGGATTTTCTCTGCCTCGTGATGGCTGGGTGTTGTGTGATGTCCCTAGGTTAGTTAGGTTTAAGTAGTTCTAAGTTCTAGGGGACTGATGACCATAGATGTTAAGTCCCATAGTGCTCAGAGCCAGCCATAAACTTACGTCATGAACTGCACTATTTGAAACAGACCGAATGTTGCACAAAGTGTCCTTTACTGCCAAGCTAGTTTCATCAGCAAACAGAAATATTTTCGAACTACCTGTAACACTAGAAGGGACATAATTTATACAAATAAGCAACAGGAGTGGCTCCAACAATGATCCCAGGGGCACCCCCCCATTTGACAGTACCCCACTTAGAGCCACATCATAGCCATTCTCAACACTGTGAATAATGACCTTTTGCTGTCTGTTGTTAAAGTAAGAGGTGAACCAATTGTGAGCTACTCCCTCTATTCCGCAATGGTCCAACTTCTGGAGCAATATTTTGTGATCAACGCAATCAAACGCCTTAGTTAAATCAAAATATATGCCTAGCGTTAGAAACCTATTGTTTAACTCATCCAGTACCTTACAGAGAAAAAAGAATAAAGCATTTTCAATTCGTAAACTACCTCTGAAGCCGAACTTTATATTTGATAGCAAATTATATGACATAAAACCATTAATTATCCTTACATACACAGCAATTATAATAACTTAAGCAAACACTGATGGCATAGAAATAGGTCTAAAATTGTCTACATTATCCCTTTCTCCCTTTAAAGCAGCTTTACTACTAACTACTTTCATCGTTTAGGAAACTGACCATTCCTATAGGAAATATTACAAATACGGCTAAGTACAAGGCTAACATGTGCAGTACAGTACTTTAATATTCTGCTAGCCACTCCATCATATCCATGAGAGTCCTTAGTCTTCAGTGACTTAATTATTGACTCAATCTCCCCCTTGTCAGTATCACAATTTCAGTCATCGGTGTCGGAAAGGCATAGAAACTAAATTTTTATTTAATTCGCCTGCAATGCTCAGAAAATGATTGTTAAATACTCTAAATATATCTGATTTATCAGTAACAGAAATATTTTTACTACGAACTGACTTTATACCACCGATCTTGTGCTGCTGACCCTACATTTCCTTCACAACTGACCATATGGTTTTAATTTTATCATGTGAATTTGCTATTCTATTTGTGCGCCACATAACTCTTTGCCTTCCTAACAACATTTTTAAGCACCTTACAATACTATTTGTAATGGGGATCTGTAGCTTGATTGTGACTACTTCTAACGTTATGTTATAATTCCCGCTTTGTTCTACATGATATCCTTATTCCACTAGTCAGCCACCCAGGCTGCCTTTTTCTGCTAGAACATTCTAATGGAAAGCAACTCTCAAAGAGCATGAGAAATGTGTTAAGGAGAGCAATATATTTGTCGTCTATGTTATCGGATCTACAAACATCCTGCCACTCTTGTTCCTTGACGAGTTTTAAAAAAGCCTCTACTGCCGTTGGATTAACTTTCCTACATATTTTGTAATTATAGGTGACATTTGTTTGAGTAAAAAAGCCTTGTAGTGTTAAAATTGGTGCATCATGGTCTGAAAGGGCATTCAGCCTTCTAATAACAGAATTCACATCTAGTATGAAGAACGAATAAAAATATTATCTACGGCTATGCTACTGTTCCCCTGCACCCTTGTTGGAAAAAACACCGTTGCATCAAATCATATGGATTTAGGAGATCTACCAACGTCTTTTTTCTGGCACAGTCATATACAAAATTAATATTGAAGTTCACCACATATCACTAATTTCTGGTGCATCCTATAAAGTGATACAACAACCCTCTCTAGCTTGAGCAGAAATGCTCTAAAGTCAGAGTTAGGGGTCCTATAAACAACAAAAATTAGAAGTTTAGTTTCACTAAATTCAACTGCCTATGCACAGCACTCAAATATCTGTTAAGTGCAGTGCCGTGCTACATCTATGGACTCAAATGGAATTTGCGTATATGGCCACTCCACCAACCCGCAAGGAACTCCTTGAAAAACAGCCAGCTAATCTGTATTCTGGTGAAGGAAGCCTCTGAATTCTCAAATTATTTAAGTGGTGCTCAAATATACCAATAATTTCAGAGTCAACATCTATAAGCAGTTCACTAACATTATTTCTAATACCTCTTGTGTTTTGATGAAATATGCTAATTCTTTCTCTAGTTGCAATCATGACGTTCTCTGAAGGTGATTACTTAGTTAGAGGGACTTCCTTTAAGTATGTGTTCCTATCAGATGACTTCAGTCTAAAAAAAGATGCAGCTCTAAGGCCAACTACTACAGGAATTTTTCCATGTTTGTTTGTGTCGAAGCTGACCACCACAGCAGATGATGTAGAATGTTAATAACCTTTCTTTAATTCAAAAAGCCTTACGAGTTTTCAGATAAAAATTTCGGGGGCATTACATTTTAGCACGCCCTCGTGTTTCCCACAAATCACCTGATTTAATTCAACTGCACTCCATGACACTTGTTTTAATTTTGTTGACTTTCAAGTCTTAACCTCATTCTAAGACGTTATCCATTGTATTTAACATCATCCATGATGTTTTTCGTAACCAAAATAATTACGTTATCACTGGCAAACCTTAAATATTTTATTGAGAGTCCATGAACTTTTAATTCCTTTTCTGTATGTATTCTTCGTCCCCTTCAGTGTTTTCTCTATATCTACATGGAATATAGATCACAGACTGTAAGCATGTCACACTTCATTCTCAATTATTGTCTCTATTTAACGTCCTTTGACTCTCATAAATTCAGTTTTGTTTCTGTTAAAAGCCTGTAAATAGCCTTAGTTCCCAGTGGTTTAGAATTACAAAGCCTGTACTAGAGCGAGTAAATCACTAGCCACATAACTCAAGTACAGGCCTAGTGAGAGCCAACCTAAAGCGTAAGACCCCTGCATAGGAGAGACGACCGTGGAGAGCTGCAGCAAAGGAATCTTCGGACTGAAGAGCGTAACAGCAATAATAATAGAGGCGTGGGGCACTGTTAGGAGTTTGTTTGCACGGGGCGCGTAACCGTGACCAGCAAGAGGGCGCAGAAAGCTGTGCCCGCCGTCGCGCACGCGGTGAGTGGGTCCTCGGCCACAGTTGTGCCGTGCTGCCGACTGGCATCAGACGCGCGCGCAACGGCTTTTATTGCGCCATAAGCCAGCGAGCGGTTCTCGCATTTACTGCAACGCCACCGTTCATGTTGTCGAATAAAATACGCACCGAGAGTTTTACGGGCTGTTGTAAATTTCGCTCGTAGCCAGAGAGATATTTTCGACGAACGCATTAGACGAAACGTCAATTTCTCGAAATGGCCGCCGTTACCGCGTCAGCCTGTAAACATATTATTTACGGGGCTGTTACCCCTTCCCACTCTTCTGTCCTGGTGATCACGTAGCGTAATTGTGAAAAATCAAACTGGTGCATTACTCGTAGATCTAGGCGTCGTGACAGATCGTGCCAAAGTTAAATTTTATACATTTCGTTAACGTGTACAGAAGGCAGACTGGAATTCTGAGGAAGAACAAAGGAAGGTAAGCTGAGAAAAACTTAAGGCTAACATCCTTGATAACTGCTCATCTTTCGGCGGGGTCAGGGATTTTCTCTGCCTCGTGATGACTGGGTGTTGTGTGACGTCCTTAGGTTAGTTAGGTTTAAGTAGTTCTAAGTTCTAGGGGACTGATTACCATAGATGTTAAGTCTCATAGTGCTCAGAGCCAAAACTTTCTAAGTGTGTGCGTGGGTAGAGGGTAAACAGCTCGTCGTTTAAAGGCACAAATGAAAAATAGAGCTCAGTGTGGAAGTTTTTGCTTAAATTCTGCCTGAAATCTACCTCTCTCTCTGGTCAAACACCAGCTGGACAGAATTTGTGCTACATGTTGTTAAATAATATTTCATTATCGACAACGTCTGGCTTTGCTAACGTTCCATACAGCGGTCAGACCATCAGGATCGTGCAAGTGCGGTATAAGGGTGCCTCTCCTAAGAGACATCAGGCGCATTTTCTATGATGTTTCAGTAGATGTTTGCATTTTCGTTTTTGTGTCGTGTATCTGGAGCCAGCCGAGGCAGATACTGCTCATCACAGCTTTCTTGCGGCGACCAGTGATGACGAAAAGCGTCTGTTTGTTTCCCGTCACAATCAAAATGAATTCCTAAGCGGAGTTCTACGTGCCCATTCAATAGAGTGCTCCAAAATAAGTCTAGTCCAATATTTGTTTTATCATTATGTATTGATAGAGACACTACAGTTCCCCACAGTCGTTTAATAAACAAGGTAAGAGCATATGGACTACCAGACCAATTGTGTGCTTGGATTGAAGAGTTCCTAGATAACAGAACGCAGCATGTCATTCTCAATGGAGACAAGTCTTCTGAAGTAAGAGTGATTACAGGTGTGCCGCGGGGAGTGTCGTAGGACCGTTGCTATTCACAATATATATAAATGACCTTGTGGATAACATCGGAGCCGGCCGGAGGGGCCGTGCGGTTCTGGGAGCTACAGTCTCGAACCGCGTGACCGCTACGGTCGCAGGTTCGAATCCTGCCTCGGGCATGGATGTGTGTGATGTCCTTAGGTTAGTTAGGTTTAAGTAGTTCTAAGTTCTAGGGGACTGATGACCACAGCAGTTAAGTCCCATAGTGCTTAGAGCCATTTGAACCATTTTTTTTATAACATCGGAAGTTCACTGAGGCTTTTCGCGAATGATGGTTTATTATATCGAGAGGTTGTAACAATGGAAAATTGTACTGAAATTCAGGAGGATCTGCAACGAATTGAAGCATGGTGCAGGGAATGGCAACTGAATCTCAGTGTAGACAAGTGTAATGTGCTGCGTATACATAGAAAGAAAGATCCTTTATCATTTAGCTACAATATAGCAAGTCAGGAACTGGAAGCAGTTAATTCCATAAATTATCTGGCAGTAGGCATTAGCAGTGATTTAAAATGGAATGACCGTATAATATTAGTCGTCGGTAAAGTAGATGCCAGACTGAGATTCATTGGAAGAATCCTAAGGAAATGCAATCCAAAAAGGTGTGGGATCCGTACCAGATAGGGTTAATAGAAGAGATGGAGAAGATCCAACGGAGAGCAGCGCGCTTCGTTACAGGATCATTTTGTAATCGCGAAACCGTTACGAGGATGATAGATAAACTCCAGTGGAAGACTCTGCAAGAGAGAATCTCAGTAGCTCCGTACGGGCTTTTCTTGAAGCTTTGAGAACATACCTTCACCGAGGAGTCAAGCACTTTTATTGCTCCCTCCTACGTATATCTCGCGAAGAGACCATGAGGATAAAATCAGAGAGATTAGAGCCCACACAGAGGCATACCGACAATCTTTCTTTCCACGAACAATACGAGACTGGAATAGAAGAGAGAACCGATAGAGGCCCTCAAGGTACCGTCCACCACACACCGTCAGGAGGTTTGCGGAGTATGGATGTAGATGTAGAAAACGCGAAGAACAATCACTACTCCATAGCAAAAGCACTGCCCTCACCCATGCTGACCACTAGCGCCAAGCAGGTAGAGCTATTGAGACGCTGCTGTACTGCCGTTTATTCTTCGTGTTTTACTGTCGCTCTTAATACATATCGACAAAACGGATATCATACTAGACTAATCTGAGAGCGCACTATCGAATAGGCACGGAAGATTCCGTTTTAAAAATATATTTCTTTGTGATGCGAAACAAACAGACTCTTTCTGTTAATACTGGGCGTCGCATGATACACGCGACAAGCAGTAATTTTGTGGCTGACTCCAGTTACGCAACGCAAAAACTAAAATGCAAATGCCTGACGAAACACCAAAGAAAACACGCCTGACATCTCTTACGAGAAAGACTAGATTTATAGCATAAGCGTCACACATTCTTGCCTTGGTACCGGTCATCTGACGGAATAGTGTAACACAGAGGCTCCGGCGTGCACTTCCTGTTACTGTGACAGTGTTATCAAGAAAGCTGTTGAGATTAAACCAGCAGTGTCCTTATAAAAACAGACGAACGTTTGTGCTTCAGCTCTGTCTGAAATCTCTCTCTGTTCTTGGTCATACGACAGAAGGAGAGAGTTAGAGTAACACTTTCCGACCAAAACTATCCGAACACCCCTACATAATGCGGAACTGATCACTAGATGTGACAAGAGGAGTACCTGTCAGCACTAAGGCTGCAGGGAGTACTGTGTTGTCAGTAGAGAAGCAGGAAGAGAAGAACGGGTCGGTCTTGACAGCTTGGTGACTTCGAATGTGAACTAGTCATTTGATGTCACCTGATTAAGATATTCATCCTGGACATTGCAACCCTTCTAAAGGTGCTCGAGCTGACTGTTGCTGATGTGAGTGTGAAGTGAAACGTGAGTGAATAAATACAGCTA
Source organism: Schistocerca piceifrons (assembly GCF_021461385.2). Lineage (NCBI taxonomy): Eukaryota > Metazoa > Arthropoda > Insecta > Orthoptera > Acrididae > Schistocerca > Schistocerca piceifrons. The sequence continues at coordinate 500,748,644 of NC_060144.1, forward strand.
TACCAAGCTTAGGCAGATCTCATGAAATGACGGACAGTGAAGGTCGAGCACCGAGGAACTCGTTCGTAAGCTATCGCATGAAATCAGTGGAAGGAATCACCAGTGAGTTCCAAAGTATCACCAGCAGTCCAGCTAGCATAATGACTGTGAGTAGAGAGTTAAAAAGAGCGGAGTACAGTGGTGAAGCACCTCCCCATAAGCGACACGTTTCTATACTCAGTGCTAAGTGACGCTTGAGGTGGTGTAAAAAGCGACGCCTCTGGACAGTGAATGGCCGGAAATGAATGATTTGGAGTGATGAGTCACGCTATACCCTGTGGCGAACGAATGGAGAACGTAAGTTCCCATCATGCACAGTGGCAGAAGCGAAGTACGGAGGAGAAGATAGTACGTTACGGGCTCTGTTTCGTAGTTAGTGTGTGGTCGCCTTGATGCGCTTGAGAAAACATTAGATGTGGAAGATTATGAACACATTTTACGGGAATGTGTACTGCGTGGAATAGAGGAACAGTTCGGGGACGATGATTGTTTGTATCAGCGTGAAAACTAACTCTGCCACTTCCAGGCCTCTGACCCATGCAATATAACAATCATCATCATGGGTTGGGTTGGGTTGTTTTGGGGAGGGAAACCAGACAGCGAGGTCATCGGTCTCATCGGATTAGGGAAGGAAGTCGGCCGTGCCCTTTGAAAGGAACCATCCCGGCATTTGCCTGGATCGATTTAGAGAAATCACGGAAAACCTAAATCAGGATGGCCGGACGCGGGATTGAACCGTCATCATCATGAAAACTGGTACAGCTTTCTGAATTTATAAGTGGAAAGCGGTGCTGAAACTTCTGGTTATTAACTTATTTCTAAGGGATGGCTAAACAAGAACGCTTTCTCTACTTTTGTACAAGAATTTTACGTTTTTGGGAAAAAGTCGAAAAATAATAAAAATATCGCAACAAGGACTTCAGAGTGACGGCTTTACGATAAAATACTTTTAATAGCAGGAATTTAATTATGGAACTATCATATCTCGATTTTCATGGAAACTAATGGAATGAATATTGCTAAATAGGAGATCTTGTGTTTTTATACATGATGCAATAATTCAAGTTACAATTTACATTGTGGCAATTAGTATGATATTTTAAACGTGCTCTTGTGCAATCTCTAGTGCACGCACGGTAAGACAGTTCACACTCTTGACCAGAAGAAGTAGACTGGGGAAGGTAAATGACACTCTCTTAACATACCATACTATCTTGTGCATGTAGTTAGAGAACAGTGTCTCTTGCTTCCTCAAATGTTTCCTCGAGTTTTAGCGATTACCACAATACCATTGCGTTCTGAGGTAACAATAGAATATAAAAACAAAGAATACTAAGAATCCCAATAATTTAAATTATTTCTCTCTCTCTCTCTCTCTCTCTCTCTCTCTCTAATACGAGACTCACTGGATCATTTAAGTGGGCTTATGAAGTTCCGGTATTCCAATCAATAGCAGAAAAACATCAATAAGCAATTTGTCTGGAACACGTTGATGAACAAAAAGCTTTTGATTCAATGCGAAGAAAATTTGTACTAACAGCCATTGTGCAACACAGAATTAATTTAACTTACGTTCATGTGCTAAAGAAAACAAACTCTATGAGAGTTTATATTTATAGTGGGAAATTCAGAACTGGCAGAAGTGTCATTCAAGAAAATTTCACTTCACCGGAGTGATAATTCATACTCATTGCTCTGTTCCATAATTTCGATCACAGCTTAGGTCCACCACTATTATTAATATTCTTTTCGTTGTATTTTTCGTGAAGTATTTTATAATTCCATGATTAAATTCTCTCTCTCTATGTCTCAAAACATATACATTGTACCACTATATGAAGTACTCAGTGGCAGAGTACAAGGATATGCCAAAACATATAAAAATTAAGTAAATAGATGCCGGAGTCTTTCACGATCAAAAGTGAGGTAAGACAAGGAGATAGACTTTATCCACTAATTTTAAACTGTGTGCCTAAGAAATTAATAATAGACTGACCAAGTGAAAATCTATTGTCAGATTAACCATTCAGTCACATCAGGCAGATACATAGGAAAATTAAAGATTGCCTTGTTTTTCAGATGATGTCTAGTTCTTGATAGATGGCATAGTAACAGCGCACGAACATACCGATCTCTTTCAAGAAATTCCAGAGTAAAGTAGGTTTGCACGATTCATTCAAAAAGACAGCACATATGAAGAAACACGCACCAAAATAAAAGGCAACAGAATTATAAAGAAAAATAAGAAGTTAGGTGTGGAAAAATTAAACATTAAACGCCATACTATCTCACAAAACACAGGGTGATTCAAAAAGAATACCACAACTTTAGGAATTTAAAACTCTGCAACGACAAAAGGCAGAGCTAAGCACTATCTGTCGGCGAATTAAGGGAGCTATAAAGTTTCATTTAGTTGTACATTTGTTCGCTTGAGGCGCTGTTGACTAGGCGTCAGCGTCAGTTGATGCTAAGATGGCGACCGCTCAACAGAAAGCTTTTTGTGTTATTGAGTACGGCAGAAGTGAATCGACGACAGTTGTTCAGCGTGGGGCACTGAGAATCCGCGGGAAACAACTCAGTATGAACGTGACTCGCCTAAGGTGAACGTTTTCTGTGCCATTTCAGCCAATAAAGTTTTTGGTCCCTTTTTCTTCGAAGGTGCTACTGTAACTGGACTACAGTATCTGGAGATGTTAGAGAATTGGCTGTTCCCTCAGCTCGAACAAGAAGCACAACAATTCATATTTCAGCAGGATGGAGCGCCACCACATTGGCACTTATCTGTCCGTAACTACCTGAACGTCAACTACCCGAGGCGATGGATCGGCCGCCAGGCAGCCCGTGACAGAGCACTTCATCACTGGCCTCCAAGAAGCCCTGATCTTACCCCCTGCGATTTTTTCTTATGGGGGTATGTTAAGGATATGGTGTTTCGGCCACCTCTCCCAGCCACCATTGATGATTTGAAACGAGAAATAACAGCAGCTATCCAAACTGTTACGCCTGATATGCTACAGAGAGTGTGGAACGAGTTGGAGTATCGGGTCGATATTGCTCGAGTGTCTGGAGGGGGTCATATTGAACATCTCTGAACTTGTTTTTGAGTGAAAAAAAACCTTTTTAAATACTCTTTGTAATGATGTATAACAGATGGTTATATTATGTTTCTTTCATTAAATACACATTTTTAAAGTTGTGGTATTCTTTTTGAATGACCCTGTATGTCTAAATCAAAGACACGCATGTCTCAAAGTGATAACACTAAAGTTCTGTTATTAATCCATAAGGTCTCTATGTTTCAGAAACATTAGTTTTTGGATAAGAATTCATATACCAAGAACACTAAAAAAAGAGAAGGAAAAAAATAGCGAGAAAAATACATAGCCAAAAAATCCATAGTTAATCATTAAGGCTACGATGCAACTAAAAAATCAAATCGGACACTGAAATTCACAGTGTTATTAGAAAACATGCATTAAAATTTTGCGGATATATCAAGAGAACGAAACAACTCACAAGATGAATTGCTGAATTTCATAAAATGAGGAATAAAGTAAATACAGAAACCATGAACTGGGCAGGGACAGCCTTAACATCGGTTGCCTGCAGAATTTTTTAGTATATTCCAAGTTCGAATATGAAAAATTTCCTTGATACAGAAGAGCTTCGGTCCTCAGTACGCACTGAAAAAGCTTCACTCGTCCAAAACCGAACTTGCTCTTGTTTGCTACATCCCAAGCTGTCGCCTGCAACATCGCCTACCAGCAATACGTCCATGACGGGTAGGTTGCTGAAGCTCCGGCCCCCATCGTAGACACAATCTTGACAGCACTGCTGACCCCCAACACGCCGGTTGTTGACGAGAGGAACTCTGCAAGGCGTCACAGAAGCGGGTGGCACTCACACTGTGAACAGGCATTGCTCCTACTTCCACTGGCGATTCGCGGACACTTTACACTTCTGCCAGTCACGTGCCCACCAAACATTGTACTGGTATCCGCCTGCTGGGTGTTATTTAAGACGGCGCTCAGCCGCTAGCAGGCCGCTCAGTCCACTGAGCCAAGCAGTGCCGTCACAGAGACAAACCTCGATCCACATCTTGCAGTGAGCGCAGTTCCAACAGCCGCACTCACGTAGGAGAACAAATCAGCCGCAACGAGCAGCCACACTTCACCTGCAGAATCTTCGCCTCTTCGACTTGGCATCCAGAGGACTCGAGATCTATATGGTCTCGGCCCGTTAAAGTTACTTTTGTGAGTTTCCTCAGAACTGTCTCCTGTGACAGACATTCTCCAGGATTTAGAACTGTACCGATAGACTCTCTGCAGTGTTTGAAGTCAGATCGGGACAGATTTTACTTATCTTGTTATGCGGTCGATAATGAACTAACGAAGACTATTAGAACTCGTCGTTAATATCAATTCGACAAACAATTAATTTTGTATCGTGATTCTCACTGGTTTTAAGTCCTAGTGGAGACTGATCGTGGTTTATTTCTATTTTTTTGTGCTAAAATAAAGTCTGTTGTTTAATCACTAGCCGGAGATTCTACGCAGAGCTGTGCATTCACTTACTGCCACAACATTTTTTTTTTTTTTTTTTTCACAATAGTCTGCGAACCTTGAATCAACACACAGATTCCATAATCCTAGGTTTCCGGAAAACGTTTCCCACAGTGTCACACTGTAGACTCTTGCTGAAGGTCCGTGCATACGGAACAGATTCCCAGTTAAGTGAGTGGGTCGAATGGCTCGAAGACTTCTAAGGTAACAGAACCCGGTGTGTTGTCATTGACGGCTTGTTTTTATCAGAGACAAGGGCATTATCAGGAGGGGCTCAAGAAGTGTGATACGACGTCTGAGAACCATGAGTCAGCAGCAGATTTCATAATCCTGGATTTCCGGAAATTCACACAGCGCCGCACTGCAATCCCTGACTGAAGGTCCGAGCGTCCGGAACAGGATTCCAGTTACGTAAGTGGATCGAAGACTTCGTAAGTAATAGAGCCCAGTATGTTGCCCTTGACGGCTAATTTTTATCAGAGACAAGGGTATGATCAAGAGTGGACCAAACAAATATGATAGGACCTATCAAGTTCTTTATAAATATAAACAATCTGACGAATAGGGTGCACAGCAATCTCCGGCTGTTTACTGGTGTCGTCGTTGAGTGACTGCAGGAGAAAACAGGGTGACTTGGACAAAAATTCTATTCGGTTTGATGGATGGCAGCTTGTTCTAAATGTAGGGAAATGTAAGTAACTGAAGACGAGTATACTCGTGTACTGTTTGAATAAATTGTTAATGGAGTGTATAACGGTAGCATGGCAAGGTAAGTGCTGTTCTGTCACCTTAAGACATACATAACGATAGTTTGTACACGTAGTAAATGTTCGAGTCTTATCTAAAGGCCACTTACAACACTCACAGTTTCTACTCTTGCAATTACGTTTAGTACTTCAGATATTATAATAGCTTCGGTAATTGAAGCACCTAAACATAACTGCCTCCTTAACAACCGCTAGTGACCTCAGATGCCGAGTAATGGATAAAGCTTGATCAAATGTGAAGTTACCGTATAGTCTTGGTTGCAGCTTTTATTTTTCGTCAAACTACCTCTTGCGAGTGATAATAATACTGAAAAACACGGTCGCCAGCCAAAATGACTAATCGATTGACGTTATTCACCAAATTTGGTCTTTACTATATTTTGATTCTTATTAAAAAAATTTCTCTTTTAATAACTTCTGTCGCTGAAGGAACAGGCTAATGCACGTAGATAGCTCAATAATGACTGCTTTCAGAATTGGTCACACGCACACACTTAGAAAGTTTTGGCTCTGAGCACTATGGGACTTAGCATCTGATGTCATCAGTCCCCCGGAACTTAGAACTACTTAAACTTAACTACCCTAAGGACATCACACACATCCATGCCCGAGGCAAGATTCGAACCTGCGACCGTAGCGGTAACGATAATAATGACTACTTACGTTTCTGAAGGTAAGATCAGAAACAGTGCCTCTGGATACATGTATTATACATAAGAAATATTTTTACGATACTTTAGATAGTATCGAAATGATTGCAAAAGGTTTTATACTTGGCTTTTCTCAGTTTTATTGAAATAGTTACTTTACGTAATTTCTTGGACAGATGGTCCCAATAACCAAGTTTATACACTAGGTAGAATTGTTATTTACTTTACTTACTTTCAAGTCAATCTACAATTCTCCACATTTACTTTAATTATTGTACTTGAGTGATAATTTAATTTTACTTTACAAGAAAACACTCAGTTGCTCAATAATGTTTCACACACATGGATTCTCGGTTTCATTCTCTTTAGTATAGGAAAGGATCACTACATGGAACACTTTAGGTTAAATGAGTAGTTTCCCGAAAAAAAAAAACAAAAAAAAAGAAAACGATTGAATGGTTATTGAACAAAACATGCAAAAACGTGTCAACACAACTCGTATACAGAACTATGGACGGCTAATTTCAGTAAAGTCGTTGTGAGCACAGTTGGAGATTTAGGTGCTTTGAAGGCACTTACCGTTTTGCAGCGACGGAGATTATTACCCTGTCTTCGTGGCGTCGAATTATGCGACTTATACCATCGAAAATGTGAGTTTGACTTTACTGGGGATCTGCGTCAGTCTAAGTAATGAATGCCTCAGACCACTTAACATCCAGGAACCAACACTCGTTGTAGACGTAATTTTATATCTCCTCTAAAGCGTTTGCAGACTTGTACCTTAGCACTTCCCCTTTACTCACATCTATTAAGCAGTTAAACTTTAGCTTTGTTTAGACAATAATGCGGAGTACAGCGCGCATCAGCTTTCGTCACCTGTCTTCGCAGTGTCATGCGCCTGTCTGACCTGCACCACTTCTCTCCTCTCCTACCTGCTTCCGTTAGCAGCAAAAAAAATCTTCACCCTTTCCGGCCTTCCAGAACATCGGTAAATCCCTGTTGCTTTTCACCTGTGTTTAGCTTTAGCCCTGAGCTGGTAGTGACTTCACTTTACAAACAATTATACAAAGTTAAATAAAAGATACTTATTGTTGCCGGCCGGAGTGGCCCAGCGGCTCTTGGCGCTGTCTGGAACCGCAGGTCGCAGGTTCGAATCCTGCCTCGGGCATAGATGTGTGTGACGTCCTTAGGTTAGTTAGGTTTAAGTAGTTCTAAGTTCTAGGGGACTGATCACCTCAGAAGTTAAGCCCCATAATGCTCAGAGCCATTTGAACCATTTTGAACTTATTGTTACTTACACAACATTATAAACATTTTTTAATTAAATATAAACATTAAACTTCACACCGTCAAAGAATATTGTATTCTGCAGACCCTCTTGCACACTGCATACTGTACAAATCTCTTACTTTGCTTCATTAGCGCAAAGTCTCTCGACTCTAAAAAGGTCGATAGTGTTACAAGTGTTGCTTGACACAGTAACGTCGATTAAATATCTAGGCATAACATTGCAAAGCGATATGAAATCGAAAGAGCCTCTAAGTTCGGTAGTAGGGAAGGCGAATGATTGACTTTGATTTATTGCGAGAATTTTAGGAGAGTCTGGCTGATCTATAAAAGACACAGCGTGAACAACACTTGTCCGACCCATTCTCGAGTACTACTCTAGTGTTTGGGATACCCACCAGATCGGATTGAAAGACGAAGTCGAAGCAATGCAGAGGCGCTCTGGTAGAATTGTTACCGGCAGGTCCGATAAACAGGCAAGTATTACGGAGATGCTTCGTGAACTCAAATGGGAATCCACGGATGCAGTACTACCTTTTCTCTCGCGAGACAGTAATATGAAAATTTAGGGAACCTGTATTTGCCGTTCACTACAGAACAGTTTTACCGCCGCCATCGTACATTCAGAGTAAGGGCTGCGAAGACAAAATAAGAGAAATTAAGGATCGTATGGAGGTGTATAGTGAGGTGTTATTCCCTCTCTCAATTTTCAAGTGGAACAGGAAACTGAACCATTAGTATTGAAACAAGGTAAACTAAGCCATGCATAGCTTGGTGGCTGACGGCTTATGTACGTCTGTGGATGTAGATCACACAAGAGTATAATCAGAACAGGGAGATTTTTCGATCCAAAATAAAACTCTGTCATGGAATTTTAACCGGGAGGGAAAGCCAAAATAAACTAATGGTGCTCAATTTTGTGTGCCTAGACTTAGGCAGCGACTGAAAAATTGAATCAATGCCGAGAGTCTAAGGCGGGTCTCCTACTTACTACGCAGGTGCGTTGGCCACTAAGCCACCTTAGCACAGCGGTTCCCCCAACAGCACGGATTACCCTGGCGCGCCTCCCTCCTCCACCCAAATTCTCACTTCCGCCCCAGCCTACTTTAAATTCCCACTTTCACACGAACAGAATTTCAGAGGCTCTCCATGTTCTGAAATAGCACCTCGGCATCGTTTGTAAATGGGGGATCCTTCCCGAAACGCAGGTGCAGTTACTTATACAAATGAAATGATACAATTTCAGAGACTTTACTGGTCTGATACAGACGTACACTACTGGCTATTAAAATTACTACACCAAGAAGAAATGCAGATGATAAACGAGTATTCATTGGACAAATATATTATACTAGAACTACCATGTGATAACATTTTCACGCAATTTGGGTGCAGAGATCCTGAGAAATCAGTACACAGAACAACCACCTCTGGCCGTAATAACAGCCTTCACACGCCTGGGCATTGAGTCAAACGGAGCTTGGATGGCGTGTACAAGTACAGCTGCCCATGCAGCTTCAACACGATACCACAGTTGATCAAGAGTAGTGACTGGCGTATTGTGTCGAGCCAGTTGTTCGGCCACCATTGGCCATACGTTTTCAGTTAAGTGAGAGATCTGGAGAATGTGCTGGCCAGGGCAGCAGTCGAACATTTTCTGTATCCAGAAAGGCTCGTGCAGGACCTGCAACATGCGGTCGTGCAATATCCTGCTGAAATGTAGGGTTTCGCAGGAATCGAATGAAGGGTAGAGCCACGGGTCGTAACACATCTGAAATGTAACGTCCATTGTCCAAAGTTCCGTCAATGCAAACAAGAGGTGACCGAGACGTGTAACCAATGGCACCCCCTACCATCACGCAGGGTGATACGCCAGTACGGCGATGACAAATACACGCTCCCAATGTGCGTTCACCGCGATGTCGCCAAAGACGGATGCGATCATGATGATGCTGTAAACAGAACCTGGATTCATCCGAAAAAATCGTTTTTCCATTCCTGCACCCAGGTTCGCCGTTGAGTACACCACCGCAGGCGCTCCTGTCTGTGATGCAGCGTCAAGGGTAACCGCAGCCATGGCCTCCGAGCTGATAGTCCATGCTGCTGCAAACGTCATCGAACTGTTCGTGCAGATGGTTATTGTCTTGGAAACATCCCCATCTGTTGACTCAGGGATCGAGACGTGGCTGCACGATCCGTTACAACCATGCCGGTAAGATGCCTTTCATCTCGACTGCTAGTGATACGAGGCCGTTGGGATTCACCACGGCGTTCCGTATTACCCTCCTGAACCCACCGATTCCATATTCTGCTGACAGTCATTGGATCTCGACCAACGCGAACAGTAATGTCGCGATACGATAAACCGCAATCGCGATAGGCTACGATCTGACCTTTATCAAAGTCGGACACGTGATGGTACGCATTTCTCCTCCTTTCACGGGGCATCACAACAACGTTTCACCAGGCAACGCCTGTAAAAAAAAAAAAAAAAAAAAAAAAAAAAAAAAAAAAAAAAAAAAAAAACGGTTCAAATGGCTCTGAGCACTATGGGACTGAACATCTGTGGTCATCAGTCCCCTAGAACTTAGAACTATTTAAACCTAACTAACCTAAGGACATCACACACATCCATGCCCGAGGCAGGATTCGAACCTGCGACCGTAGAAGTCGCGCGGTTCCGGACTGAGCGCCTTAACCGCGAGACCACCGCGGCAGGCCAACGCTGGTCAATTGTTGTATGCGTATGAGAAATCGGTTGGAAACTTTCCTCATGTCAGCACGTTGTAGGTGTCGCCACCGGCGCCACCCTTGTGTGAATGCTCTGAAAAGCTAATCATTTGCATATCACAGCATCTTCTTCCTGTCGGTTAAATTTCGCGTCTGTAGAACGTCATCTTCGTGGTGTAGCAATTTTAATGGCCAGTAGTGTAATTTTATGTACATATATACACAGGTTTTTGTATATGTTATGCATACACAGTGTATCCGTAAGAGGTGCAAAGAAGTAACAGGACATAGAGAATGCTCCACTGAATAATTTGAGGTAGGGAACCTGGGGTCGGGTTAGCCAGCTCCAGGAGATATGGAAACTTCGTCTACTTGTCGAACAAGGGAATAGCCATGTATGGGGTGAAGAAAACCCTTACGCTCGGAAGAGTCACACCATTAAGTACGTTTTGCTTGAAAGTCTGGACCGGCGCTGTAGGTGACAATCTCATTGGTCCATATCTTCTACGTGGCCGTCTGAAATGCCACCTGTACTTGAGATGGTTGGAGAACTTACCTATGGCTGTTCGTGAGAGGTTGTGGATGCAACATGACGGTGCACCGCCTCAGTTCAGTATGGATGTCCTCAACTATCTCCGTGCTGTATTCCCTTGTCGCTAAATTGGAAAGGGAGGTCCTATTCCATGGCTTTCAAGGTCGTCTGGCCTGACTCCTTTTATTATTTCCTATGCGGGTGTCTAAAGTCACTTGTTATGAGACACCAGTGGATACGGAGGTGGATCTAGTGCCAGAATTGTAGCTGCTCGTGATGTGATTCGACACATACCAGGGATATTTGTCAGGTTGCGTCAGAATCTTGTTCGTTGCTTGCATTGAGGTTGATGGCCGTCTGTTTCAGCACACTATGTAACAGGCGGTACATATGGTAAGTTCATTGTGTCAGTGATGATATTTGCAGTTAACTGTAACTAAAGTAAATAAAAAAGTACACAGTAATGTGATTTTATTGTTATTATCGACTTAAGCTGGCTTCTCCGATGGCAGATTCTCTATCTCGAATTGTTCAGTGGAGCATCCTCTACGTTGTGTTAAATTTTTTCACGCTCTTACAGAAACACCATGTATACATAAAATCATATTTGTATGAGACCAGTACAGTCTCTGAAACTCTGTCACTTCATTTGTATAAGTACCTTCACCTGAGTTTCAGGCTGGATCCCCCATTTACGTTCGGTGCTGGTACATTATTCCAGAACAAAGAGAGCGTCGCCAATTCAGTTGGTGTGTAGGGAGGAATTTGAAGTAAACTGGGGTGGCAGTGAGAGTTTGGATCGAGGAGGGAGTCGTGCCAGGGTAATCCGCCCAGTCGTGTGAACCGCTGTGGCAAGGTGGCTTAGTAGCTGACGCACACTGCCTAGTAAGCATATATACATAAATTCATACCCGTATGAGAACTTTGGAAAGTAGGAGACGAGGTACTGGCGGAAGTAAAGCTGTGAGGACGGGATGTGTACTTGGGTAGCTCAGATGGCAGAGCACTTTCCCGTGAGAGGCAAAGGTCCGGAGTTCGCGTCTCGGTACGGCACGCAGTTTTAATCTGCCAGGAAGTTTCAAATCAGCGCACACTCCGCTGCGGAGTGAAAATCTACTTTGGATATCTGTATGAGACCAGCAACGTCTCTACAATCAGGTCATGTTGTTTGACGCAACTTGCTCTAAGCGAGGAAACAAACCCACAGTAAGGGAATGAAAGATATGTAGGCAGAGAGGAAAACCACCTAACGTTTTCCGATACCTTCCGTAATCTTAAACGGGCTCGTTCGCACGGTAAATGACACATTTTTGTTTCCTGCTAGAGTTAACAGTTGAATCACTCAGCAGGATTTTCTGTGACGTCAGAATACACAGATGCACGCAAAACGACACTGCGACTCACGAGGGAGAAGCGAAAGACGCATCTCGAGTGGAGGATGTGGCGACGGCGCTTCCTGAGAGCGCTTCGTCACGCGTGGCCGCCCTGTGGCGCTGGCTGCAGTATCGAGTGTCTGGTATCGACAGCTGCTAACGACCTATCGACTCCCGAGGCGCGCGCCTCTGCCACGACCTGTCGCTGCAGGCAGCCCAGCCCCAGCCGAGATGCGCTGAGTAGCCCCTGACCGTGTGTGGCAACCCACGCTCTGCTCCACACACTGGCGTCTGTTCACTGCGCGAAGGGATACTGCCAGCAACTGTAAGGGGTACTACTACCGATAGTAGTGTGACGTTGTTAATCGCACACCCTGCGCGTCTCCTGTTCTCTAGATCTTTCGGAGCGGAGCGCACCTTCTTCACGGCACGACACTTTCTTACTATTTTTACCAGATGGAGAAGTATGAAACCGGCATTTGGTTGCAATAGTTACTGATAAACAATATTTTATTCAAAACAATCTCCAATGATAGAATGAAATTTTCACTCTACAGCGGAGTGTGCGCTGATATGAAACTTCCTGGCAGATTAAACAGTGTGCAGGACCGAGACTCGAACTCGGGACCTTTGCCTTTCGCGGGCAAGTGCTCTACCAACTGAGCTACTCAAGCACGACTCACGCCCCGTCCTCACAGCTTTACATCAACCAGCTCCTCGTCTCCTACCTTCCAATCTCCATTGATATTTATACATTTCTCCCACCCCTCCGGCAGGCAATGAATGCCAGTGAAAAAAAACATTTCTTCTTTTGAAGCGGACCAGTCAGCGAGCCATTTTCGTACATATTCATATGAACTGAAGTGTTGTTCAGCAGGAGCGTGTCCCAGTGATGGAAATAGATGATAATCGGACGGAGCCAAGTCCGGAGAATAAAATACACTACATTGCTACACCAAGAAGAAATGCAGATGATAAACGGGTATTCATTGGACAAATATATTACACTAGAACTGACATGTGATTACATTTTCACGCAATTTGGGTGCAGAGATCCTGAGAAATCAACACCCGGAACAACCACCTCTGGCCGTAATAACGGCCTTGATACCCCTAGCCATTGAGTCAAACAGAGCTTGAATGACGTGTACAGGTGCAGCTGCCCATGCAGCTTCAACACGATACTACGCTTCATCAAGAGTAGTGACTGGCGCATTGTGACGAGCCAAGTGCTCGGCCACCATTGACCAGACGTTTTCAATTGGTGAGACATCTGAAGAATGTGCTGGCCAGGGCAGCAGTCAAACATTTTCTGTATCCAGAAAGGCCCGTGCAGTACCTGCAACATGCGGTCGTGCATTATAATGTTGAAATGTAGGGTTTCGCAGGGATCGAATAAAGGGTAGAGCCACGGGTCGTAACATATCTGAAATGTAACGTCCAATCTTCAAAGTGCCGTCAATGCGAACAAGAGGTGACCGAGACGTGTAACCAATTGCACCCGATACATGACGCCGGGTGATACGCCAGTATGGCGATGACGAATACGCGCTTCGTATGTGCGTTCACCGTGGTGTCGCCAAAGACGGATACGACCATCATGATGCTGTAAACAGAACCTGGTTTCATCCGAAAAAAAATGACGTTTTGCCATTCGTGCACTCAGGTTCGTCGTTGAGTACACCATCGCAGGCGCTCCTGTCTGTGATGCAGCGTCAAGGGTAACCGCAGCCATGGCCTCCGAGCTGATAGTCCATGCTGCTGCAAACGTCATCGAACTGTTCGTGCAGATGGTTGTTGCCTTGCAAACGTCCCCATCTGTTGACTCAGCGATCGAGACGTGGCTGCACGATCCGTTACAGCCATGCGCATAAGATGCCTTTCATCTCGACTGCTAGTGATACGAGGCCGTTGGGATCCAGCACGGCGTTCCTTATTACCCTCCTGAACCCGCCGACCCCATATTCTGCTAACAATCATTGGATCTCGACCAACGCAAACAGCAATGTCGCGATACGATAAACCGCAATTGCGATGGGCTACAATCCGACCTTTATCAAAGTCGGAAACGTGATGGTATGCATTTCTCCTCCTTACACGAGGCATCACAACAACGTTTCACCAGCCAACGCCGGTCAACTGCTGTTTGTGTATGAGAAATCTGTTGGAAACTTTACTCATGTCAGCATGTTGCAGGTCTCGCCACCGACGCCAACCTTGTTCGAATGCTCTGAAAAGCTAATCATTCGCATATCACAGCATCTTCTTCCTGTCTGTTAAATTTCGCGTCTGTAGCACGTCATCTTCGTAGTGTAGGAATTTTAATGGCCAGTAGTGTACATGCCTTAGTATTTCCCAATTGAGCGCCTTGATCGTTTCCCTGATCCGTTTTCCTGTGTCTGATGGGGCGTTATCATGGAGCAATATGACTTTGTGTTGCCTTATTCCATATTCCGATGGTTTTTTACTTAATGATCGATTTGAATCGATCATTTGCTGCTGGTACCGATCAGTAAACGGTTTCACCAGGTTTTTGCGGCTCGTAATAGATGATACCTCTCTGATCCCAGTGAACACAGAGCATTGTGCTCTTTCCAAAACGATTTGGTTTTGCAGCGGATGTCGATGGCTTGCCTGGATTCACCCATGATTTTAGACGCATAGGATCCTCAAAATATATCTATTTTTCAGCACCTGTCCATATTCGATGGAGAAACTTCTTTCTTTTGTATCTGGAGAGCAGCATTTCACAAGCGGTCTTTCGATTTGCTTGCTGTCTTTAATTCAGTTCATGCAGAATCCAATTTCCCACTTTCTGCACCTTTCACATAGCTTTCAACCGAAGAGAAACGGCTTTCTGCTTCACATTCAGTTGCCTCGCGAGTTCCTGATGATGCTAAGTATCATCTTCATCCAATAAGGCCTGCAATTCATTGTTTTAGAACTTTTTCAGTGGTTTCCCGCGGTCGTCTATTCTCACCTCAAAATCACCTTTTTGAATTTTTTCAACCACTCGAAACACTGTGTTTTCGAAGAGCACGTTCACTGTAAGCTTTGAAACATCCCCTTGGAAAAATTTATTAATGACTGTACTGATAAACTTCTATGTTATTTGATTTTCAAACGGGAGCAAAAGCGAACATACTCAGACATTTGTCTCTTTACTTATTCTGATCATCACTAAACTGACACACAATACTTTTAGCGCAACGCAATCTGGACTTTCAATAATCCCTACAAAAGAATGGCCGTGACTAACAATAACCTATACCTCTCATGAATCACTAGTTGTTGTTGTGGTCTTCAGTCCTGAGACTGGTTTGATGCAGCTCTCCATGCTACTCTATCCTGTGCAAACTTCTTCATCTCCCAGTACCTACTGCAACCTACATCCTTCTGAATCTGCTTAGTGTATTCATCTCTTGGTCTCCCTCTACGATTTTTACCCTCCACGCTGCCCTCCAATACTAAATTGGTGATCCCTCGATATCTCAGAACATGTCCTACCAAACGATCCCTTCTTCTAGTCAAGTTGTGCCACAAGCTCCTCTTCTCCCCAATTCTATTCAGTACCTCCTCATTAGTTATGTGATCAACCCATCTAATCTTCAGCATTCTTCTGTAGCGCCACATTTCGAAAGCTTCTATTCTCTTCTTGTCTAAACTATTTATCGTCCATGTTTCACTTCCATACATGGCTACACTCCATACAAATACTTTCAGAAACGACTTCCTGATACTTAAATCAATACTCGATGTTAACAAATTTCTCTTGTTAAGAAACGCTTTCCTTGCCATTGCCGGTCTACATTTTATATCGTCTCTACTCCGTCAATCATCAGTTATTTTGCTCCCCAAATAGCAAAACTCCTTTACAACTTTAAGTGTGTCATTTCCTAATCTAATTCCCTCAGCATCACCCGACTTAATTCGACTACATTCCATTATCCTCGTTTTGCTTTTGTTGATGTTCATCTTATACCCTCCTTTCAAGACACTGTCCATTCCATTCAACTGCTCTTCCAATGAATCACTTCCAATGAATCACTTACCTCACAAAAATCTTCGTTACCCGAACTACTGCAATTCAGCGAGCGCCAATAAATAAAAGATTCTAACTACTGAAGGCACTGATAGGCATAGTTAGCAAATGAAAGATTTTGATACAGAACAAACAATGTGTTTACCTTAATAGTGTTCAAAAGTCATAATATATATATTAGTTCCAGTCTTACAAATTTCGTTTTTCTGACGGACACACTTCCAGCGCTTTCAAAACTCTGCCATCTCTCTTCCCACATCCACCACTGCTGCCGGTTCACCTCCAACTGCGCAACGCTACGAGCTGTTCACATGCAACTGCTCAATACTACAATAGCAAATATTCCAACAATGCAAACCAACCACAGACTGCACACAGCACAGTCAGTGATTTTCATACAGAGCGCTACGTGGCGTTACCAATTTAAAAACCTAAACAAGCCTACTTACAGCTTCGACAAGCATTCGATCAGATTCTGTAGCAGTTTTCTTCAAACGATAACAAAAACAAATGCTGCCCGCAAATCGTAGTTCGTAGGCAAAAAACTCGACATGTTTACGGGTTTGAAACAGATACCGATGTATGGAACTTGGGTTACTGTGTTTTGTCATACGTCGTCAGCCGTTACAAGAAGCATATCAGGCTGCAGACGCGGCCTCACGGGCCCTACATTGACGGCTAGCACCAACTATAGGGAAACTCCAGTTTCATACTGCGACACTTGGTAGGCTCAATAGTGCTCAAAAGCTCTCTGCGACTCGCCAGAATAGGACAGCGTCATTGTTCGGGATGCGCGTGTATCTGTCGCGTGGAGATGAGTCGTACCTAAATAAGCTGAATGGTTTGCTAAAGTAATGACTTATGAGTTCGGAAGTGTTCGGCGATTGATAGGGTAACAGTGAGCAATGCTACAGTTCATTCGCGGAAGGTGCGCGTTATTAAGCAGGGTGTCCCAGGAGAAATAGTCAACATTCAGGGATACAACACGAACGCTCATTTGTAGCAAAAAAATTCGTTTGAACATACGCCCCATTGTGAATGGTTTCCAGCACAGAACACGTTTAATGTATACAGGGTGTTACAAAAAGGTACGGCCAAACTTTCAGGAAACATTCCTCACACACAAAGAAAGAAAATATGTTATGTGGACATGTGTCCGGAAACGCTTACTTTCCATGTTAGAGCTCATTTTATTACTTCTCTTCAAATCACATTAATCATGGAATGGAAACACACAGCAACAGAACGTAAAAGCGTGTCTTCAAATACTTTGTTACAGGAAATGTTCAAAATGTCCTCCGTTAGCGAGGATACATGCATCCACCCTCCGGCGCATGGAATCCCTGATGCGCTGATGCAGCCCTGGAGAATGGCGTATTGTATCACAGCCGACCACAATACGAGCACGAAGAGTCTCTACATTTGGTACCGGGGTTGCGTAGACAAGAGCTTTCAAATGCCCCCATAAATGAAAGTCAAGAGGGTTGAGGTCAGGAGAGCGTGGAGGCCATGAAATTGGTCTGCCTCTACCAATCCATCGGTCACCGAATCTGTTGTTGAGAAGCGTACTAACACTTCGACTGAAATGTGCAGGAGCTCCATCGTGCATGAACCACATGTTGTGTCGTACTTGTAAAGGCACATTTTTTAGCAGCACAGGTAGAGTATCCCGTATGAAATCATGATAACGTGCTCCACTGAGTGTAGGTGGAAGAACATGCTGACGAAACTAAAATGAGCTCTAACATGGAAATTAAGCGTTTCCGGACACATGTCCACATAACATCTTTTCTTTATTTGTGTGTGAGGAATGTTTCCTGAAAGTTTGGCCGTACCTTCTTGTAATACCCTGTATACTGAGGGGAAAAAAATCTCAGTATCGTAGAGCAGTTGTGCAAAATTAACGAAAGTTTGTAGGCGTATTTATAATGCGTAGACAAGCAGCACAGGAGGGTGGATGCATGTATCCTCGCTAACGGAGGGCATTTTGAACATTTCCTGTAACAAAGTGTTTGAAGTCACGCTGTTACGTTTTGTTGCTGTGTGTTTCCATTCCATGATTAATATGATTTGAAGAGAAGTAATAAAATGAGCTCTAACATGGAAAGTAAGCGTTTCCGGACGCATGTCCACATAACATCTTTTCTTTATTTGTGTGTGAGGAATGTTTCCTGAAAGTTTGGCCGTATCTTTTTGTAACACCCTGTATACATTATTCACATTTCGCGCTAGTGGCATAATTGTGGCGCTAGTAGCGCTACAATGAGGCTGCAGATCAGGTTTGATTTAAATACGCACTGTAACGGTCCAGAGCGTGTTACCTTTGAGATTAGACGTGGTGAGTTGATGTGAGTTAAGAATGCCTTTAAGGAGGCAAAGATGCTAATATCAACACGTCACTGAGTTTGAACTTTGTCGTGTAACAGTGTCACAAGGTGCTGGATGCACCTCCCGCGATACTGCAGAAAGACTTAGTAGGAAAGTAGCCACTATGAGAATGTACGGTTGCCAGAACACCGGACTGCGGGCGGCCATGTGGCACTACCGAGAGGGAAGACCGTCGTCTTCGGCATATATGGCTCTGGCGTACCGTACTGCATCTGCAGCAGCAATCTGAGAAGCAGTCGGCATCACAGTGGCACAAAGAACTGTTACAAATCGCTTACTTTGAGGACTGCTACGAGCTAGACGCCCTGTGTGTGGATTCCACTGACCCCAAACCACCGCCATTTGCGAGTTCAGTGGGTCAAGAGAGAGTCCATTGGAGGGCAGGGTGGAGGTCTGTTGTTTTTTCCGATGAAAGCTGGTTCTGACTCTGTGTCAGTTATGGTCGTGTGTTGGTTAGGAGGCCAGTTGACCGCCTGCAACCAACATGTCTGCGTGCTAGACACACTGGACCTGCACCTGAACTAATGGTCTGGTGTGAGATTATGTATGGCAGCAGGAGCACTCTCGTGCTTATCCAACACACCCTGACTGCAATTTTGTATGTCAGTCTTGTGATTCGACCAAGTTGCTATTCATGGGCAGCTTTCCAGGGGGTGTTTTCCGACAGGACTCCACTCGCCCACATACTGCTGTTGTAACGCAACATGCTCTAAAAAGTCATCTCCTTTGACCTGGTCGATCACCAGATCTGTCTCCAATCGAGCACATATGAAACATGATCCGACAACAACTCCACTGTAATCCACAACGAGTCCCTGTATTGACCGACCACGTGCAACAAGCCTGGAACTCCGTCGCACAAACTGACATTCAGCACCTCTACAACGCGATGCATACATGTTCGCATGCTTGCATTCGACATGCTGGAGATTATAACGGTTATTAATGTACCAGCATTTCAAATTTGCAACGACTTATCTAGGGCTTACATTAACTAGCAATCTTGCAATGTTAATAACTTAAGAATATTATCTAGACAAAATTATTCACGGAATTTCATTAGTCCAGATTAATTATTTTTTGGTGTTTCCATTTTTTTCCGTCAGTGTATTTCTTTTTGAATTAGTGGCGCGCACGTACCCACCCAACCTCTTTGATGTTTCATTCTAGCCCAACCCACCTGGCTGCTTTCAACCTCTTTCCTCGAGTCTTTCTGCGTATAACTGGACTTCTAAATGCGCAGTTCACCACGGTGTGTTATTGAAAGTGTATAACAAAAGACATCGATTAAATGCGTTTGTACACGCGCTGGCTGGAAAGTTACACGTCTGCACCGATGAAGAATATGCAGATATGGTGTATGTTTAGGGGTTCTGCAATAGTAGTGCTCCTCCTGCTGTCGAAGAATGCCGTCCTCGCTCTCCGACACGCCGAAACCATGATATTAGAGTGTTTATCAGAGTTTTCAGCACATTGTGTGAAACAGGTATTCTCCTGACTATCCATTTTTCTACTAAACGTGTGGTTTCTGTGCAGAAATAGCAACACATTGTTGAAATGGTGCAGCGTAGTCCAACTAGCAGTTCACTGCGACTTTCTGTCCTGCGAAGAGTCGTGTGGCAAATAATTACATGCGGAAAACTTGTGTCCGCTTCACACACATCGTGTCCACAATCTTCACACTAGCGCCACTGCCACACAACTTAAATTGCGTTAATGGTTAAACGAAAATCGTCATTTTCTGCCTCAGTACTGTTCCCTGTCGAAACAACGTTTACACTGAAAGGAATTGCCAACACAGGTAATAATCATTGATGGACGCAGGAAAATCCACACACTACACTGGAAACGTATTATCAAGTTCGTTTTTCGTTCAGTGTTTGGTATGGCATACTCGGTAACAAGCTGATAGGTCCAGTCCTTTTAGAAAATCGCATGTCGGGGCAAAATTATTTGAAAAAATTAGTTTGTTGAACATTTGGAGGACGTTCCTTTGGCCGGGTGCACTGCAATGTAGTTCCAGCAAACAGAGCCCACTCTACATTTTGCCAGGTGTGTGAGGGCACTTCTCAACCGGTGGTACAACCAACTGGCCAACAAGATCACAAGACCTTAACGCCATTTGATTTTTTTTATAGATTTGGATGAAGTGTGACATGTACAAATGCAAGGTGAATTCGTCAGATGAATTTCTAGTTTTCATCATGGACGCTGCATTATGGAACTTGCAGAGGCACATAGACGAACCACACAACATCTTCTCCCAACGAGCGGTTCTAGGTGCTTCAGTCTGGAACCGCGCGACCGCTACGGTCACAGGTTCGAATCCTGCCTCGGGCATGGATGTGTGTGATGTCCTTAGGTTCGTTACGTTTAAATAGTTCTAAGTTCTAGGGGACTAATAACCTCCGCTGCTAAGTCCCATAGTGCTCAGAGCCATTTGAACCATTTTTTTCTTTTCCCGTAAGTGCAAAAATGGCTCTGAGCACTATGCAACTTAACTTCTGAGGTCATCAGTCGCCTAGAACTTAGAACTAATTAAACCTAACTAACCTAAGGACATCACACACATCCATGCCCTAGGCAGGATTAGAACCCGCGACCGTAGCGGTCACACGGTTCCAGACTGAAGCGCCTAGAACCGCACCGCAACCAAAAGTGCAAAAAAAAAAAAAAAAAAGAAAAAAAAAGGTTCAAATGGCTCTGAGCACTACGCGACTTAACTTCTGAGGTCATCAGTGGCCTAGAACTTAGAACTAATTAAATCTAACTAACCTAAGGACATCACACACATCCATGTCCGAGGCAGGATTCGAACCTGCGACCGTAACGGTCGCTCGGTTTCAGCCTATAGCGTCTAGAACCGCACGGCCACTCCGGCCGGACCAAAAGTGCACAAAAGCATAGAAACTGACAGTGGAATATTCGACACATTTATTGCGAAATGTAGAATATCCGAGGTCTAGGGCTGCTGGCACGGTAGCTCAGCGTGTTCGGTCACAGGGTTAGCCACCCTCTGTAATAAAAAAAATTGAGTTATGCATCGACGATGAACTTGAACAAGCGTTATGGGACGTCCGCCCCAAACAAATAGAACGAACAATGACGAACAAAATGAGATAAAAAAAGTCCTCTATCCCGGGTTCGAACCTCGCCACCGCTTAAATTTTGAATAAAAACCATCAAGCAATGGCGGCCGAATACTTCCGACATAAAAAGTCAGTTTCATTCAGTTAACGGCCTTGTCAAAGAGCACGGAGGAGTGGATATAGGTTCAGGGTACGCTCTTGCCCTGGGGATGGGAAACTGTTTGAAGATGTGTTAGATGACGATCAGTTTCGTTTTGGAAAAGGTAACGGCAGCAAAAAGGCAAGCCTGTTGTTGCGGCTGATAATGAAATAAAGAAAAAGAAAAATCAAGATACGTTCATAGGATTTGTTCAAAATGGTTCAAATGGCTCTGAGCACTATGGGACTTAACAGCTGTGGTCATCAGTCCCTTAGAACTTAGAACTACTTAAACCTAACTAACCTAAGGACATCACACACATCCATGCCCGAGGCAGGATTCGAACCTGCGACCGTAGCAGTCGCGCGGTTCCGGACTGCGCGCCTAGAACCGCAAGACCACCGCGGCCGGCTAGGATTTGTTGACCCGGAGAAAGTGTTCAACGGTTTCGGATAGTGCAAGATCTTCGAATTCTGGGAAAAAATGCAGTACGCTGTAGGGAAAGACGGGTAATATTCAGTGTGTAGTAGAACCAAAAGGGAATAGTAAGAGAGGAAGACCAAAACGAAGTGCTCAGATTAAAAATGGTGTAAGACAGGTACGTAGTCTTTCACCCCTACAGTTCAATCAATGAATCGAAGAAGGTATGACGGAAATAAAGGAAAGATTCAAGAACGGAATTAAAATTCAACGTGAAAGGATTCACTCAGAAGATTCGTTGCTGATATTTCCATATTTTGTGACAGTGAAAAGGAATTACAAGATCTGCTGAACGGAATGAACACTCTAATGAGTTCAGAATATGAATTGAGAGTAAATATAAGAATGATGAAAGTAATGAAAAGTATCAGGACTGAGAACAGCGAGAAAGTGAACATCATGGCTGGTGATCACAAAGTAGTTGAAGTTAAGGAATTCTGCTATATAGGCAGCAACATAACCCCTGAAGGACAGAGCAAGGAGGACATAAAAAGCAGACTAGCAGAAGCAAAGAAGGCATTCCTGGCCAAGAGAAGTGTGCTAGTATTAAACATAGGTCTCAATTTGAGGAAGAAATTTTTGAGAATGTACGTTTGGAGCCAGAATTTTATGGTACTGAGGCTTGGATTGTAGGGAAACCGGAAAAGAAGGGACTCGGAGCATTTAAGATTTGGTGCTACAGAAGGAAGTTGAAAATTAGGTGGATTGATAAAGTAAGGAATGAAGTGGTTCTCCACAGAATCGACGAGGAATGGAATATACGGATAACACTGACAAGAAGAAGGGACAGGATGGTAGGACATGTGTTAAGACATGAGAGAATAGTTTCCATAGCACTAGAGGGAACACCGTTGTGGGCGAGCGGTTCTAGGCGCTTCTGTCCGGCACCGCGTGACCGCTACGGTCCCAGGTTCGAATCCTGCCTCGGGCATGGATGTGTGTGATGTTCTTAGGTTAGTTAGGTTGAATTAGTTCTAAGTTCTAGGGGACTGATGACCTCAGATGTTAAGTCACATAGTGCTCAGAGCCACTTGAACCATTTGAACTAGGGGGGACTATAGAGGATAAAAACTGTAGGGGAAGAGAGAGATTGGATTGAGGACATAGGTTGCAAGGGCTACTCTGAGATTAAAAGGTTGGCACAGGAGAGGAATTCGTGGCGGCCACATCAAACCAGTCAAAACACTGATCACTAAAAAAATGAAAGAACAACTGTAAAGTGACATGTACAGCAGTGATTTGAGGTGAATATGTTAAACATACTTATTTTTCAACTGACACCGTGTAATACATGTGTTGCAATGTTTTCTAAGTGTTCTCAACGTGTATACGCTTAAAGCTGACAATATACTGAATAATACAGAAAATAAATATCAATGTACATTAAATGTTTTCTGTCTCGGAAACCCTTCTGGATAGGGCATATATCCATATGAAGTTTCTTAAGTCAAAGATTGATCCTGTCGTATTCCTGGATACGAGTATTTACCATTCCTCCTGGGACACAATGTATATAAGTTCAGTGCCGTCGTTGTTAGTCAGCAGCTACTGTTGGCGAAGGTATCACCACAAGAGTGGCCAAGATTTCGGCATATAGGCCGTGCTGTGGGCCATGTCCTCTGCCCGCCCTCCCCCCCCCACAACGAACGCTGTCTGAACATGAGCAGGGGAAAGAGGGGAGAACTGCGAACGCGCAGTATTTAAATGGCAGCGCAGTCTCACTTCATACAATTTGGTTTTACATTTCACATTTCTCAACAATCGTAGTATCATTTAGTTATGTTTGGAGCACTGAAGACATAATATAATTTTTATCTGGTACAAAGTCTCGGCATACGGAGAGACGCAAACAATTTCATAGAGTTTCGCACTCAGGTTTCTACATAATCGAGACTTACTTAGTTTAGTAATCAAAAAAGGTCTTCCACACAAATGGGTCAATCGAAATATTGTACCACGTTTGCAACTTCATTTTGGAGACTTAGAAACTCTGCCTAAGGCAAGCAATATAGATGTCCTGGACAGTTTTAACATAACAAAATTTATCATTAAAACCGGAACTACCTTGCAGACAAATCAGTTGCATCTGCAAGTGCACAAGGACTCTTTCAAGTGAAACGGTAAATGATCTCCAAAATAGCTCGAAAAGAGATGTAAGATTGACAGCGTCCTCAAAACCTTTGTAAAACTATCCCTGCCAAAATGAATTCTTCAAACCTCGAGTTTTCTTTAATGCCAGTGAACTGTCTTTGTCAGAACGTGTCTCTTTTACAACGCGATTTTGTTTTCAAATGTGTCCCCATCACATCACAAAGAAGTTGCCTCGCAGGAAAGTCCACTTAAAATGCGAAGTGTACAATCCATTCCGGATGATCTAGTTTACGTTTCTGCACTTCTTTGTACTTCATAATTTCAATAATAACGACTTTTAAGACGAAAAATCGTTACAGGCAACCCCCTTGACTTAACCAACGTACTTTGCAGTAATATACGAAGTCTCCATACTCCCCGTTCATTTCCACTGAAAACTATTGCAAATGACAATGAAATAATCTGTGCGAATTCAGAAATTTTACTATTCGTACCACAATCTGTGCGAATTCAGAAATTTTACTATTCGTATTGGTTAAAAACAGTCTTGGTTGCAATTTTTTTTTTTATTTTACAACGACGTGTTCGCCTTATTTAGGCATCTTCAGGTTATCTAAATAGAAAACAGAGAACAAATACATCTATTTAAGAATCGCGATTGCGTTGTGCAGACTTGGATAACCTATAAGCATGGATAAACAGATCACCTATTGAAAATATAAACGTATCACCTATTGAAAGAGCAAATACCTTAATTTAGTATTTCTTAAGAATCCTTTAGTCAGTGTAGCCAAAGGGCATCGTCGAGTATATCAGGCCAACATCGCCTTCGTTAAACTCAGTAAAAACGAGAAATATAAAATAGTAAAATGATTATAAGTACTGGCACACGACGCTGTGGCGCATTATGCTTACTACCTGAACACCCATCGTACTGTTACTCGCTCCTGTGAACGGGAACGCGTTATGCAGATCTTGGTGACTCTCGCGTCCATCTAGAAAAGGTAATGATTTTACTATTTTATATTTCTAGTTTTTACCGAGTTTAACGAAGGCGATGTTGGCCTGATATATTCGACGATGCCCTTTGACTACACTGACTAAAGGATTCTTAAGAAATACTAAATTAAGGTATTTGCTCTTTCAAAAGGTGATATGTTTATATTTGCAATAGGTGATCTGTTTATACATGCTTATAGGTTATCCAAGTCTGCACAGCCGGCCGGAGTGGCCGCGCGGTTCTAGGCGCTGCAGTCTGGAGCCGAGTGACCGCTACTGTCGCAGGTTCGAATCCTGCCTCGGGCATGGATGTGTGTGATGTCCTTAGGTTAGTTATGTTTAATTAGTTCTAAGTTCTAGGCGACTTATGACTTCAGAAGTTGAGTCGCATAGTTCTCAGAGCCAAGTCTGCACAACGCGATCGCGGTTATTAAATAGATGTATTTGTTCTCTGTTTTCCATTTAGATAACCTGAAGATGCCTAAATAAGGCGAAACGCGTCGTTGAAAAATAAAAAAAATAAAATTGCAACCAAGACTGTTTTTAACCAGTACTGTTAGGCACTGGTTTGCTGTTATGCCACATATGGACTGGAAGAATTTCTTTACTGTTCGTACCACCAATTCCTTCACATTCTCCAAGCCGGCAAATTTAGCACCAAATGTTTCTTAATGTATAGAACAATGAGTTCCACCTGTCGTTAGTCGCAATTTTTTGCTGTTATATTGCCAACAAGAACTTTAAATTCCTTCTGCATGGTACTGTAACGTCATTTTATAGCAAATATGCCCATAGCTCATGCGAATTGAGAATTCTCATCCCTCTCTTCTGTTATTTCCGTCCATTTTGAAGGACTGCAACGACAGATAGCTAGACTTCCTCTTTTTGTGAAGACAGCCGCTGGACATGTGAACGTCCTTCATACAACGAAAAAATAGCGAAGACGAAACTCCGATGACACCACGGTTCTGCCGAACTCAAGAAAGTTTTGCCGAATGAAAAATGCCGCACCGCGGTGCTAAATGAAATGTCGCGCTGTTCCGGGTACTCCCGAGAAGGACCGAACAAAGCCGAACGACAGACCTGGCCTGGGCTCGCACCCGGCCCGCACGCGTGAAGTCTGGCACGCCGTCGCCGGCTCTGCGTTACTAATTCAACAGTTATATCAAGGCTACCCTGGACAGTTGTCACATGAAAAGCTAATTAGGAAAGCAATACAGCAATGGCAAACTGCAGTGTTAAAGTGGAATACATTTAACTTAAAATACGAGCATGTTTGGGTCTAGGCATTGTTAGGAACAGCGCATTAGTTAAGGAGCATTTTGCTCTCATTTAACTATACGGCCGAAAGAGTCAGCCTTCAGGAATTGTCATACGAACCCTGTCGTCCAGGATCGTGTGCCACAAAGGGCGCAGGTTCCCCACGATCTGGGGAAGCTTACAAGCGTCTATTGTCTATTGAGGCCTAAGCGCTGTAGTGTGTGAGAGAGACAGACGAGAGCCTACGTCATAGGGAAACCCAGTAGAAGGCGTTCGTGGCCAGGGAGACGTAGCAGTGTTAAATATGGAAGACCTAAGATCGGCCATAAAGGGAAACATTTATGGAAACTATTTAATTCTGTAGTAATTCAGGGAATGAAGCCACAGTAAGTATAATCTACCATCCTTCATAAATTTTCATGGCAATCCCAATAAAACTTGAATATTGATCATATCTATAGTAGATTAGGATTTACTGTTAGTGAAATTAAAAAGTCTTGTAACAAAGACATGAATGCTAAAATCTGAACACTGAGGTCGGTCTTAAAGATCGACATTTCATATAGAAGCGCATAATTAAAATTACAAATGTAGTAAATATGAACTCCGTAACTTTATTTGTTTAAAAGATATAGTAAATTTAAATTATCCGTATTTTCAGCATCAGATCCTGGTAGCATGACACCTTGTTCAATCATTAGGTAATAAAGTATTTGTTGTAAAGTTTAGAGCATAATAGTTACTTTTGTTCTTTATTTATTTATCAGAAAGCACATTGGTGGAAGGCTACTGACAATGACATTCAAAGTTAAGAAGAAAATTGTATTGGTTTGATGTAAAAGAACTTAACATTATTGTTACTTTATTTAGAACGTGAAAGTGGTCAAGCTTTGATTATTTAAATATGTTAAAATGTAAAATAATGTAGAATAATCTGTAGCCAATCAGATGGACGGCTTCAGAAAATAGATCTGCGCTAGTCAGTTGAGTATGTTCGACGAGCGGGAAGCGCGGCCAGTGACGGGCAGAGGGACAAATCTGGTGCAGACGCGAAAGCGGACAGCACAGTTCTGGTCTAGACACTAAAGGGTACAGTTCGGATTGAGATGCGAAAGCAGACAGTCGGTCTTTAGGAAGTGAAACGACATAGCAAATTTCGCGTTGTGTGGTATCGCGGGACTTTGTCTCTGAACGGTGGGCAGCCGAGCGCCTGGTGTGATTCTAACTTTTCGTGTAAATATCGAGGTGGAGTAATGGACTTGCGTTTCGCGATGACACTGTGAATGATGGAACTGTGTCATATGGATATACGCTAGAGTGTAATAGTAATTCTAAATACGACCCCTTTCGCTGTTAGTTTCCTTTCTGAAAAAACATTACTCTTACCAAATCGTAACTGTGTGGCCTACACCATTTATGGGTCTCGATATTATTGTTACTGTTATTGTATGTTACATTAACTTTGTTTCATACAATTTCGCAAACTTGCCATCAGCCAGACTATGTAACCAAAGGGTCACAAGTGTCTAATTGAGGGCGTGTAATGAGACATGTGCGGTTCAACCCCTACACGAGTTTCAGCCAAGACATTTCGTCAAAGGGGAACCCCAAGTAATTCCGAACTTCTTTGGGATGTTAGCTCGCATGTGCAAAAAAGCCAATAAACAAAGCAAAATGATCAGCGCTGTTATTATTTAAAAGCAACATTTTTATATTTATTCAATTTTCATAAAATAAGGAGACACATTTCCCTGTTAGACAATTCTTTTAGCAGTGAACCATATTCTCTCTAATAACCAACCTTACCCACTCCCATAAAATTTAGGGGAAATCGCATAGAAATGTAGATCGGGTTGTAGCAGCGTAGAGGAAATTCTCTTCTTCGTTACAAATGAAACATTTGCCCTCTCAAATTAAGAGACACTGAAAACTGACGTTGTGAAACTGGAGTGCAAGATTTATTTTCTAAAATGTTATTTTATTCGCAGATGTCTTGATCGCATTAGGTGCAGTTTCGACACTAATGGTTTATCATCGGAATTAAAAATTCAGTAAGAACCAAAATTCCCTTAGGTATTAAAGTTATGAAAATATTCAAAAGTGACAGATAAAGAGAAGAACGTTTACATAATATAGCTTTTAGGAATGTAACACGTCAAGTCGTGGTCTAGCGTCCATCACGCTCACCTGTCAGCAGATAGCAAACTGTGGCAATAAATTAAACATTTGTCAGTCAACTACAATTTATTTTTTTAATTTTATGGTCCATTACGACCAAACGTTTGTGTATTAAACAAGTATGTTTTCATTTATGTTTGATACCTTAGCTTTGTGTAACTTTATAGCTCCTTAACTGCAGTAGTGAACAAATGCATTCGTTTCGTTTTCCTGCAAGAGTGGTCATAGTTCATGTAAGTTTCTTTAAGTAAAAAGCATAGTTGTTTTAAACATTTTTATTTTATTTTTAATTGTTGTACATGTAAGCAACGCATGCTCACGTGCCGTCTACGAACATAAATTTTTCTTCTTTGAAATTTCGCAAGAAGTTACTAAGTTTCTTCTTTTTTATTCACTTATCTTGGGTCTTTAAATGGGCTTACAATTTTTCATATTTAACAAGAATTTTGATTTTCTCGCATATGCGGGGGTTTAGTTCTGATTATGACCCATTAGAGCCTAAACTCAGAGGTGTACAAATTCCCATTGCAGCCTGCTTGCCCCTAGCTCCTCTGCAACCATTCATGCAGGTCAGCCTGCCGCGACGTAAACACAAGAGTACGCATGTACTGAGGCATAGTGGGTAATGCGACCGACTTGGGCTCCCGCCAGCCCGGGCTACCTGGGTTCCCGCAGGCCTGCCAGGCTTCACGGGACCCGCTCAGCTTGCTGCGCCTGACAACAGGTTGCGCTGTCAAGCTACCGTGACTAGAGTAGCCAGGTAGTTAGCCCGCAGTACATTTATCGCAACGGTGGGGGCAGCACAATGAATAGGTCGGACTTTAGTGAGATTGAAAAAAAATGGACAACTGGCGAATACATGCTGGTAACAAAACAGAGCAGAAGTGCCCCATAGGAAACGTTTTCGTGTGTTTATGAGGCCGCTTCAAATAAATCGGTAGGTGTGTCTCAATGCAAACTATGTAAAAAGCTCTTAAGTACGTATTTAGGAACCTCGAGTATGTTACGACATGTGTGCAAATTTGACAAGCAGGTCCCTCACTCCGTAAATATCTTGCAAGAGGACAAAGACTCAGTGGCCGAAAAGGGCGTCGAAATGTATGCTAAGGACCTGAGACCATTTAGCGGTATAGAGGGAGAAGGATTTCATAGTAACACGCAAACGATGTCAAAATCTTTTGTAAGGTACTCTATTCCCTGCACTGTCCGAAATATTATGTAGACAGTGATGTTCCTCTTGATGATCAAGCGTGCAAAATTTCTTCAAGATCGGAATAAAACTGTAGGTTGGTGCAGAAGTGTGTAAGTAAAGTACCCTCCGCCTTGTACCATTCAGAATTTTAAGCAGACAGCCCCCTTCATCCTGCTTTGAATATCAAGCATGCCAAATTTCATCAAGATCGGAATAAAAACGTACAATTTGTCGAATTCCGTTAGGTAAAGTAACCTCTGCCATGCACCCTACGAAATTTTAAGTAGACTGTGACCTTCCTCTTGGTTTCAAGGTATAGTGTGCAAGATTTCATCAAGATTGTATGCAATACAAACACACGGACACAATGAAAACACACTTTCAGTTTTTCTCAAATTTTAAACTTTTTCGGTCGATTTTCGAAAAATTTTATTTCATAAAAACCTTGTCCTGAGAATTACGAACACAGCAAAAAAAAAATGCCGAATTGGTCCAGCAGTTCTCGAGTTTTACGCTTATCAACGCATTTGGCAATTCATTTTTATTTATATAGATAATAAGCCCGAAATATACGCGTAAAGGAAGAATGTACAAATGAAACCCAATATTTTTTGACATGAAATTAATATATATATATATATATATATATATATATATATAATGTTAGGGTTTGTCTTTTGGTGCTCAGGTAAAATAAAAACTTTTAATTAACGTTCATAGTACGACAATGACGCGCGCAGACTAAACGGCTGCATAGCGCAGCTCAGCAGTAATATGGGCAGGCAAGCAAGTTTCCCGCATCCTGCCCGGGTTGGGTTGTGCTTGGCTTGCCTGGGAGTGAAGCAGCCTGCCCGTTCTGTTGACAACGCGCGGCGGCCTGCCCGCCTGGCCACCGGGCAAGCAGGGCCGGGTTAAAAACGGAACATGTACACCTCTAGCCTAAACTGTTCAACTGTCACTAAGCCATTGCAATCAACACAATATGAAGAAAAATGTTACTGAAACGGAAATGGGATGATCAGGGATCGCAACCTGTTTTAACACCAGTGCCAATGTCTGTGCCAGAAACAATATTGTCGAGTCACTGATGAGCAGGACGTGAGGTCTCAGTCCAAGACTATTGAGGACGTCATCTATGCCACTGTTTGCGTCTGTTGCTGAGACCGTGATGAAAGTAGTCACCGCAGTTGAAAGTCGTTCAAATGCTAGCTTTCAAGCTGTTCGTTCCTATGCGAGAGCTGTCACGAGTTCACTGCAGAGACATTCTGCACGCAGTTTATAGACTACTTAACATAGTACAGTTAGTCAAGTGAAGCTATGTCTGCAAGGAAAGCATTGGGTACAGTGTGTACAGACCAATTAGAGGCCTGTGGGAATTATCTCACGTGTTTGCGAGCCCCGTTCAACGGCGGACAAAGTATTCTTTGACGCCTCCCGTCTCGCCTCTTCTCGTGCTGTATTCTGGACTTGTCTACTGGTTTTCTGTTTCCGCTTGCTGAAGGCGACTGGTGTCGGAGCATACTATGGATGCTGTTTGAACTGAGGTTATTATCTGAAGGCCATTCTCAGGCTATGAGCCTCGAGAATTACGGTGAGTTTGCGGCATGTATTTACCTTTTGGCGGAATACTTTGCATGGAACGTTTTCAGGTCATTAAATGTACCTTCACTCGTATTCAGACTTTTGTTCCGTTGTTCAAAGAGTTAGAGAGTGTTCCATGGCCGTGGATATAGTATCGGCATTTCACTACTTCATCCGTGAGATTAGCGTACTGGTTCCATCATATTCCCTTTAATTTAAATGTGTTTAGGATTTGATAATGTGTATAGAGCTTTCCTTCTGTTCAGTTTTTCATACACAATTGTCCTGTATACTATGTGATCCATACCACGACAAGTGTAATATAATATACGCTACTTTTTTCAATGGAGTCTTAATAATCAGAATTTAGCTAAAATGTGTACGATTTATTTTCCTTTAACATTCACTTGTGAAATCCATGTTGAATTTCGATTGCACACATGCATTTATATTCGTTTTCGAGTTTGTACTTAATCTGAGCACGAAGGTTACTGTGAATTCTGCCTTTTGGAGAAATACTGTTGAATGCGAAGCCAGACTATAGTGAGCAGAATCGTTTTCAATTTTTTACAGCTCGTAAAGTAAGAAGTTATGCAGAGAGTGCCGGCCGGTGTGGTCGAGCGGTTCGAGGCGCTACAGCCTGGAGCCGCGCGACCGCTACGGTCGTAGGTTCGAATCCTGCTTCGGACATGGATGTGTGTGATGTCCTTAGGTTAGATAGGTTTAAGTAGTTCTAAGTTCTAGGCGACTGATGACCTCAGAAGTTAAGTCCCATAGTAATCAGAGCCATTTGAACCATTTTGCAGAGCGTCCGGGGCTGCGTGCTGCTTTCCGGATTAGTTTCGACCTGAGTCTTACATTTCATGTTCTTGTGTGGATAAACATTAGGCTCTCTGTGTGAGGCTCACATCATCATTGCACGTGGTCTATTTGTAAGGAAGCTGTTCCGTAGATACATCAAACCGGGTTATGAAACTTCTCGAAGCATTCGTGATCTGAATTAATTCAAATATTCCTTTATACTCCTGTTTCTATCCCTCGCACAATATAAGCATCTCCCACTCATGAATATGTTTGTAAAACAGTGGACAGATAACTTTAACAAATATTTCTTGGGGCAAAATTTGTATAAAAAGCTGTATATTTTCACAGTATTTCACTAAACTCACATATTTTCTTGTAGTCAGTTCATTCATGAAACGAGTGGAGGACGTAGCGCGAATTGCAAAGGGATAGCTGAACTCAACACCAGTTGGCGGATGCTCTAGCCACTCACCGGCATCATACCTTCTCACGTGCTACTGGACATTGCGTCAGATGTAGAGAAAATGGAAACCGATCCCCGCAACTCAGTGCTCGCACAACAACCCGTCTACAGGCGGCTGCGGTCCAGGAAAGGTTTCATGCGAAGAGCGCAGGTACTCGTGGGTGCCCATCGGAAGCACCAGCTGGGAAGGCGGAGGGCGGAACCGGAGAACCTGGACATGGTTCCTAGAGAAGACCCAAAACTGGCAGGTGATTAACAGGGGAATTTCAGCTTACAAATTTGTGTGCATAACTATTTTTCCATGTACCATCGCGCAGTTAAATGATTCATTACTAAGGGTTTCCTTTTCATTACAAGTTTACAAAATATAAAATCACTGTATTACCGAACTCAGTTTTCATAATTTGCTTGCCTTGAATGACACTGTGAAGTATACAGGGTGGTCCATTGATAGTGACAGGCCGAATAGCTCACGAAATAAACATCAAACGAAAAAACTACAAAGAACGAAACTCGTCTAGCTTGAAGTGGGAAACCAGATGGCGCTGTGGTTGGCCTGCTAGATGGCACTGCCATAGGTCAAACGGGTATCAACTGACTTTTTTAGATAGGAACCCCCATTTTTTATTGCATATTCGTGTAGTACGTAAAGAAATATGAATGTTTTAGTTGGACCACTTTTTTCTCTTTGTTATATATGGCCCTGTAATAGTCACAAACATATAAGTACGTGGTACCACGTAACATTCCGCCAGTGCGGTAGATATTTGCTTCGTGATACATTACCCGTGTTAAAATGACCGCTTACTAATTGCAGAAAAGGTCGATATCGTGTTGATGTATGGATATTGAGATCAAAATGCCCAACGGGCGTGTGCTATGTATGCTACTCGGTATCCTGGACGACATCATCCAAGTGTCCGGACCGTTCGCCGGATAGTTACGTTATTTAAAGAAACAGGAAGTGTTAAAAAAAATGGTTCAAATGGCTCTGAGCACTATGGGACTCAACTGTTGAGGTCATTAGTCCCCTAGAACGTAGAACTAGTTAAACCTAACTAACCTAAGGACATCACAAACATCCATGCCCGAGGCAGGATTCGAACCTGCGACCGTAGCGGTCTTGCGGTTCCAGACTGCAGCGCCTTTAACCGCACGGCCACTTCGGCCGGCCAGGAAGTGTTCAGCCACATGTGAAACGTCAACCACGACCTGCAACAAATGATGATGCCCAAGTAGCTGTTTTAGCTGCTGTCGCGGCTAATCCGCACATCAGTAGCAGACAAATGGCGAGAATCGGGAATCTCAAAAACGTCGGTGTTGAGAATGCTACATCAACGTCGACTGCACCCGAACCATATTTCTATGCACCAGGAATTGCATGGCGACGACTTTGAGCGTCGTGTACAGTTCTGCTACTGGGCACAAGAAAAATTACGGGACGATAACAGATTTTTTGCACGCGTTCTATTTAGCGACGAAGCATCATTCACCAACAGCGGTAACGTAAACCGGCATAATATGCACTATTGGGCAACGGAAAATCCACGATGGCTGCGACAGGTGGAATTTTATCGATGGCAATCTAAATATATGCTGATTTCCTACGTAATGGTCTACCGATGTTACTACAAGATGTTTCACTGCATGACAGAATGGCGATGTACTTCCAACATGATGGATGTCCGGCACATAGCTCGCGTGCGGTTGAAGCGGTCTTAAATAGCATATTTCATGACTGGTGGATTGCTCGTCGAAGCACGTTCACCGGATCTGACGTCCCCGGATTTCTTTCTGTGGGGAAAGTTGAAGGATATTTGCTATCGTGATCCACCGACAACGCCTGACAACATGCGTCAGCCCATTGTCAATGCATGTGCGAACATTACGGAAGGCGAACTACTCGCTGTTGAGAGGAATGTCTTTACACTTATTGCCAAAGGCATTGTGGTTGACGGACATCATTTTGAGCATTTATTGCATTAATGTGATGTTTACAGGTAATTACGCTGTAACAGCATGCGTTCTCAGAAATGATAAGTTCACAAAGGTACATGTATCACATTGGAGCACCCTAAATAAAATGTTCGAACGTACCTACGTTCTGTATTTTAATTTAACAAACCTACCTGTTGCCAAGTGTTCGTCTAAAATTGTGAGCCATACGTTTGTGACTATTACAACGCCATCTATTACAAAGCGAAAAAAGTGGTCCTATTAAAACATTCATATTTCTTTACGTACTACACCAATATGTAATAAAAAATAGGGGTTCCTATTTTAAAAACCGCAGCTGATATCCGTTTGACCTATGGCAGCGCCATCTAGCGGGCTAACCATAGCGCCATCTGGTTTCCCCCTTCAAGCTAGACAAGTTTCGTTCTTTGTAGTTTTTTCGTCTGACGCTTATTTCGAGAGATATTTGGCCCAGTCACGATCAATGGACCTCCCTGTATACAAAATATCGTTTTTCGACAGTGATTTTTGAAAACAATTACATCTTCTTAACCTTGTTGGTCAAGTGATTAAATGTAGTAGAAACATCAGACGCATAAACGTATTATTCCGCTAGTCGATGAGATGAGGATATATCACAACTCCATGTTGCCATGTCTTTGTCTGCAACTACAAGAGAACTTCGGTAAGCTCCCTCTGACGGATAGCTGTTTTTGTAAACAGCCGCTGTGTATTCCCCGCTGCGATACGGCCATGCCTTGGCGCAAGCAGCCTGTCTGGTGTAAACACGAAACTGCCCGTCGGAGCTGTTCTGTTTGCGGACGGGTTAAGATCCCACCCACCGATCTGCGTCCAACGCAGCATTCCAATTACCATCCCATTCCATGGCAGACAACGAAATTTACATCCAAATATTCATTCCGCATAAACCATCAGCGCAACGAGAAACGCAAGCAGACTTAGGGATACAGACACGGATTCCGAGCCTAGCTACTTGTTCAGCCCAACACATTAATGCAGACGAAAACACGGGCGCCTCACACAGAATCTGCTGTACATTCAGTCTTCGTGCCCAACAATGCAAACAGTTTTGCAGTGCGGATTTTTCTTTACATTAATCAGAGATCCGCTAGCTGCTGTCTTTAGTTAGTTATTTCTATTACCGCAAAAGGAAAAACAATTGCCCGAACCAAATACGTTCTGACTCTTAATTCTACGTATCTTGTTAATTTACATTTTCTGACTCCAGAAGTACGTCATTCTTGCATAAAAGGATGCTCTGTTGTTTAAACGGAACACATTTCGAAACTCTTAAAACAACTTACTTCAGCCACATTTGCCCTTAGAATCATTGTAAATATTGGGGAGAAACAAATCAGTACGTTGCCATATTTTGCGTATGTTTGTTTAAAAATGTCCTATGGAACTATGTTTCGGTGTAACTCATCTGTAAGGGAGAAAATGTTTATTGCGCAAAAGCGTGCTCACCCACGATCGTCTTGTAGACTTCTGTTTAAGGAGTTTGGGATTCTGACTACTGCTTCACAGTATATTTATTCCCTCATGAAGTTTTGTAAATAATCAACTACAGTTCCAAAGGAACAGTAATGTACATAATTAGGATACCAGAAGGAAAAATGGCATTCATTACTCCACATTAAAGTAGGATTGGATTGGATTGCTTGGGGGAAGAGACCAAACAGCGAGGTAATCGGTCTCAGCAGTTAAGTCCCATAGTGCTCAGAGCCATTTGCACCATTTTTTTTGTTCCAGTTTAGGCTGTTCCGGCCAGTTACTCCTAGGTATTTCCAGTAATTTTTCACAAATTGAGCAGTCAGAGAGTAATAGAACTTTTCATCTATTCACACGCAGTACGCTACATTTAAATTACAGTAGGTGAAAAGAATAATGCTTTTTACATGCTTCACATTAAGTTTTTTATTTATCTTATGCACCCAGACGCGTGTCCCTTAGCTGTAAGGTCTCTTCAGAGGGTGTCCTGGAATATTACTCGATGTTTTCTTTTCCCATATGGGTTATCGTTTGCACATTAAAACAGTTTATTGAGGTTTTTGTAGTAAAATATATGGCAAACGCGTGTGGATGCACAAGACAAAAAAAACTTAATGTGCAGCATGAAAAAGGAGTTTTTCTTTCGAACTACCGTAATTTATATACAGCTGCTGCGAAAATGGCCAGCACAAGAAACTTTTTATATTATGTTTGTATACGTTCTCTGTCAACCGCCATTACCTGCAGCAATTATTGATCCTCCGTACGTCCTCCTGCAATTTGCTACGTCATTTAGCGTTGTTAACTTCCTGTGGACGTCTGAATCGTTTGTGAACAGCATCGTGGAGTCTGTGATGTTATTCAGTAGTTCATTTATATGTAGTGAAAACAATAACAGCGCTATAAGATTCCTATATGGTGCTCCCAAAATTACCTATAAATCTGCCGAATTCATCCCGTTAACTTCATGTTGAATTCTAGAAAGTTCTGAATCCAGTCACAAATCTAGTCCAACACTCAGTGAGCTGGTATTCTGATCACTGCATTGTGTGTAACTATATCGAATACGTTCTAGAAGTCAAGAAAACGCCATCAGTCTGGATGCCTTTGTCTACTGTGCTATGCATTTCATGGAGTAACAAATGCAGCCGCGTTTCACAAGATCTTTATTTACAGAGTCCTTGTTGAGATTTTCGTCCTCCAAGAACGTCCCAGTTCATGAGCGTAGAACATTTACCATAATTGTGCAACAGGTTAACGTGAGCGCTATCGGCCTAAAACATTGCATCTGGACTACATTTATTGAAAACAGGAATGACCTTCACTTTTTTCCAGTCGCTAGGTAACGTTCGCTACTCTAGATGGTTCAGATGCCTTTCCACTGTCGAATGATTTCTGTTGAAATTCCGTTCTGCTATCACTTATCACAGCATCTGTAATTTCGGAGCACGTACGATGACTGAGAGGAGGATCTATGTTACGATGTTCTGCGATGAAACAATTTCGGAAGACCGAATTCAGTATTTCAGGTTTCGCTGGGTCATCTCTTTCGATGCCATTATGTTCACTGAGCAAGTGAATAGATGATTTCGACCTATCTACTGATTTTGCTTATAATCAGAAATTCTTAGGATTTTAAGGCAGGTCAGTTGACAACATTTTGCACTCGAAGCGACTGAACCATTCTCGCATAGTTATCCTTCCTCTCTTATTCAGCTTCTTTCTGATTTGTTTGGGAATTAGACTTTGACTTCACTTAAATCTGTGCTGAAGCTCTTTTTGTTTTCATGGCAACTTCTTACTACGACCACTGAACAACGAAAGGTCTTTCCCATGGTTCGCAATGGTGTTCAACACATACGTGTCTATGGCGTATTGTACAACGCTGCACCTAGTTTTGCTCCTTCTCAGAAGTGTTGTTGACTACTCGATGCTCTACAGTTTATTCCCTGTTATTTTCATTAAGGAAAAATATATTCATATCCATCTTAAGGTTCTTTGTGAAACCTGCCGTTATTAATGGTATGAAAGAATTGTGATCATTGGTACCCTGCTGTATGTTTACTGATTCGAAAAGCCCGGATCTGTTAGTTACCACGAATTCCAAATTATTGCAGTCACAAGTCGGTGAGTGTATGGGTATACAGGTCGAATGAGCCCGAACTGACTAACCAAGAGGAATCTCACTCTTTCGTGGACAAAACCACAATGTGCTCTGATCCACTGATGATAACGCGAATCACCTCAGTAAGTGTTGACCACAAATGAAGACATTCAGGATAGTGACCAAGAAGAAACTTGGAATAAACTTGCATTTAAAATAAGGTGAAAGCCGCCAATTGGCAAATCATGCGTTGAAAGAAGAAAGGAGACCCAGGAAACTAACGACATAGTGGGTGCAATTTAAAGCTCATTTTTTGTCTTTTTTGTCCAGAATCCTGCCATATTTTAGGAAAGAATATTTTCCGGCTCGATTGTTAAAAATTAATTCCATCACCACGAACGCAATTTCGGTTTATCTTGCCACATTCAAATAAGAGCTGTAAGAACATAAATTGCTTAAAGAGAAACTTCAGAAAAGCAGTGTTATCTTTTTAACTTTACCACTAGATACGACATATATGAACTTCGTTAAGCAGTCAATGAACTTAAAATGTAAACAAGGCAGGTAAGTACATTTATATAATTTTGTATGTTGTTGTTCAAGAAAAGATTTTACTACTCTCTGAGACTACATTTACTACAAAGTGTTTTCATTCAAGACGGG
Organism: Schistocerca piceifrons; assembly: GCF_021461385.2. NCBI lineage: Eukaryota > Metazoa > Arthropoda > Insecta > Orthoptera > Acrididae > Schistocerca > Schistocerca piceifrons. Next base: position 500,787,525 of record NC_060144.1, read on the forward strand.
CAGTTTTTAGGACTGAGTAATTTGTTTTTACCAATGATTATTGTTGTTGAGATGTAATCTCATGAATAATTTGCGAAACCGTATTGCATTTTGCAATCGTTGTATTAAATATGTCATTAGTGCTGTTAGTTTCACAAAATCTGGATCTCGTAATAAGAGTAGATCCTTCCAACTGCTTCCTCTTGCAAATATGACAGTTTTAAAGACAATTTAAGGCCATACCTAATTACGTTACATGGAACATAGAAAACGAAAATATTCATATCTCTGACATTACAAAGAGGTTCTTTGCACCAAGCACGTCCATAAAGTTTTAGTTCTCATCCATAACAGCTGGTAGATGCACGATGTAATTACACTACTAGCCATTAAAATTGCTACACCAAGAAGAAATGCAGATGATAAACGGGTATTCATTGGAAAAATATATTATACTACAACTGACATGTGATTACATTTTCACGCAATTTGGGTGCATAGGTCCTGAGAAATCAGTATCCATAACAACCATCTCTAGCCGTAGTAACGGCTTTGATGCGCCTGGGCATTGAGTCAAACAGTCAAACAGAGCTTGGATGGCGTGTACAGGTACAGCTGCCCATGCAGCTTCAACACGATGCCACAGTTCATCAAGAGTAGTGACTGGCGTATTGCGATGAGCCAGTTGCTCGGTCACCATTGACCAGACGTTTTCAATTGGTGAGAGATCTGGTGAATGTGCTGGCCAGGGCAGCAGTCGAACATTCTCTGTATCCAGAAAGGCCCGTACAGGACCTGCAACATGCGGTCGTGCAATGTCGTGCTGAAATGTAGAGTTTCGCAGGGACCGAATGAAGGTTAGAGCCACGGGTCGTAACACATCTGAAATGTAACGTTCCTGTTCAAAGTACCGTCAATGCGAACAAGAGGTGACCGAGATGTGTAACCAATGCCACCCCATACCATCACGCCTCGTGATATGCCAGTATGGCGGTGACGAATACTCGCTTCCAATGTGCGTTCACCGCGATGTCGCCAAAAACGGATGCGACCATCATTATGCTGTAAACAGAACCTAGATTCATCCGAATAAATGTTTTGCCATTCGTGCACCCAGGTTCGTCGTTGAGTATACCATCGCAGGCGCTCTTATCTGTGATGCAGCGTCAAGGGTAACCGCAGCCATGGTCTCTGAGCTGATAGCCCATGCTGCTGCAGACGTCGTCTCTGAGCTGATAGCCCATGCTGCTGCAGACGTCGTCGAACGGTTGGTGCAGATGGTTGTTGTCTTGCAAACGTCCCCATCTGTTGACTCAGGATCGAGACGTGGTTGCACAATCCGTTACAGCCATGCGGACAAGATACCTGTCATCTCGATTGCTAGTGATACGAGACCGTTGGGATCCAACACGGCGTTTCGTATTAGCCTCCTGAATCCACTGATTCCGTATTCTGCTAACAGTAACTGGATCTCGACCAACGCGAGCAGCAATGTCGTGATACGATAAACCGCAATCGCGATAGTCTACCTTTATCAAAGCCGGAAACTTGATGGTACGCATTTCTCCCCCTTACACGAGGCATCACAACAACGTTTAACCAGGCAACGTTGGTCAACTGCTGTTTGTGTATGCGAAATCGGTTGGAAACTTTCCTCATGTCAGCACGTTATAGGTGTCGCCACCGGCGCCAACCTTGTGTGAATGCTCTGAAAAGCTAATCATTTGCATATCACAGTATCTTCTTCGTGTCGGTTAAATTTCGCGTCTTTAGCACGTCAACTTCGTGGTGCAGCAATTTTAATGGCCAGTAGAGTATGTGCACAGATGCCATACATCCGATAGCAGCTATTATGGTAAGTATTGTGTTTACAAGAGGTAGAGTTAATTCGTGGTATGATATCCAGTCTGATATACTGTTCTCGTTTCAGCGAACTGCAACGTTCTTTCATATAAATGACTAAGGCACTTCTCTTTTTATAAACATGGTATATTTAAAAAAGGATGATAAGATGAAAGTATCCTGTTAAAAAGAACTACTCACTGACGGAGTTCATAGTGTGCTAGGAAAACCGACTAAAAAAAAAATAGAACATATTTTGAGGACACAGTGTATTCGTAGTTGAACTGGTTATTAAGTAGTTTCCAATTTTAATTCTACCACTTGAAAATAGCATAAAAAGCGAAAATAGCGACTGTTGTTTATACATTTTTAATAGTTGCTAAAAACTACTGAAACAACATGATCCGCAGTTTGCCGAAAGGTAAAGAAAGTATCAACGTCATCTGTGGGTTCGTCTGAGAAATTTGTGATCTCGCATTCGTGCGCGTGGGAGTTTCCGTGAAAGTGTAGTTCATAAGTCGTACAGAATCGGCCCTAACACTGACCCCTACGGAGCTCCAGGTCGGATGCGGCTTTTATTAGACTCCGGTGGCGCTGCTGCCAGGAGTGACCCGCTGGAAAGTTTTTCACCAGTTGGCCAGATGCCAGTGACGGGCGACAACACGCGGCGGCCGGTGCAAGAATGCAATAATAACGCGAGGGCCGACCGCGTCAACATGGCGGCGCAGGTGTGTCGCGCGCCGGCGCGCCATTGGCAGGCGGCCGCTTACGTCACCAGGTGGCGCGCCAGATCGATAGGCGGCTGTGGCCGAGGCGGCGCGGGGCACGTGGACTGCTCCATTCAGAAAGACGAGCCCAGGAGACGCGCCTCGGGCGTCGCTGCGGGTCACGTGACTCTCCTTTCGGCGCGCGTGATGACTCGCAGGGCTTCCTGCTCCTACCTCTCGGTAACGAGCCCATGGAATCTCTTCAGAGCTGTGCTCTGGATTCCTAATATCCTGTAGACTGCGTTATAATGGCAGAACGCCTAGAAAATGCGACACCTCTACGAAAGAGAACGCCCAGCACTAAACTTTTTCGTTCTTTTCTGGAGTATTGGTGTGCAGTATGGGGTCCTTACCGGATGGCATTGACAGACAACATGAAAAAAGTATTTTTAATTTGTTAGAGGATATTAGACATCATACACACAAATACACACAGCTCGTTTTGCATCATCGCGAAATAGGGGAGTGAGTGCTAGGATAAACAAGTTGGGGTGTCAGTCATAAAAGCACAAGGGGTTTTAGTTTCGGCGAGATCGTTTAACGCAATTTCAACCACCATACCTCGTCCTTGACTGGTGAAATACTTTGTCGTTTACCATCTTCGTAGGGAGGAAGGAACGTCGTAATATAAGAAGGAATAACGCAACTAGTTCGTAGAGGTTTAGGTGTTCATTTTTCCCATGTTATTCGACAGTAGAGTGGTAGAAAAAGACGCTGAAAGTGGTTCTACAAACCCTCTGCCAAACATTCAAGTGTGTAGTGCAGGTTCAAATGGTTCTGAGCACTATGCGACGTAACTTCTGAGGTCATCAGTCGCCTAGAGCTTAGAACTAATTAAACCTAACTAACCTAAGAACATCACACACATCCTTGCCCGAGACAGGATTCGAATCTGCGACCGTAGCGGTCGCTCGGTTCCAGACTGTAGCACCTAGAACCGCACGGCCACTCCGGCCGGCGTGAACTGCAGGCAAATCATGTATACGTACATATATAACATCTATACTAGTTCATCTCAACCGCTTTTAGACCGTCACTCCCGAACGAGATCTCATGTAAGCTAATACCCTCAAAATGCTGAGTACACTACTGGCCATTAAAATTGCTACACCACGAAGATGACGTGCTACACACGCGAAATTTAACCAACAGGAAGAAGATGCTGTGATATGCAAATGATTAGCTTTTTAGAGCATTCACACAAGGTTGGCGCCGGTGGCGACACCCACAACGTGCTGACATGAGGAAAGTTTCCAACCGATTTCTCATACACAAACGGCAGTTGACCGGCGTTGTCTGGTGAAACGTTGTTGTGATACCTCGTGTAAGGAAGAGAAATGCGTACCATAACGTTTTCGACTTTGATATTGTAGCCTATCGCGATTGCGGTTTATCGTATTGCGACATTGCTGCTCGCGTTGGTCGAGATCCAATGACTGTTAGCAGAATAAGGAATCGGTGGGTTCAGGAGGGTAATACGGAACACCGTGCTGGATCCCAACGGCCTCGTATCACTAGCAGTCGAGATGATAGGCATCTTATCCGCATGGCTGTAACGGATCATGCAGCCACGTTTCGATCCCTGAGACAACAGATGGGGACGTTGAGTATTCGTCAGCGCCATACTGGCGTATCACGAGGCGTGATGGTATGGGGTGGCATTGGTTACACATCTCGGTCACCTCTTGTTCGCATTGACGGTACTTTGAACAGATGTGTTACGACCCGTGGCTCTAACCTTCATTCGATCCCTGCGAAACCCTACATTTCAGCACGATATTGCACGACCGCATGTTGCAGGTCCTGTACGGACCTTTCTGGATACAGAAAATGTTCGACTGCTGCCATGGCTAGCACATTCTCCAGATCTCTCACCAATTGAAAACGTCTGGCCAATGGTGGCCGAGCAACTGTGCTCGTCACAATACGCCAGTCACTACTCTTGATGAACTGTGGTATCGTGTTGAAGCTGCATGGGCAGCTGTACCTGTACACGCCATCCAAGCTCAGTTTGACTCAATGCCCAGGCGTATCAAGGCCGTTATTCCGGCGAGAGGTGGTTGTTCTGGGTAGTGATTTCTCAAGATCTATGCACTCAAATTCCGTGAAAATGTAATAACATGTCAGTTGTAGTATAATATATTTGTCCAATGAATACCCTTTTATCATCTGCATTTCTTCTTGGTGCAAGCAATTTTAATGGCCAGTAGTGTATTTAATAAAACTTTATAACGAAAGAAATTAACACTCCTGTATTAACTGACGGAAGATACATTACTTTTATTTAAGATTCAAATAAAAGTAAATCAAGAATTATTGAGTCAATGTAAAGAGATACTGACTGTTCAATGGAATGAATTCCCTAATGAGTACAAAATAATGATTGAGAGTAGACCGAAGAAAGACAAAAGGAGTAGCAGAGACCAGAGTACCCATAAACTTAACATGAAAACTGGTAACCGCTAAGTAGACGAAACCGAGGAATTCTGCTGGCTTGGAAGCGAACTAACAAATGGCGGACGAATCAAAGAGGACATAACATGCAGGTTGGCACAGGGAAAGATGGAATTGATTGCCAAGAGAATCCTACCAATGTCAGGGATCTTTCTGTACTCATATATAAAATTAAAGATATGGTCTGAATGGTTACAGAATCTGTGGAGTACGAGAGAGGGGAACAGTCCGTCGTAAGTTCTCTGTGATATATGTTGGATGCTATGTAGCTGCGAGGAACGCAAGCACAAATGTGTGTGTGTGTGTGTGTGTGTGTGTGTGTGTGTGTGTGTGTGTGGTGACGGCGTGATTGCAATGTATGTAGCAGGCTTCCCGGATGTGACGGTTCAAGTGGAGTACCACTTAATGAAGAAAGTTCAAGAAAGTTATTGAAGGAAAAGTGGCTAAATCATGTTGAGAAGTTATCCACAAGTTGAAAAAATGGTTCAAATGGCTCTGAGCACTATGGGACTTAACATCTCAGGTCATCAGTCCCCTAGAACTTAGAACTACTTACTAGAACTTAGAACTACTTAAACCTAACTAACCTAAGGACATCACATCCACACGTTGAAGCTGAGCCTTAACGAAAGTAATTGTTGCCGCCGTACTGTTACGTAACGCCTTCAGCTTCAACTCAAGTAAGACTGTTTAGTCTTATTCGGAAACCGAAAAGACCTGCCATCTTCACAGAATTATTATTTGGACAATACACTGTATGTATTCAAATTTAACCCTACTCTTATGGTGATTATTCACCCTAATCATTATTACCGTAAGTGGGATCCATTTCCTGACACCCTAAAAACCGAGTACCATGTTGTGAAAAAGAGATAAAGGCTAGTAACACGAAAACATTAATTGTGCCAGAAAGTGAAAGACATTTTTTCTTGCACTAAAAAAGTAGTGATTGCTCGTTAATCAAAATTATTATGTATTTTTGTGTCAAAACAACATTACCCATTTGAAAATGATCTACATTACTTGATAAAATCATTACATCTGGCGAAGTATAGATCTTGGGTACTTATTTCGGCGTTATCTTAGCATACTGCTGCTAACTGTATCGTCATTTGTAGCTAATTCTTATCTATTTCGGGAATGCGTTTTGATTATTTGGAAGAAGTGGTTAATTAAAATTTTGTGATAGTGAACCTTATTGTGAGATCACGTTACTTAATTATTACTATGTCGCTTGAGACAATAAGTCACTCAGTTTTGATTTTAAATGTTTCCGAAATGTTGCATATCATAGTAACTGAAAATCGAAGTTGATGATTATTTGCATATGCAGCTGAGCTCCCGCGTGTCTAATGTCCATTGTCACCCAAGTTCTTATTTCTTAAGTTCAAAAGCAGTCTAAAAATGGCTCTGAGCACTATGCGACTTAACTTCGGAGGTCATCAGTCGCCTAGAACTTAGAACTAATTAAATCTAACTAACCTAAGGACATCACACACATCCATGCCCGAGGCAGGATTTGAATCCGCGACCGTAGCGGTCGCTCGGCTCCAGACTGTAGCGCCCAGAACCGCACGGCCACTCCGGCCGGCAAAAGCAGTCTAACCTAATCAGTATCAACCCTAATATCCTCTTTAGTTGACACATTATAGAATTTTCAGTAAACTGCCGTTTCGTAATTAGTACCGAATTCGACTACTTAAAGAAAATTAACCTATGTATTTACGCAGATATAAACACGATAGTTATTAGGGAAACATAGTCTTTAAGATGTAACTTACAACTTGCTAATCTTGAAAAAAATGAAAGCAGTCCCATATTCTGGGAAGGAGTGTAGGGGAACAGGTACAGGACTCCAGCACCGCCGTTCTAGACAAAGTCCTAATAGAGATGGTTTGCTGTTGCCTTCCTCCGACCTGTTATGGATTATCAGGTGTGTATCTGTGTCGTGTTGACCACTGTTATGAGTGCTTGGATATTGTACTTCGGGCTGACGTTGTTAGGAACGCCTATTTCTCTCGGATCGCAACAAAGGGGCAGCCGTGCTTAACGTCCCCACCGGACGGACAAATCACCAGAAACACCAAAAATCACCATAAACCGTGTCCTGATTTTTTGGGACAATATGGATAACTCTGGGATTGAATCCAGTACACTGTCTCAAATACTGGTGATCAGGAACTTTATGCGACCACATCTTCTCCCTTTGCACACTGGCAATGAAATTTTTTTACCATCAGGATTGAAAACAGTGCACATCCGAATCGATCGCTGCTGCACAATTGCTCGTTGGCGACCTCAGTATCACAGGCGGGTTATGCTTACCTTACTGAATGCAGAATATATAGAATACCCGAACAGGTGTAGGAGACTCCCTGATGACCCTAATATTGCCAGTTAAAGAAATCAATCAAGAAATTTTAAAAAATAAAAACTAAATCTGTTTGCTGTGGAATATGAGGGTAAGTCAATTATCATCCGCAAAGTAGTTATAAAATTTTATTGTAATCAAATAGGAAATTTACAAGAACATCATTTTTCGACATAGTCTCCATGCGTTTCAACGCACTTGGTCCATAGCTGTACAAGCTCCCTGATGCCCTCATAAAAGAAGGTTCTCGGTTGAGCTGCAAGCCAGGAATGCACCGCTTTTATCGCTACTTCGTCCGAGGCAAATCGACGGCCCCTTAATGTCTGTCTGAGTGGACCAAACAAGTGATAGAAAGTGCAAAATCAGAACTATATGTACGATGATCCAGTACTTCAAATTTGAGTCTCTGAAGCGTTTCAGCAGTGTGGGCAACAGTGTGCGGACGGGCATTGTCGTGCAACAGCACACCTTCTGACAGCAATCCTCGGCGTTTGCTTCGAATTGCAGGCTTTAGCCCGGCATTAAGCATCTCACTGTAACGTACACTGTTTATTGTTGTGCCCCTTTCTCCATAATGTTCCAGTAATGGACCTTGCGCGTCCCAAAAATCCGTAAGCATCAGTTTTCCGACGGACGACTGGGTATTCAACTTTTTCTTGTTAGGCGAATTTGGATGTTTCCATTCCATACTCTGCCGTTTACTCTCCGGATCGTAATGATGGATCCATGTTTCGTCACCAATAATGATCCTGTCTAAGAAGTTGTCCCCTTCGTTACCATAGCGATCCAAATGTTTTTTGCAGATGTCCAAGCGCGTTTGTTTATGCAACTATGTGTGTTGTTTTGGGACCCATCCTGCAGAAACTTTATGAAACCCAAGTCTGTTGTGGATGATCTTGTAGGCATAAAGGTGACTAATTTCCAGACGATGTGCCACCTCGTCAATAGTTAATCGTCTGACTAAGAGAATCATTTCACGTGAACGCTCAATGGTTTCTTCATTTGTGGAGGTAAACGGTCGTCCGGCTCCTTCACCGTGCGTAACACTAGTGCGACAATTTCGGAATTTTTCAGTCCATTCGTAGACTCTTTGTTGTGGCAAAACACTGTTCCCGTACTGTACCGAAATTCTTCGATGAATTTCGGCCCTTGATACGCCTTCCGACCACAAAAAACGGATCACTGAACGTTGCTCTTCTTTGGTGCAAAATAGACAGCGGAGCAACCACGATTAACAGCACGGCAGCGATAACGAAACTAACCTTGCAGCTTGAAAACTGCAAAGATATAACAGCAAATAAACAAAGTATGCGTCATCACCGTAAAACGACAGTACTACCAAAATAAACAAAAATATAACTAAATTGCGGGTAATAATTGACTTACCCTCGTACATCAGCGACCCAAAGCATTTCACAGAGATCGGTGGTCAACATGGGCATAGGAAAATCCCATTTTATATTACACTACTCCAAGATAAAAGCGATCCCGCTCTTTAAGCAACGCTTTGAGATTTTATTGCAACGTGATGAAAATAGCTTCACTACTGCTTCGAAAGTGATATAGGTGTCTTCACAGCGTTCTCCGTGTTACTCAAGTTTAGCACGCTGTATTCTGTGAACGAATGGCAAACTGTTGTTGAAGCTAGCATCGATACTCGCGTAATTAAGAAAACTCTTGAAGTTATTTACGAATAATTCCTGGACACCAGGGTTCCTGCAAAAAGTAGAGCTCACAAGTATATTACAACATGGTGGTCCAGTGGCGATGTTTCACATTCCAAAGATGCGTTTACACCCGTGCGCCTTGCGTCTAGTCACCGTGCTACCACAGCCTAACGTAAAAGTCGCGACACTCCGTCTCCTTTTTGCTGCCCACAGCGATAGCAGCGCCCTAAGGTGGCAGTAAGTGACACTTCTCGATACGGTATCTGAACAGTGTGAATACTAACGGTTATATTGATTTGCAACATATACTTCTGGGCATTGAAATAGCTACGCCAAGAAGAAATGCAGATGATAAACGGGTATTCATTGTACAAATATATTATACTACAACTGACATGTGATTACATTTTCACGCAATTTGGGTGCATAGATCCTGAGAAATCAGTACCCAGTACAACCACCTCTGGCCGTAATAACGGCCTTGATACGCCTGGGCATTGAGTCAAACAGAGCTTGGATGGCATGTACAGGTACAGCTGCCCATGCAGCTTCAACACGATACCACAGTTCATCAAGAGTAGTGACTGGCGTATTGTGACGAGCCAGGTGCTCGGCCACCATTGGCCAGACGTTTTCAGTTGGTGAAAGATCTGGAGAATGTGCTGGCCAGGGCAGCAGTCGAACATTTTCTGTATCTAGAGAGGCCCGTACAGGACCTGCAACATGCGGTCGTGCATTATCCTGCTGAAATGTAGGGTTTCGCAGGGATCGAATGAAGGGTAGAGCCACGGGTCGTAACACATCTGAAATGTAACGTCCGATGTTCAAAGTGCCGTCAATGCAAACACGGATGCGGCCACCATGATGCTGTAAACAGAAACTGGATTCATCCGAAAAAATGACGTTTTGCCATTCGTGCACCCAGGTTCGTCGTTGAGTATACCATCGCAGGCGCTCTTATCTGTGATGCAGCGTCAAGGGTAACCGCAGCCATGGTTTCCGAGCTGATAGTCCATGCTGCTGCAAACGTCGCCGACCTGTTCGTGCAGATGGTTGTTGTCTTGCAAACCCCCCCATCTGTTGACTCAGGGATCGAGACGTGGCTGCACGATCCGTTACAGTCATGCGGATAAGATGCCTGTCTTCTCGACTGCTAGTGATACGAGGCCGTTGGGATCCAGAACGGCGTTCCGTATTACCCTCCTGAACCCACCGATTCCATATTCTGCTAACAGTCATTGGATCTCGACCAACGCGAGCAGCAACGTCGCGATACGATAAACCGCAATCGCGATAGTCTACAATCCGACCTTTATCAAAGTCGGAAAAATGATGGTACGCATTTCTCCTCCGTACACGAGGAATCACAACAACATTTCACCGGGCAAAGCCGGTCAACTGCTGTTTGTGTATGTGGAATCGGTTGGAAACTTTCCTCATGTCAGTACGTTGTAGGTGTCGACACCGGCGCCGACCTTGTGTGAATGCTCTGAAAAGTTAATAATTTGCATATCACAGCATCTTCTTCCTGCCGGTTAAATTTCGCGTCTGTAGCACGTCATCTTCGTGGTGTAGCAATTTTAAGGGCCAGTAGTGTAGTTTTTTCGATGGGTTGTCATAACGTAAAAATCGTCAATAACTACAAAAGGACACTACATTTGTCTTTTTTTATGTAGACTGATGGTGGCGGGGGTGGGGGTGGGGGTGGGAGGGTGTAAGAAGAAAGGGAAGGAAAGGGATTATTGATGTCAGCTGCATCGGGACATTACGCGGAATTAGCGGCGACTAGAGAAAATGTGTCCGGACCCGGATCTCCAGCTTACTGGGCAGGTGCGTTAACCATTGCGCCCTATGGGACACAGGGTTACCGCAACTGTGTGGACTTTCCTGGCACGCCTCACTACCGACCGGCATTCCCATCGAACGCCACCTATCCCGAGTCCCTGTCCATTTCCTCCAAGCTCACTACTGCGAGATTCCCGCAAGAGGTCGGACGCACGTGTGCATCCGCACTGAAGAATGTGGACCCAGTGCGCATATAGGCGATTCAACTATTTGAAGGCGTGGTCTCAGACATGTCCGATAGAACAGACACCACTCATTCATATAACAGGACAGTTTATTAATGAGTTTCCTTTGTAAAGTTTCGACGCGTGGGGTAGCCGCGCCTTCTGAGGCGACCTGTCACGGTACGCGTGGCTCCCCCCGTCGGAGGTTCGAGTCCTCCCTCGGGTATGGCTGTTTGTGTTGTCCCTAGCGTAAGTAAGTTTAAGTTAGATGAAGTTCTGAATAAGTCTAGAGACCGGTGACCTCAGCAGTTTGGTCCAACAGAAGTTTACCACCATTTTCCAATTTCTTGTAACGTTCAGTTAATTACTGAATAATCTCGTTTTCTTTTAATAACAAAAAATTGCTAGCGATAAACAGAAGACCTGACCTTCTGCAGAACAAGAAAGTGGAGTTTTATTCAAAATACTTTCAGCCAAATCGATGATTTTGGAACGTAGGAAACCTATAGAGGGTGTATCACAATTAATCGCGTAAACGCATGTAGTTGAAAGTACACCATACTAGAAGCAAAAAAGTCTCAGTAAACATAGGGGCGAAAATGCATACCTTAAGAGCTACGAACAATTTTTCATCTTCGGTACTGTGAAGTAAATCTCTTCTAATGCAAGCTCTTTGCTTTCTACATTCTGAGAAGTAGTAGTATGGACCAAATCAAGAAAAAGATGTGCAGTAAACATTTGCTCTGAAATCCATAGGAATTGTTCATTAGAAGAGTTGTGTTTCCAAGTAGCGAAGATGAACACGTGCCCATAGCTCTTAAGATACACATTTTAGAGCACACGTATACTGGAATTTTTTTCTTGTTTTGGTCCATACTACTACTTCCCAAAATGTGGAAAGTAAAGAGCTTGCAGTAGAAGAGATTTGCTTCGCAGGATCGAAGATGAAAAATTGCTCGTAGCTCTTAAGGTATGCATTTTCGACCCGATGTTTACTGAGACCTTTCTGCTTCTAGTATCGTATACTTTCAACTGCATCCGTTTACGCCATTAATTATGATACAGACTGTATAAGATGTAATACCTACACTATTTAATGTGCGAAATAAGCCACCACAGAGAATAAATCGTCAAAAGCAATAAAAGTGTTTCCCGACATAGAAGAAACAAATTCCACAATTGTTGCTAAATTTGAACGAGAAACGTCAAGAATCTTCAACCTGTTCACTTTTGAAGCAAAATTAATTACATTTACAATATTATCCATGTAATGGAAAGCCGAGTGAAATATATGAATGGGCAAATCAATAGAATCCATAACAAAGCTATAGTGTCAGGGAAAGTGCCTATGATGGCAACAGACAACAACATAAATATAGGCTTTGTACGCATAAATTATGTTTGTATTCTCTTGCTTTCAGCGGAGTAAGCTACAAATATACACATATTCTAAAGTATTTCTTCGTAAACAAATTATAGATGATGTCATTCAAAAATGGCTCTGAGCACTATGCTACTTAACTTCTGAGGTCATCAGTCCCCTAGAAGTTAGAACTAATTAAACCTAACTAACCTGAAGACATCACACACATCCATGCCCGAAGCAGGATTCGAACCTGCGACCGTAGCGGTCGCTCGGCTCCAGACTGTAGCGCCTAGAACCGGTGGCCACTCCGCTGATGTCATTGAATCAGTGTGATTCGGGTGGTTTTACACGTATTTCACGATAATTCGTGTCTCTAAGTAATTTTCGAACCCATGCAACGCACAATTACAACTATTGTTTCGTTAATTAAGTAGAAAATAATTAACATTATCCTTAGGATGCATGTGAATGTGTGTTTTCTCACCGCTTGAAGCACTAGCGACGCTCCAACTATCAAACGGTAACAACTTTCCGACCAGAAAGTGCCATAACTGTATTTATTAGACTGTGGTACGACTGTGCTTATCCCACTCGCAAGTAGAGGCACGCTTCCTCAACATGAGCGTACAAGTGGGTTTGGCTAAAATGGCTCTGAGCACTACGGGACTTAACTTCTGAGGTCATCAGTCCCCTAGAACTTAGAACCACTTAAACCTAACTAACCTAAGGACATCACGGCAACGGCCTTGCCGCAGTGGTTACACCGGTTCCCGTGAGATCACCGAAGTTAAGCGCTGTCGGGCGTGGTCGGCACTTGGATGGGTGCCCATCCAGGCTGCCATGCGCTGTTGTCATTTTTCGGGGTGCACTCAGCCTCGTGATGCCAATTGAGGAGCTACTCGACCGAATAGTAGCGGCTTCGGTCAAGAATACCATCATTACGACCGGGAGAGCGGTGTGCTGACCCCACGCCCCTCCTATCCGCATCCTCCTCTGAGGATGACACGGCGGTCGAATGGTCCCGGTAGGCCACTTGTGCTTAAAAAAACTCGTGCTTAAAAAAACAAAGGGCATCACACACAGCCATGCCCGAGGCAGGATTCGAACCTGTTACCGTAGCGGTCGCGCAGCTCCAGACTGTAGCGCCTAGAACCGCTCGGCCACACAGGCCGGCACGAGTGGGTTTCATTCATATCTGTGCTCACACTGGCGCTTCTTCTTTCATGTGGGGCAGGCTACAGCTGCAAGGAGCACAGTTGTAAACTCACTTAAAGTGTAACCGTAAGCCCTTAATTCGAACTCTGGAAGCAGTTCCAAATATTTTCGGAAAGAATATCTCCAAAATAGCGCACACTGCGCTGCAAAAATTGAAAGATTCGTACAATAACCGTAGTTTCTCCGTTACTGCGTTGCAGAATTGTAGGGTATCCTGCAGAAATCACTATGATTTTGGAAGAAACCCAACAGCCAGCCTTTTAGCTCAGTTGAAAGACGAACAGTCACCCTTTTGTGGTGAAGTTAACAGCCGACGTGCTCTGCTCCATCACAATGTAGAGTTTTAAGGCTGTGGAGTCACTGCGCAACACCATACCGTGAATGAATCAACAAGTATTGTTGAAGCCGACATACATACTCGTTTAATTAAGAATACTCATACAGTTTTAATGAATATTTATGAATTTCATTATTCCTGTAAAATGATTCAAATGGCTCTAAGCACTATGGGACTTGATATCTGAGGTCATTAGCAAAGTCTCCAGTGCTAAGTGTAACCGTAAGCGTTTAGTTGCAACCATTTCCAGAAGGAAACTTTCAAAATAGCGCAGATTTTGCAGCCCCGTTCCATGATAGTAGTTTATCCGCTAATGATATAGCAGAACTGTAGAATACCTCGTAGAAATCAGTGTGGTGCGGAAGGAACTCTATGTCCGGCCTGGTTGCCCAGTAGAAAGACAACCAGTCACCCCTTTGTGGCGGCGTGAACAAAGAACCTGTTCAGCTCCATCACGATGTTAACATGCAAAGTTATAAGGCTGTGGCGTCACTTCGCAACAGTGCCGTTATTAGGAAGACGTAGACTACAAGGTGACAGTGATGAATTGCTTCCTGTCTAGGCAGTGCTCCTGAAGAGCGACAGCAGACCGCTTCTGTCGCAGCGCCTGTGATTTTTTCCCACCATGCTTCGTGACTAAAATGACATGCAGATTAAAAGCGGCAGGTGGCACGTTAGGTAACCTTCCGTCGTTAAAACGCCTTGTGAGTTTCCATTCCTCCAATCATTTATAAGTCGCGTTCCGTGAATCACATCATGAGAGAGGGCCTTCAAGGGTGCGGAGAGAGTCAAATTACACAGGATGTTTCAAAATAAGTGTCTCCTATTCTTATAGTGTGTTAGATAAAAAATTCGACAAACGTATATCTGGAAATATATACTTGTTATTTTATTCATAGATTTTATTTTTCAGCAACTGTACTACATATTTCAGAAAAAAATGCAATCGGCAGTTGAGCAGATATATTTATTTCGCTTTACCGGTTTCAACTGTGTTTATTAGACGGTAAAATTAGCTTTGACACTTTCAGGAAACCTTTCACAACAGATAACATCGTTATTTATTCTTGTTGTCATCCATTTAATCACAAATTGGCTTCCTTTCACACTATTACCGACCATGTTATTGACGTGCTTCTAACACCTTTAGCTATGGCTAATGGACTTCATAACTTAAAGTATGAAGCGGTCAAAAACGGATGTAGAGCAAGCCTAGCACAAAAATTTTATAAAATAAATCCATCAAGATCACAAATTAGTCTAAACCAATAGAAATGGCCTTACTGTTAAGCAGTACACTAGAATCCCATTTCTAGGTGACATTTCATGTCGTATAGCTAATATGTTTAAAACTTATGACATCACTCTGTTCTTTACCACGAAAAATGTCACTTACTTACTTTCTGTACGCAATGCGAAACCTCCAACTGACAAATCTCTTAAATTTGTGGTATATAAAATACTATGTTGTATACGTCCGTGTTTTTATACAGGACAGACAAGGACGGCATATAAGACCCGCTTTCGTGAGCGTTTGCTCAACAAAGACGGTGAGAATTCATATATACCAACTTCTGCAGAACATCTCAAAATCGAGGAACACACTGTTCCTCCTCAGAATTGTAGCTTAACATGAAAATTTTGCATTTGACCGACAGGTGTTACAAAATGAACCTTTTAGAAGAGCTTGAACTATGTAAACATACCTGCCTAAATTAAAAAGATTTTCTGAATGATGAGCTTGCATTAAAAAATGCACTGTTTTGAGTGCATAATATCTTTTGTAAAACGTAAAAAACTGATCCATTCCTTTTGGATATTAAAGCTATGTGCCACATTTTCCAAATTTATTGGGTACGAATTCCTTTCATATCAGCCGCCCCTGTATCTGAATGGTCAGCCGGCACGGTAGCTCAGCGTGTTCGGTCAGAGGGCTGCCCCCTCTCTGTAATAAAAAAAAAACTGAGTCAAGGAATCAACGATCAACTTGAAATGACGTCTTGTGACGTCCGCCCAGACCAAACGCAACGAACTATGCCGAAAAAAAAGGTCGGCGTGACGGATTGCCGTCCTACGGGCCCGGGCTCGACTCCCGGCTTGGTCGGGGATTTTCTACGCTCAGAGACTGGGTGTTGTGTTGTCTCCATCATCATTTCATCCCCGTCCGGCGCGCAGGTCGCCCAATGTGGCGTCGAATGTAGTAAGACCTGCACCAAGGCGGCCGGACCTGCCCCGTAAGGGGCCTCCCGGCCAATGATGCCAAACGCTCATTTCCATTTTGTATATTAGTTATAATTTTTATATGCTTTTATATATGTTCCTTGCCGCTGACACAACTGTTTGACATGTACATATATGTGATTCATTTACTGTAAATTATCAGTTCCTCAACCTGTGTTTCCACTAATCAGATAAAGTACGTACTGTTTACGACATGTTATGACATTATCCTCCTATGAAGAAGATACAGACATCTGGTAAACCAACACTAAATAAGTTTCTGTAATGCACTTCTCATACTTTAGATAAATGTATGGCCAAGATCCAATAACTGATAACACACCTAATTTTGTAAGCTCCTGAAAATGACCAATTGGTTAGCTGAAATCGGTGAAGCGAAATAAAAATATCTGTGCAAATGACGACTGAATTTTATTCAGGAAACGTATACTTTTTGAGACGTGGGCCATTTTGCCTCAGCTGTGTCAACAACAGTCAGTACTCAGTGAGGCAGACTGTACTACTGTCGACGTTCGTTCGGACGCTTGTCTGCTCTGTAAAGTAGGATAGAAGGTGATATCTGGCATCTCTGCCAAAAGAGCACAATGGTGGTGCACGCACAAGCGTTTCGGACCACACCGTTCATTGTAAATTGTTGAGCATGGTGCTCCCCAGCACCCCTACATCTTCACATGTTGGCTCAACGACATCGTCAAATACGATTGCAGTGTTGGCTTGTCCATCGGGATTCGTCCGTCGATCAATGGAAACGTGTGGGCTCTACGGGTGAAACATTTTGGTACACGAGGTCGATGGTCGTCTCCACAAACGCTGTCCTCGAAGTGAACGGCGGCTCGAAACGTGCAGCGCGCCTCGGACGCTGGCTGGGGGGTGGGGGAGCAGTATTATGCTACGGAATTTTCCTGCGCTTGCATGGACTTGTAGTTGTAAACGTAGGCACGCTGACAGCTGCGAACCACCTGCACCCATTCATGCTTGATGCCTTCCCCGACAGTGATGTTATCTTTCATGAGAATTATTGTCCGTGTCTCGGAGCCAGAATTGTGCTACAGTGGTTTGAAGAGCGATATAGTGAACTCATATTGACGTCTCGGCAACCGAGGTTCGTTATTGGGCGCCTGCACCGCGTACGCAAATCAGCGGCCCGTTATTTACTCGAATTACATGACCCTGCGTAGACATCTAATATCACGTACTTTCCCAAACTAACCGACAAACTGTCGGATCCCTGATACGCTGTGGCCGAGCGGATCTAGGCGCTTCAGTCCGGAACCGCGCGACTGCTACGGTCGCAGGTTCGAATCCTGCATCGGGAATGGATGTGTGTGATGTCCTTAGGTTATAGGTTTAAGTAGTTCTAAGTTCTACTAAGCTCTAGGGGCTGATGACCTCCGACGTTAAATCCTATAGTGCTCAGAGCCATCTGATTTTTTGAACCCTGATACGCAGAATCAGTGACGTATTTTCTTCCAAAGATGGACAAACAAGATATTAAGCAGGTGGTCATAATGTTTTGGCTCATCAGTGTATAGCATCTGGCGGGGCACAAGCTCGGCTTAACTGTCTGTTTGCCAATTTTGCTCTCAAGCAGTATAAAATTTGCATACTCTTCGCCTCCTTGGGTGGGTAATGGTGCTTGCATGCAACGTTTAATCTGTCATACACAGCGGTATTCTTTCGTCTCTGGTGAAAGGTTAGTGAGCTTCACTCAGCCGAATTTATACCTCGGACATTGCAAATGGACTTACGTTTTCTGGGAAGAGAAAACCTGGCTTTGAGCATTGGATAGGCAACAAGATTAGAGGAAGAAGAAAGCAGTAACTCCCGTGCCAGCGAATAATGTACGATATGACAGCCTTGGTGCCTCGCACGGAGTATGGGTCACAGTCGAAGGTTTTGTTTTCAGGGATAGGCGACTGTGAATTGCGGAAAATGTGGAATTGTTTTGTGTTTTGGAGAAAAAAGGAATTGTTTTGATACATTTCTCAGGCGACACTGCAAAATTCCAATAATTTTGCGAGCCACAGGAACAACATTGTAGTACTTTCATAGTAGCCCCTATGTGCTTTTTATGGGCAGTGCCATGTACAGGTAACATAATGTATTTTGAAACTGTGTTTGTAAAATTCTTCAGATGACCATACACATTAGTACTTTGTTTCACAATATTTCTGTGTGTACCAAATAAATGGTTGAAGAAGGATGGGGAAGCAAATCACCCGTTGCCTTTCAAAGAATCCATGCCTGTATTTGTCTTAAACGATATAGGGATATTACGGAAAATGTAAATCAGATAGCCAGGCGGGGATTTGAACCGTCGTCCTCCCGAATGCGAGTCCAGTGTGCTCGCCACTGCGCTATCTCTCTCGATTTATTTTGAGGGAGACACACTCACTTTACCTGCCTTGAATTAAAATAGCACTTTTTTTTGAAAAAATAATCCGAATATACTCAAATTAAATGCAGGAATGTGAGTTGTGGTTTTGGGTTACGGTGAAGACAGGTATTTTTAGTCGCGAAGACCCTGCTAAACCGTTGCTTCTCTTCCAACGGGCGAGAATGCGTTTTCTCGGTGCCGCACGGTCTCCAACCACCCGATGTTCGAGCATTCCACAGAGTCGCATCGCTTACAAAGAATAACTCTGAGCGCCAAATACATACATGCCTGGACGTTATTTTCAACTTCTGAACCTGCGTGCACACCATTTCCCACAGAGCATTAGAACTAATTTTATGTGTTCCGTTCTGTTACACTGTGCGTAGAGAGACGTCAACAGTCACAGTCAATGGAGGCGCTTTTAAAATAACTGCGATTAACTTTCATTTGAGCTATGATTGTATGTAATTTCCGTGACCTCTTTGCTTGGTATACCAATGAGTTATCGAGCTGACAGGGTGTAGTTTTCTATCTAATGCTCTCCTTTCTTGTTATTCCTTCTTCTCATTCCCGTTCACATTCGCATGTCATTTTAAGTTGTAGCGAATCAACGTGCTGTACCTTTCGATAAATTGGCGGGCGCCTGAACCTAGATCTTGTTTAGTTAGCTCGTCGGCCTTCTACCCAGATAAATATCACTTATTTAGGCTGGATTTGCAGATTACCGACTCGTTACATAGTTTCATAGATCATTGTGTTGTTGTCATCGCACTAAAATCAGTTTTTTTCGGGAGCGTTAAACCCTTTGTCACACGTTAGTATGCACGGTACATTATGAATGAAAACACAGAATTTCAGGTTAATATTTAATGGCGTTGTTAGGATTACAAATTAATATTGTTTCCAAATGGCAGAACCGTATGCATATTTAATCAGCCTCACAGACGGTGTTCCCGTGTATAAACAAGTACAATGGCCACCGTCGTTTGATTCGTACAGAACAGAGGCTTCACTACACAAATAATACTCATCTCCGTACACTGAACTATTATTGCAACAAATCTGACAGGTCCCATAGATTACAGCATCTATTTGAGTACACTCATTAATGCCGAATTCCATTTTACGTCATGTCTCCAGACGATTACGCTTTCTCTTTCATAGTGCTGGAAGAGAAGGGAATGTCAACTGCTAAATTTATTATCAAAAAATAGTAAAAACTAGGAGGATGGAAAAATCGCCAGAGAGGGACCAGGGAGGGGATCAGTTTGGGCCTCGGAGAAACACAGCAGGAGACAATGCGCAACTGACGCTACAAATCACCTTAGGAGACAGCACGTAGAAAGGCAAACCCACGTTTATAGCATTTGTAGACCTAGAGAAAGCTTTGGACAATGCTGAATGGAATGCTCCCTTTGAAATTCTCACGGTAACAGAAATGAAATGCAGTGACTGAAAACTTATACTAAGTTTGTGCAGAAATCAGAGCGTGGTTGTGAGAGTTGAAAGGCAGGAAAGGAAAGAACTGGTTGAGATGGGAGTGAGACAGCACTGTAGCCTATCCCCGATATTGTTAAACGTGTACACAGAGCAAGCAGTAAAGGAAAAGAAGGACAAACATGAAAAAATAATTAAAGTTCTGGGGGAAGATACAAAGACTTTGAGGTTTGCCGTCAACATTGCACTTCTGTCAGGGACAGTAAAGCATTTCAAAGCATTCAACATCTTTAGAAAACCAACAGCCACAGACACAATAATACATTCCACATCCAACCACCCCCCACAGCCAGAAACTTGCAGCGTTAAGACACATGTTACATAGATTAAACAGAATCCTACTCAGCAAGAGAAACTATGAACAAGAAATGAGTACAATCATACAAATAGCTAGGAGCAACGGGTATGACACACATGTGGTACACAAGCTCAATCAAAAAATAAAAACACAAATAAAAAACAAACACAACAGTTCCACAATACAAAAGAACTCACAAGCTGAAAACTTACAAACACACTCAACAAACACACACAATGACAACACCACACAGAAAAGAACCAGATGGTACACCATGACCTACACACATAAACTAACACACAGAGCTGCAAACGTCCTAAAGAGACCGGGCTTCAAAATAGCATATAAGCCTGGGCAAACCCTTCAATCACACCTAAGCCAGCCAGCTACCAAGAGAAACAAATTCCAACAATCAGGAATATATAAACTTGAATGTCAAAGTTGTGATGCAGTATACATAGGCATGACATGCAGGGATTTCCAAACAAGATACAAAGAACATATCAGATGTTGGAAGTATGAAACAAACCATTCCACATTTGCAGAGCATTTAAAACACTACAACCATCATCCTACAAATATGGAACAAGAAATGAAAATAATGAGGACAAGCAACCATGACAAATATCTTATACAAATGCAAGAAAACTTCCACACCCAGAAAGCCATAGCAGAAAACAAACACGTGATAAATGAACAAACACACATCAGCACAGGCTCCCTACTACACTTAGTAAAGGAAATGATAACATGAAACAAAAAATAATAAAAAAAGAAAACTCTTCCCCACATCATCTGGACACACACACACACACACACACACACACACACACACAGCACAAAAATATATATATCACACCAAAAAACACACACACACACACACACACACACACACACACACACACACACACACACACACACAAATGCATACACGAACAGACCACAGATACTTCAATAGTTACACTCATAAGTGTGGCAATAACATTAGATCTTTGGCAAAAACATTTGACAGTCGGCAACAGAAACCAAAACATTGCTTTAAAACAAGCGTTCGGTGCATAGTGTTGTGGAATGGGGAAAAAAACCGCAAATTGGCGTTCATAAGAAGAAGAACAACAACAAAAATGCAACAGGAGCGTAATATGTAGGAAATTCTCCACACAACCTGTAAGTACAGTTCAAAACATTACTACTTAATAGGAAATACCAACCACCAGAACTGTTTATAACCTATAGGCACAATGACAAAAATGTAAATAAAATAGCTAACATATGTACATATTTCAGGCCACTGATGATGTCTTGCAGAAAATAAAGGCGAAACGCATATGGCACTAAAATTGTGTTTTATTCAGTTGCTGTCAGACGGTCCATAAGTAAAAATTATTAATATACCGTAATATTTCAAAGAGCACTTGAACGGAATGGACAACGTGATGAAAATAGACTATAAGATGAATGTCAACAAAAATAAAACGAGGATAATGGAATGTAGTCGAATTAAATCAGGTGGCGCTGCGCGGATTAGATTAAAAAATGAGACACAAAAGTAGTAGATGAGTTTTGCTATCGATGTAAATGTAAATGTTCTCTTGTTCAACATGATGTATCAGCGAAACTTCGTGAGACACTTGCTTTGACATTCTGACAGAACACTGCATTCTAATACCAACGAGTTTTTAGATACCTATTTTTATAACACATTATATACGCTGAAGAACCAAAGAAACTGATGCAACTGCTAATATCCTGTAGGGACCCCGCGAGCATGCAGAAGTGCCGCAACACGACGTGGCACGGACTCGACTGATGTCTGAAATAGTACTGGAGGGAATCGACACCATGTATCCGGCAGACCTGTCCATAAATACGTAAGAGCACGAGGTGGTGGAGATCTTTGCTGAACAGCACGTTGCAGGGAATACCAGATATTGTCAATTAGCTTCATCTCTGGGGAGTCTGGTGGCCAACGGAAGTGTTTAAACTAACAAGAATGTTTCTGGAGGTACTCTGTAGCAATTATTTACGTGTGGGGTGTCGCACTGTCCTGCTGGAATTGTCCAAGTCTTTCAGAATGCACAACGGACGTGAATGGATGCAGGTGGTCAGACAGGCTGGTTACGTGCATGTCACCTGTTAGAGTCGTATCTAGACGTAGCAGGGGTCCCATATCACTCCAACTGCACACGCCCCACGCGACTGCAGAGCCTCCACCAGCTTGAACAGTCCCTTGCTGACATCCAAGGTTCATAGATTCATGAGGTTGTCTCCATACCCTACGTTCATCCGCTCGATACCATTTGAAACGAGACTCGTTCGACAGGCAACGTGTTTCCAGGCATCAATAGTCCAATGTCGGTATTGACGGGCCCAGGCGAGATGTAAGACATTGTGTCGTGCAGTCATCAATGGCACACGAGTGGGTCTTCGGCTCCGAAGGCCCATATCATGATGTTTCGTCGATTGGTTCGCATGCTGACACTTGTTGATGGGCCAGCAGTGAAATCTGCATCAATTTGCGCAAGGATTGCACTTCTGTCACATTCAACGATTCTCTTCAGCCGTCGTTGGTCCCGTTCTTGCAGGATCTTTTTCCGGCAGCAGCGATGTCGGAGATTTGATATTTTACCGGATTCTTGATATTCAAGGTACACTCGTGAAATAGTCGTACGGGAAAATCCCCACTTCATCGCTACCTCGGAGATGCTATGTCCCACCGCTGGGGCGCCGACTGTAACACCACGTTCAAACTCACTTACTTCTCAATAATCTGCCATTGCAGCAGCAGTAACCGATCTAACAACTGCGCCAGACACTTGTCTTGTATAGGCGTTGCCGAGTGCAGAGCCGTATTCTGTCTGTATCTCTTTGTTTGAATGCGCATACCTATACCAGTTTCTTTGGCGCTTCAGTGTGTTTCTCTCACCATTTGATAATATACTTGTTATAACTGTTTCAGACTCACATTCCATAAACTCCTTTCTCCTCTCTGCCCCTCCCTTTTTCGACATATCATCACATTCGCTTGACTGTCTTTACATACCGCTCGTAGTAGTCAGTGCCATAGTGACTTGTACAACATATACATAATTTTTTAAATGTACTGTAATCAGAGAGTATAGATATGTATGGAATAAGGATTTTGATGAACAGAACGACAATTCTGTCCGCAACATCTCCTGCGGCTGAAGCCAAGTGATACGGGACGGTATATTTTAGCGCGTATTTTTGAGTGTCATCACTTCGCTGCTACAAACAAATTACCTTCAGAAGTACCGCGAAACTTTGTATACGCGTTTTACAGACATCTTATCAATCTGATACCAGTAACGGAATTTGGCTCAAATTTAAAGAGCAATGATACTGTGCT
Source organism: Schistocerca piceifrons (assembly GCF_021461385.2). Lineage (NCBI taxonomy): Eukaryota > Metazoa > Arthropoda > Insecta > Orthoptera > Acrididae > Schistocerca > Schistocerca piceifrons. The sequence continues at coordinate 500,811,315 of NC_060144.1, forward strand.
TTTTCGTCACAATATCATAGCACATGTTCCGCTTCTCTTTTTTTCAGTAACAGGATAAGAAGTGACAACCACCAATATTTTTTACGTTTTCTATTGCACTTATTCATGTTGTCGAATCTCTGTTCTAATTAATTACGTTACAATGACACCGTAGACAGCGACAAAGTATCACGAAAAAAGAACGCATTTGGTATTATGAAATTGTTACACTGGATGTGGTAAGCGATTTGCACCATCTGCTCGTCCATTATTAGCTACAATTTTTCTTCATCTATCCTTCTACTTTTTAAAGACAATTAAAACATCTGTAACATTTTCCAGCCATCTCATCAGAAAAGTAAACCCATTTACTGAGTACAAAAAAATAAAAAATACAGCATCAGTACCCGAATTTTGTAGTGATAGCCAACAATATTGTTTTTTAGGTTTTCTACTGTACTGATTGATATTGCTGAATCTGTTCTAATTAATTACGTTACAATGACACAGTACAGGAAACTGTCTCTTTCAGAAATATTTCTATACACACACAAAGGTTTGAGAGTCTAAATAAATTGAAGGAAACATAGCATAAGTATGTAAACACTGACTGGAAATTTACTCAGACACATCCGAAAATTTATCCAGCACTTGTCTCGCAAACACATTGCCATGAAATCGCAGAAATTATTTCTACAATACAAAACTTTATAATACTGTCTCGATATTTTCCAGCATATAAAGTTCCTTGTATCAATACGACATTTACAATTAAACATTTGTTGCGTATACCAATGAAAAGTAGCTACTCCTCCTTTCGCACACTTCTCTTTAGATTCGTAGCAAAGGCAGTGCCATTGCTATTACTAAAACTCAAACGTGCAAAAAGGCGAATATGTGTAGTATTCAAGTTTCGCTTTTACCGCAAATTCTAGACAAGCAGCGTCGCCCCAAAATCAGGTGACTATCCCAGTTTGATGTTGAGAGTATGCGCAGTAGACTCTGCTCACTGCATAGGTATACATACTCTGACTAAAATATAAGGTTTATTTGTTCAGTGTCTGGGCATTGTATTATGCTTGTGTTTTGTATCGATATAACCGCAGAACGTCACATATCTTTGAATACCAATCTTCGAGCAGCCATGAACTCTCGCTGAAGTTGTGTGAGCTATCTGTTTAGTACTAAGTTCTCTGACGATGGACTAGGAAGCCGAAAGCCGGTTCATAACGAACTGTTATTGTGGAATATTAATACTGCGTATTCAAGTTTTTAATATGTCTCTGTTCTTAAAAACACCGACGGAATGTTCCATCCTTATAAACTGAAGTGCTAGGAAGTCTGTTTTGAAGGTATTTGCCTAAAAGTGTAGCATTGTATAGAAGTGAAACTTGGGCGATATGCATTTGAGGCAAGAAGAAGAACAGAGTATTTTAAAATGTTGTTCTGCAGAAAGATGGTGAAGATCAGATGGGTAGATCGAATTAGTAATGAGGAGGTTCTAAGTCGGATTGGGGAGAAAATAAATCTGAAGCATAACTCGACTAAAAGAAGGGATCGCTTGATAGGACACGTTCTGAGACATCAAGGGATTGCCAGTAAAGTTTTGGAGGGAAGTGTTGGGGGTAATAAATATAAATGCAGTAACTAGGTTCAAAAGGACGAAGGCTGCAATAGAAATTCGGTAATGGAGAGGTGCAGGTTAGAGGAGAGTATGGAGCTGCACGAAACCAGTCTTCTGACTGAAGACCCCACGTTGCAGTTCACACCACAAACGTCTTGAGAAAAGTACGTCTCCTCTATTGGCCTATTTGATCTCCTGATTTTGTTTCTCATGGAGGATGTGTGGGAAATGATGAGAACAATGGTGTGCTGCTATGTGTTCTGCCGACTTGTTGTTTCCATTTTCTGGCACAAAGTTTCGACGGCCGACCCAGCCGTCATCATCAGATCTAGATTGAGTCCATGCAGAGAGTACACATAACAGCAAAACTCGCAATGTCTAAAGACTTCTGATTCAGCCGTCGAACTATTGTGAAGAAAATGGAAACAACAAGTTTGCTGGACACCTGGAAGCGCACCATTAATCACTCACCTCGAGACAACGTAGGAGATCAGAAGATGTGTATTTTGATATCAGCCTCCAACCAGCAGTCTGCATGAACAAATACAGTACGAGTTTCAGTCATAGTTAGAAATTCTTCAAAGAGACATCCGAAGGCCGGTTGCTACCGTGCCGCAATAAACACAAAAGTGTGTCCGTTTCTGCGGAGATCACATCTAATACTGATGCTGATGATGGACATCAGTTCCCCATGAAATGAAAGCTTAATCATGCAGTATTAGTCATGTGATGTGTATCAACACAGAGAGTGATAAAAATCAGACTGGTGATAGTGTAACACTTTATAGTGTGTATTCAGTCAGAGATTACTCCCTTAATAGACTTGAGAACTTCGATTTCTGGTATGTAGAGGACTTCGTGAGGGCGAAAAGCAGACACGAAACCCGACGACAGCCGAATTACATGCTCCACCAGACTATGTCGGTCTGTTTTCCAATTATTTGCAACGAGCAGGGCGTTCAGACCGGTAAAATAACTCTTGTTTGTAATTACTGTAACGTGTTACGATATGTCGATAGGACAGTTGGAACATCTGGTCGAGTATTCTGCTCGCAAACGAGTTCGTCAGTATTTATTAATGTACCACGAACTCGGCACAATTTGCATTTGATGCGCGCAGTGCAACGTGTTTCTGCTGCGGTACGGTTTATCCTGCTGCTCATACAAACAGTTTCTAATTTACCTTCGTACCAAGAGGGTGAAAAACATCTATATCAGTACATATTATAAATTAAAGCCCCCCTCCCCCGCCCCCTCGATTTTCTGCCTGTATGTGAAGATTAATCTAAGGAAATACTGTAAGAATTTTGATACGGTTTTCACTAATATGTGGATTGATTCACGAGGAAGGTACTTGTTGCTACCCTTGCGGTGTTTTGTAATGATGAATATTTTTCGCAACCTGGTTTGTAAAGAGGCGATCATTTTAAAAATGACATCAGAAACATATGTAACATATGAAATACGACATAATTTGGAGAATTTCGGGATTGAAAGAGATGATAGTTCTCACTCGTAACACATTTCATATTTACTGCTTTTACATTCTTTCGCAATTATGACGAAAAAGCCGGCCGCTGTGGCCGAGTGGTTCTAGGCACTTCAGTCCGGAACCGCGCGACTGCTACGGCCGCAGGTTCGAATCCTGCCTCGGGCATGGATGTCTGTGATGTCTTCAGGGCCGCGCGGGAATAGCCGTGCGGTCTGAGGCGCTGCAGTCATGGACTGTGCGGCTGCTCCCGGCGGAGGTTCGAGTCCTCCCTCGGGCATGGATGTGTGTGTTTGTCCTTAGGATAATTTAGGTTAAGTAGTGTGTAAGCTTAGGGGCTGGTGACCTTAGCAGTTAAGTCCCATAAGATTTCACACACATTTCAACATGTCTTCAGGTTAGTTAGGTTTAAGCAGTTCTGAGTCTAGGGTCTGATGACCTCAGATGTTAAGTCCCATAGTGCTCAGAGCCATTTTATGACGAGATAACTTATACGCTGGGCGTTTTGTTTCTAACATTTTAACAAAACTCCCGCATAACCCATAAATTTTTAGAACTGACACTGAATATCTACGAGATGCATTTTCAGCGATTTTAATGATATAATTTTCGTACAGTGTTTCAGCTAGCAATTTCTTACGTGTATCGGATTGTAGGACACGTAATCACTACTGGCCCAGAATACACTGACTTGCAAGAAAGTCTGGAGAGAACAACGTTTTGCACAAGAAACTAGTGGAACATCTGAGACTAAACATTAAGTTGATCCTAATGAAACGATTTGTAAACGCCCGACAAAAAGACGGAGACTCTTTCAAGTATCTCTGAAGAAAGTTTTCTCGTCTATTAGAAGCGAAATCGAAATAAGACGTATTTTTTGTTCCTTACATTTGAAATTTAATGTTCGGCCTTTAAATTGAATAAAAAATGACTGAATGAGATGAAGGTTTGGGTATCATTTAAAAGGAGTGCTATTAAGTTTTTAGGCAACAAGAAGGAACCTTATTACATTTTTGGTGTAGTCAGCATGCCGGAGTTCGCCCTTGGTAGCTGAGTGATCAGCGCGACGGAATGTTACACCTAACTGCCCGGTTTCGATTCCCGACTGGGTCGGAGATTTTCTCCGCTCAGGGACTGGGTGTTGTGTTGTCCTTATCATCAACATTTCATCCCTATCGACACGCAAGTCGCCGAAATGACGTCAACTCTAAAGACTTGCCACAGGCGACTGGTCTAACCGACGGCAGGCCCTAGCCACACGGCATTTCCATTTAACATGCTGGAAAAATTTGAGAGTTTAGGCTGTTCTATGTGCCTCAAGATCCATTTCTGAACAGTCACCTAGATTTTTTCCCTGAAAATCGGGTGATGTCAATGAGACATCAGCGTGACGGAAAGACTATATCAGAGCAGCTGGAATAGCAATACGATGGGAAACTGCGGTTCGTCACTTCACCGAGACGTACAATGCACAAGTCATAGAAAGGAAGCTATATCAGATGCTTTAAGGACAGGACAGAAAGAAAATACAAGCCAATAGACACACAATTTCTATGTAATGTAATTTTTTGCTTCAACGAAAGCATTCTACACAAATCAAATAAGTTTTGCATCACCCAGGTTCCCAGAACTCCTGAAGATAGACGTTGATTGTGCATATTACATCACAGACACAGTCCCTTTGGCTGCTCAGAGATGTCAATAAACCGGCCCAAAGATGTAAACAACCATGCAGGAGCAGCACGTATTAGACGGAGGGGGTCCGCCAGCCGATCAGTTCCAGTCATTCCACCAGGAAGAAGGTAAGCGGCTCGTGTTGTCTGTAGTTCAACCATGCCTACACGGTCAATACCGCGGTTCGATTGCGTCCGCATTGTTACTTTGTGACAGGAAGGGCTCTCAACAAGAGAAGTGTCCAGGAGTCTCGGAGTGAACCAAAGCGATGTTTTTCGGACATGGAAGAGATACAGAGAGACAGGAACTGTCGATGACATGCCTCGCTCAGGCCGCCCAAGGACTACTACTGCAGTGGATGACCGCTACGTACGGATTATGGCTCGGAGGAACCCTACCAGCAACGCCTCCATGTTGAGTAATTTTTTTTTTCGCGCAGCCACAACACATCGTGCTACGACTCATACTGTGCGCAATAGGTTGTATGAAGCGCAATCCCGACGTACGTGGCGAGGTCCATCCTTACAACCACGACACCATGCAGCGCGGTACAGATGGACCCAACAAAATGCCGAATGGACCGCTCAGGATTACCATCACGTTCGCTTCACCGATGCCTTCAACCAGACACTCGTCGGAGACGTGTTTGGAGGCAACCTGGTCGGGCTGAACGCCTTAGATACACTGTCCAGCGAGTGCAGCAAGGTGGAGGTTTCCTGCTGTTTTGGGGTGGCGTTATGTGGGGCCGACGTACGCCGTTGGTGGTGATGAAAGTCGCCGTAAAGGATGTACGATACGTGAATGCCATCCTCTGATCAATAGTGCAACCATATCGGTAGTGTATTGGCGAGGTATTCGTCTTCATGGACGATAATTCGCTTCTCCATTGTGCACATCTTGTGAATGACTTCCTTCAGAATAACGATATCGCTCGACTAGGGTGGTCAGCATGTTCTCCACACATGAACCCTATCGAACATACGTAGGATGGACTGGAAAGGGCTGTTTATGGACGACGTGAACCACCAACCATTCTAAGGGATCTTCGCCGAATCGAAGTTGAGGAGTGGGACAATCTGGGCCAACAGTGCCTTGATGAACTTGTAGATAGTATGCCGCGACCAATACAGGCACGCATCAATGCAAGAGCACGTGCAACTGGGTATTAGAGGTACCGGTGTGTACAGCAATCAGGACCACCACCTCTGAAGGTGTGGTTTTCATGAGCACTGAAAGGGGCGGAAATGATGTTTATGTTGATCTCTATTCCAGTTCAGGATCCGGAACTCTCGGAATGGAGGTGATGTAAAACTTTTTTTGATGTGTGTACATATCAAAATTTAAATTACGTTTCGTTACTGTATTTTGCTAATTTTGTAGTTTATAATGAAATCACAATGTAACAAAACTGTGAGTGACAGAAAAAAGAAACCCTGAGATCAGGTATGGATTCAATGTCCAAGAAATCATGATATTAAGCTAATAGTTAACATAAGATATTTTTCCGTTGGGCACTGCAACCGGTTTAAACTGGGAACCACAGGCCTATAAATAAGAAAACAAAACTAAGCAAAACTAAAACTAGAACTGGACAACAACATTGTACGACGACAATGTTAAAAGTGTCATACCACGGTACCAACGTACAAAGCATTTCAACTCAAGAGGCATGTAATGCAGTACTTTTTAACGTAATATGTAAATGAGCGTATATGAGGTGGTCAAAATAAAACTGTTTTCGAAAATATTTCGTACGCTTGGAAGAGATACTCAGTATAAATGGATATGAAAAACGTCAGATCAAAGGTGCTCAGCAACCGAAAACGCCAGAACAACCAAAAGAAGAGCAAGAAGAAAGAGATGTAAAGTCTACATCTTTTAAATAACATACAGGAAATATTTATTCATTAATTTCGAGAATAATGAAGAAGCATAAAGTTCATATGGTTTTTCTACCGCCGGTCTAGACGGAAACTCTTCTGGGATCTATGAAAGGTACCCGTTTTTACGAAAGACCGGTATATATAAAATTCCTTGTCATTGTGGTAAAAGGTACGTAAGACATGCAATACGTACTGTACAAGAACAGGTCGTCGAATACATCTGCCTTCTAAAGCCCAAAAAATTTGCATTGGCTGAAGACTGTATTTCTACTGGCCATTCCGCGGATTACGGGAAAATCAAAAACAATAATTACAGTCTCATACTATTGGGATTCAGTGGTCAAGGAACCTGTGGCAATACAATTACCAGACAACCTGCTCAACCATGGAAGCCACTCATTTCACATTTGCAATCCATAGGAAATACTGTTCCGAGTGTTTACCGCCTGGCATCCCAACACATGCCACCCATTTAATAATCAGCCACAATTCGTAAACACTGTGGGTTTGTTGACTCTTCGCCTGTTTTGTTTTACTCCTATATGCATACAGTCTCATCTATAACTGCCGCCCTTGTTGTCGACAGTATTATCTCTGACGCACGAGCATTTACTCCACAGTAATATGTCAAGTGTTTCAGATTTCTGCAGCAACTCGTCTTGAAGACAGCTGTAAGGTTTTCAGCTGAAATATTATTCTGGATGCACTCCCGAAAGATGATGTACTCTACCCGCCAGGAAATCTTCAAGAAACACACCATCAAAAACTGTTGAACGTCAAGATGCAGTAGCGATCAGAAGTCGTCCCAGAAAAGGAACGTATGGTCACCATATATTTATCTCGAAAGGTAACTCGTCTGGTAGCAATAGTCTCCACAATTTGTATGTTGCGTCATGTCGGTAAATCGCGTTTCCAGACGTGAAATTCGTTCTGCATTCGCCCTCTCCTGTATGCTGCAATGTTTCCATGCTCCTCTACTTTATATTGTTTCATCTTACAATCTTCCTTTCGACGTTATACGATAAATGCATAACATATACGCCATGAACACGCATGAATGCGTATTTTTTATGACGTCCAAGTTCACATTTCGTACATAATCGAAAAACGTACTTACGCAGTTGGATCTCAGGTACAATGACAGGTATTTCTTGTTTCTCCCTTGGTACTCACCTGAAACAGGAAAAAGAAATAAAATAATTAGAAGATGGAAGAAAAGTTATATTCACTGAAGTTAATGAGGCAATAAGGAGTGACATTTCATTAGGAACTAAATGGTTCGCTATGTAATGACGCAATAAAAATGTTGTAGCATTGTGGACAGTTTAGGCAACGGAAAGTTAGCGAAATGATGTACCTGGCATAAGGAAGAGTTGTGACTGACATTTTGGTGAGACAAAAGGAGAAGAACAACGTTCTATCGTTTAGGTACAGAGATGAATAGAACGGTGATTAATAGATAACATAAAGGCGAAAAATTGCTCCAGTACTCTCCAAGTTGGTAAGCATGTTCCAAACTGTGTAACAGATGTTCACCACGTGGCAGTGTCGCGCAGATGTACAAACACCTGCAGAGGATGTATGTAAAGGTGGCCATCTTACTAACGACATACACCACAGACGAACAATGTTCTGTTATTCAGTTTCCATAGTTACACTTTTGAACCTATTGAGATGCATCTCAGAATGGAGGTCCATTGTAGTGATGATGTTATAATACTAAGCCCACGAATAGAGTCAGGGGTTCGCAAACGAAGTGATGTCAGGGGCGAATGCTCGCGTTATGACTCTAGGAAACATTTCAAAAAGCGGCTTCTAGGTACGTGCACTGGCACTACATCACTGAATTGACAGCGAACCGTGTATGCGGGTGACCGATTTTAGCGGCACATTGAACAAAAAAGTGATGCCTCCAATGCCAGAATAGTCGTTGGGGATCAGATCTTTATTCAGGCATGCTTTCGCTAACCCATTTTTCGAGAAAATGGTAATTTTGGTTCACTATAAGTCGCGAAGGACCACTATCGTTAGTGGACCTTACTTAAATCTAAGAGACAGTCACATTCGGCCTACAATCAAATCCAAACAGCGTAGATAGCTTTCTGCAAGTGTTCTATTGCAAATTCTATTTTGTTTGTAAAGACAAACAGACGTTGATCTATCGTTCCAATTACAGATACCCTAAATTGGAACGATCACATAGATAATGTTGTAGGTAGAGCCAACCAAAGACTGCGATTCATTGGCAGAACACTTAGAAGGTGAGAAAGGTCTACTACAGAGATTGCTTACATCACGCTTGTCCGCCCTATTCTGGAGTATTGCTGTGAGGTGTGGCGTCCGCATCGGGTGAGACTGACGGATGACACCGAAAAGTAAAAAGAAGGGCAGCTCGTTTTGTATTATCGCGAAGTAGGGGAGATAGTGCCACAGATATGATACGTGAATTGGAGTGGCAATCATTAAAACAAAGGCGTTTTTCGTTGCGACGGGATCTTCTCATTAAATTTTAATCACCAGTTTTCTCCTCCGGTTGCGAAAACATTCTGTTGGCACCCACCTTCATAGGGAGAAATGATCATCACGATAAAATAAGAGAAATCAGTGCTCGCACAGGAAAATTTAAGTGCTCGTTTTTCCCGCGCGCCGTTCGAGAGTGGAACGATAGAGAGGTAGCTTGAAGGTGGTTCATTGAACTCTCTGCCAGGCACTTTGTTGTGAATAGCAATAACGTAGATGTAGATGTAGACCCTTTCCTTCGTATATAAACTTGATTCGCAGTATTTGTCTGAGCTAATTCCAGCTATACATTGCAGGAACTAAATTGCAGATCCCTGTTGAAACATCAGAGAAAATACGAACAGCACCTCTTGGGAGACACACCAGGTACGTATAGGACGTAACAAAATGAGACCAAAAATCTTTATGATAGTAGATGGTCTCTTCAAAAACAAATTGAGGATAGGAAAGCAATTCTGGATGTGTCATCCAGTGATGGTACATAGCGTTGAAGTTGCAGGGTCGAATGCCTGCAGCTAGGTCACCCCCTTGGACACCAAATGTGACTTAGTTACCTTTTCCCTCAGCCGTCACTGCGCTCAGAGATATTTTCAGTGCTGTTGTGTTGTATTCATCACAACAAATCTGATCTTCAACCTCAATGGTAGCAGGGAGAGAACCCTGCTGCAGAGAAACTGTTGCTGTATAAGGTAGCTGGCTTGCAGGTTAGCAACAGGTATTATCACAGGGCTTTATATCTAAAACGAGTAATGTCGGCAACACAAAATGAATGACGTAATAAATGTTTATTAAGAGAATTAATGTAGAATACACATTTTTAGTGGTGTACGATGGATGGCTCTGTAGTTCAGAACGCAGCATGTCATTCTCAACGGAGAGAAGTCTTCCGAAATAAGAGTGATTTCAGGTGTGCCACAGGGGAGTGTCGTAGGACCGTTGCTATTCACAATATACATAAATGACCTTGTGGATAACATCGGAAGCTCACTGAGGCTTTTTGCGGATGATGCTGTAGTATATCGAGATTTTGTAAGAATGGAAAATTGTACTGAAAGGCAGGAGGATCTGCAACGAATTGACGCATGGTGCAGGGACTGGCAATTGAATCTCAATGTAGAGAAGTGTAATGTGCTACGAATACATAAGAAGAAAGATCCTTTATCATTTAGCTACAATATAGCAGGTCGGCAACTGGAAGCAGATAATTCCATAAATTATCTGGGAGTAGGCATTAGGAGTGATTAAAAATGGATTGATCATATAAAGTTGATAGTCGGTAAATCAGATGCCAGACTGAGATTCATTGGAATAGTCCTAAGGAAATGCAATCCAAAAACAAAGGAAGTAGGTTACAGTACACTTGTACGGCCACTGCTTGAATATTGCTCACCAGTGTGGGATCCGTACCAGATAGGGTTGATAGAAGAGATAGAGAAGATCCAACGGAGAGCAGCGCGCTTTATTACAGGATCATTTAGTAATCGCGAAAGCGTTACGGAGATGACAGATAAACTCCAGTGGAAGACTACGCAAGAGAGACGCTCAGTAGCTCGGTACGGGATTTTGTTGAAGTTTCGAGAACATACCTTCACAGAAGAGTCAAGCAGTATATTGCTTCCTCCTACCATGAGGGTAAAATCAGAGAGATTAGAGCCCACACAGAGGCCGACAATATTTCTTTCCACGAACAATACGAGACAGGAATAGAAGGGAGAACCGATAGAGGTTCTAAAGGTACCCTCCGCCACACACCGTCAGGTGGCTTGCGGAGTATGGATGTAGATGTAGATGTAGATGTAGTTAAAGTGCTTCACGCTACTCTAACGTAACACAGCGAAAGAAAACTATCTGTGTAATAAAGTTCAGTCTGGACTGCTGTATCTGACATGAATACCACATACACATTCGGCGTTTACTCCCCGACGATCACTCGTTAAAGCGGGCGACTGGCACCTCGTGATAGATATCGGCTGACGATGGCAGTAGATTGGAGCTGTCGCTGGCGAGGAACTGGAACTTCCGGCAACTGGCGTATTGGAACTGCAACTTCGACTGGCCGAGCGTAATCGGCGCGTCTCCATTTACCTGCGCCCAGTGTTATGACATTCTTCTGCGGTCTATTTTGGGTAAGAGGAAAATAGTCCCTGGTATCAGCGCCTGCTATGGCGGCTGACTTAACTGCCGGAGCGTGGAGCATACTATTTGAAAATCCCGTGGCGGAAACGTAACGATTGCTCGGAAGTTTCAGGCGACTGGCTGGATGAGTGGCGTGCGAAAGAAAACTATCTGTGTAATAAAGTTCAGTCTGGACTGAACTTTATTGTTAGGATTTGTTGTGGACCACATGCCTCCGTACCGGCATGTTGTGAAGTGTTGTGACCACGTGTGACACCATCTGTCGTGTTGAAAGCAACAAGGTCAGTTACTAGAAGTTGTGCTCACGGTCCGTTAGTACGTAAGCTAACATTTGCTGCCAAAGCGGCAACCTACCGCCAGACATTGGACTCCATAACTTTTACCCTCTGCAGTTTAGTTGGATGACTTTTCTGGACATGGGTTCGTCGTCAGCTGCCATAGCCCACCAACGCCAAATTCTGCCGTTCTGTCCTAACGGATACGTTTGTCTGAAATTTGCTATTCTTGGCACACTCCTGAAACTGCAGATGGCGGAATATTGAATTCCCGAACGATCTCCGAAACGAAATGTTCCATGTATCTAGCTCAAGCTACCGTTTCACGATCAGAGTCCCTTAATTCCTGTCGAGCGGCCATAAACAAATCGGACACTTTTACACATGAATCCTCTCAGTAAAAATGACAGCTCCGCCAATGCGCTGCCCTTTTATGCCTTCTGTACGCGATGCTATCGCCATCTGTGTATGTGCATGTCGGTGTGTCACCTTAGTCGATGTAGACGAAGACGTACCTGGTGTGATAGGGAATAATGAAATCTTCGTTGCCGATATACTGTGTAGTGTTCGGTACCCAAACTAACGTGACTGAAATATTGGGTCTTATGATTTACTGTCTGAAGAAAACAATTAACATTACAACAAGCAGTAACCAGGTATACAAATGGTTGAATTGGCTCTGAGCACTATGGGACTGAACATCTGTGGTCATCAGTCTCCTAGAACTTAGAACTACTTAAAGCTAACTAACCTAAGGACATCACACACATCCATGCCCGAGGCAGGATTCGAACCTGCGACCGTAGAAGTCGCGCGGTTCCGGACTGAGCGCCTAGAACAGCTAGACCACAGCGGCCGGCCCAGGTATACAAGAAAGAGAAGCAAAGCAATTAATACAACATTTGTAGACTATAAAAAAGTTTATGGTTCGACTGACAGGGAAACATCTGAAAACAGTTTAGAGCTGACAACGAATCAGCGGCAATCATAAAAAAAAACACACACACGCACTAAGAAATACAAATTGCAAAATTAAAACTTTAGGTGGAAACCTTCAAGGCTTCTGGTATCAAAACTGGTGAAGACAATGCGTTGGATTGTCTCCATTGCTCTTCAACTGTTTACTGAAATACGTTATCAGGAAATGGAGGAAAAAAAGAACAGAAGAAGAAAGAATGTGAAAAATAACAGCTGGGTGAAAATAAGATAATTTGAGTATAATAATACAACCAAATTCTTTGGAGAAAGTAGCAAACTTAGCAAGAGCAAGAAAAATGGAGGTGGCCTTTTAATCAAAACAAAAACCTGTCTAACAGAAATCTATTTATATAAATGCAAAAACCCAGCGGTATAACATTTTCGTTAGAACAGAATAACTTTATTCTTCAGAACGCCTTTCGTCAAATACAGCTAAACGATTAGATGAAATAGAAGAGAAGGTATGGAAAATGTTGGGATCAAAACACGACAGTAGCAAATGAAATAAGGAGTAATAAAGAGGTTTATGAAGAAATAGAGCGAATATTAGTCACAATATGGAAGAGAAAAGTTATTCTTTACCTAAAAGTGCTATACGAAAAAAGAGTAACAGAAACAATTTTTAACTTTCTTGAAAGGCACCACCAAAACATCAATGATGTGGATCAACGAAATTAAAGCAAACCTTAGGGAAATGGAAATAACAGAGGAAGAACTGCGGTAGGAGAAAGAGAAGAGTTCAGAGCAAAAGTCCAAAATTACTAAGTCTTCCAGGAGAAAATAAAGTAAAGGACAGGTTCAAATGGACAGAAAAGAAGAGAAAAACCTAGGGAAAGAATGAGAAACTATTGGAAAGAAAGAAAGGAGGAAAAAAGAAAACATAAGTTGTGATCTGAGGCTTTCCCGGCGAATGTGTTGCATCCAAGGTTCTAGGGTGTCCAGCCGGATCCGATCGTCGCCGAAGTTCCACGATATTTTGGCGAATAACCGTTCCGCAATCATCACGTGGTGCTTCCATCAGCACCACCTGATGATGGCGGAACAGTTATTCGCCGAAATATCGTGGAACTTCGACGATCGGATCCGGCTGGACACCCGAGAACCTTAGATACAAAACATAAGTTATTTCATGTGGTACTTAGCAAGATAAATCAATAAAAAATACCAGCCAGTCAATGTGTATTAGTCTGCTTTATGATCTGAAAAGTCTGTTTTATTGTTATAAAACTGTATAATGGTATACTGATAATGTATGGATCATTATTTTAAGATACAAAATTCTCAATGTTTCATGCAGAAACTGACAATATTTAGCGAAACAAATTTGTGCATGGACGGAACTTATCAGAAAAGATATATGTGAATATGAGTATGCGTTGAACCAGCGCAAATAAGAAATAAATAGATATATCAAAGTGAAAAATCAGTTTACAACGAAAAGGTAGGACTAAAGAAAGTTGTAAAATTAATTATAAAGCGAAAAATTGAGTAATGCATAATACGGAGAACTTTGCAAGATTATTGTAGTGTGTTATACAAAACTGGAAGGAAATTAATAGTAATGTACTGATTTCGTTGTTAAAACTCAGTGTAATGATACGAGACACAGTCCGTTCTCTGTATTTGGGAACTGGTGAATTTTGTTACGAGTATGTTAGTGAAATTTATTTTGAAATAAATTTCGTCAATATTCCATGAGTGTTAGCTTTTGTCAACTTAATACCTGTGGAACACCGGTAAGAATAAATATGAGCATACCATTTTTCATTTCTCTCGACTGACATGTTGAGGAAACGGTACTGGAAATGACAGGATCTGGGATTATAATATTTCACTTTACATCTTCTAGTGTATATGATGTAAGTACCGCATTTACAATATATCTTGCAGTACAGTTTTTTGTAGGTAGGGAGGATGGTACATTTTTAATATGGATAAAATAATGGGATTATGGAGCTCCGAGCCCATTTCAAGGTCTTCCACTGTAGATAACACTGATCACATATAAGAACTCTTCACATGAAAGCTATTAAAAGAACCCGCCCAGATGAAACGAGACAATGACTGAATTGAGATGAAAAAAAATGAAAGCAGGAAAAACTGGAGTAATTAACGGCACACTGAGAAATGACAGTAACCAGTTTGCCGTGACAAGGCGCTGGATAAATGGTGGCCCAGCTCAGTGGACGGCTTATATCCTGACGGAAAGAGACAGAGAGAGGGGGGAGGTAGGGGTGGTTAAATTGGAAAACGACTCAAGCGTTCTGCTGGAGCTGTTAAGGGGCGAGCAAAAAGAGCGGACGAGAAAACCGAAAAGATTGCATCGTAGGACGAGCCGGGAGTGCGAAGGAGAATGGGAGGAGAGCGAAGTAGATGAAGGAGGCATGCTACAAATGAAGCAATCAGCGCAGGGCGGATTGGGTGGGCGGCCAATTCTGCGCCGTAATGCGGCCTGCTGGGCCGCTGTGGGCTCAACCCGATGCCAAACAGTTAAAACTCAACAGTCAACTTCCGTAATTATACGCCGGCGTCTCTGCCTGGCCCCGCGTGGAAGACCCAACACCGTGTCACGGGAGTTAGTTCAGATTGGCTAGAAACGAACACAAAAGGTAAGGTTCGAAAACTCGTTATTCTACAAGACCTCCTGAAAAACAAAAACGAATTTTTTGTGTGAAAACTTACGGTTTTTTAAATGAAACACACGTTACTAGCATCCTACATCATTGTTCTTCATGACTACGTATTTACACAACACCAAAAATAATTAATATTCAGTAATGAAATTTCTGTAATATATTTGTCTAGGTAACATATTTAAGTGATTAATATTCCATTAAAAAATTTCTTGTGACTAGGACCTCCCGTCGGGCAGACCGTTCGCCGGGTGCAAGTCTTTCCATTTGACGCCACTTCGGCGACTTGCGCGTCGATGGGGATGAAATGATGATGATTAGGGCAACACAACACCCAGTCCCTGAGCGGTGAAAATCTCCGACCCAGCTGGGAATCGAACC